>NC_056523.1:72029425-72180005 GCF_019175285.1 Sceloporus undulatus | reverse complement strand
TATTATTAAGAATGTTATTATTATTACTCTGTTATTAAGCTTTAGCTGTAAATTTGCACAGTTGATCAGTTAAAGATAGAATAAAATAGGATAAAACAAAACAAGCCTTAATATTATTATTGTTATTGTGTTATTATTATATATTATTATTATTATTTAATTAATAATGTTATTATTAGTAAGCTTTATTTATAAAGCACAGTAAATTGACACAGCGCTGCACATACAATCAGTTAAAAGTAGAACGAAATATAATCAGCCTTATTTTTATTATTATTATTATTGTATTATTATTATTGTATTATTAATTATGTTGTTATTATTATTATTATTAAGCTTTATTTATAAAGCACTGTGAGTTTACACAGCGCTGTACACACAGTCAGTGAAAAGCAGAATAGAATAAAACTGGCCTGCCTGCCTGCCTGCCTCTGGTGTACATTCTCTAAAAATAATTTGACAAGATACACATTAATAATACTAACATTGAATAATAAAATATAGCAGCTCATAAATAAAAAAGATAAACCTACAATATCAATCCAGTGATGTCTGGGAAAGCTTCCCTGAACAGTATTGTCTCTAACTCAGCTTGAAAGCTGGAACCCTGTTGTTGTTGTTGTTGTTGTTTTATTCATATGCTGCCTTTCCTCCTTCCAGAACTGGAACTCAGGATGGCTTGCAACAGTGGTCCTAAACACACTGCAGAAATAATCCGACTTGAGACCACTTTAACTGCCCTGGCGCAGTCCTAGGCAATTCTGGGGACTGTAGTTTTGTGGGACACTGAGCCTTCTCTGTCATAGAGAGAGAGAGAGGTGTCTCTGGTGCCACAACAAACTGCAGCTCCCAGGATTCCCCAGCACTGAGCCAGGGCAGTTAAAACGGTCTCAACCTGGATGATCTCTGCAGTGTGTTTTGGACCAGTATTTTGCTTTAATGGTTTTTTAAAAAATTCTTTTAATGATTAGTCTGTTTTAGTATTGTAAGAATTTAATTCTGTTTTGACGTATCACTTTTATGTATGCTTTTGACTGTACTGGCCTTTTTAATGTTGTGAGCGGCACTGGGGCCAGTTTTGAGGAAAGAGTGGGATACGAATAAATATAATATTTATGTTACGATACAGGAGGTATTGTGTTGTGCCTTCTGGTTGTTTCTGACTTATGGCGACGGGGTTTTCTTGGAAAGATGTGTTCAGAGGGGTTTTTGCCATTGCCTTTCCTGAGGCTGAGAGAATGTGACTTGCTGAGGGTCACCTGGTGGGTTTCCATGGCTGAAGGGATTTGAACCCTGCTCTCCAGAGTTATAGACAAGAGCTCAAAACATTATGCCACACTTGTTTGTTGTTGTGTGCCTTCAAGTTGTTTCTAACTTAAGGCAGCCCTGTCATAGCATGGTATGCTTAGATGGTGTTTGCCATTGTCTTCCTCTGAGGCTGAGAGAGTGTGACTTGCTCAGGGACACCCAGCAGGTTTCATGGCCAAGCGCAGAATCGAACCCTGATCTCCAATCATAGTCCAATGCTCAAACCACTACGCCACTCTGGCTTCTTTAGGAACAATATTCTATCAGGAATAGAAAGGCTAAACAATTTAGTTGCACAAATCCTGTTAGCCATTGCTGCCCTAATATTATACAAGCAAGCAAATGTTGTTGTGTGCCTTCAAGCCATTTCTGACTCATGAAGACCCTAAGGCAAACCTATCAGAGGATTTTCTGGGGTTGAGAGTATGTGACTTGCCCAAGGTCACCCAGTGGGTTTCATGGCTGAACCGAGAATCGAACCCTGATCTTTTGCAGTCCAAGACTCAAGCCACTATACCATGCTAGCAGACATTATTAAATTAGCTTAAATCATGTATCCAGTTATCACATCTTTCATCATTAGTCTTCTTTATCCCTTCTGTACTAGAGATAATGCACCTATTTTCCAGGGCTAGGGAGGTTTCTGTACTACTTTAATGTGCATATTCCGAGTATGAATTTGACCACCCCAGAATATGCCAGACTCAAGAAATACCACCCAGCCCCTTTTACTCTGTATCAGACTTGGACTGCAGATCTTGGTTTGAATTCTTACTCATACTGCAAAGCTCACTGCCTGAAATTGAGCTTCTCACACTTTCTTGCCCTAGCCTACCACATAGTGTTGCCCTCTCCATGTACATTATTGTGGGGTTTTTGAGGAAGAATAGAATGTAAATGGGGGAATTTACTTTAGGTTAATTTAAATGAAATGTCAGGATTTACCCTCTGCCAAATACACATGATCAGCAAGTAATACTTTTTTATATCCTTTTCCAGGGCTCTTCACACTCTTAGTAGAGGATTTTGGTGAGTATGATGATAGTCTAATGGATGAACCCGTCCTGAGCTCTGTCTCTCATACGCTAACTCTTGTTGTATCTTCCTACAGGTGTTAAGGGGGTGCAAGTTGAAGAAATCTATGATCTACAAAGCAAATGTCAAGGGTAAGCTACAAGCATTTCTATGAATTAGAGAGAACCAAAATATTTTTCTGAAGTTGTGACTTGTTCCCACATTTGTGAATGACTTTTTCAGTGTTCCATTACTGCCCTAAAGGAAGTGCCAACAATCTTTAGAATGGGGTGGTTGTTAATGATGAGTGCCATAGCAGGTTGTAATTGGGAAAGGGATTCAAGAAAAGTAGTCTTTAACATGTATAGTAAAAGTAAACCATACCACAGTGCTGTTGCATTCAGATTGTTAGTTTGTTTGATGATAATCGCTTTTATAGAAAGTTCTAGAGTTGCTTGAGGTTCTGTCCTACCACATGCAAACTGCTGTGAACAACTGTGCTCCAGGCCCTCTGCTGCAACACAGAGTAGTACAGATTCAGTGAGTGATTAGGTGATAGTTGAGTGGTACAAATGTAGAGACTGATAAATTCCCAAATGGCTGGTAGTATGCTCAGTTGTTGTCTGAGTATCCAACTGCCTGTATTTGGGACCATCTAGAGAATTGATGAGGACGGCTGGAATGGGAATATGTTACATGGCTGTATTGGCTTTGTCTCTCCCTGTGATTGCCAGTTGTTGGCTAAATGAGTAGAATTTTCAGGCTAGAGAATTGTTCACATTACTTCAAAAGGGATGCAGCTCCACTCTTGCTCTGGTGTTTCCATTCTTTTTACCAGGCCAGTCTATGGGTTCATCTTCCTTTTCAAATGGATTGAAGAGCGCCGCTCCCGACGGAAAGTCTCTACTCTGGTAGATGAGACATCAGTGATTGATGATGACATTGTCAATAACATGTTCTTTGCTCATCAGGTAAGCAGTTATGGATGAAGAGAAAACAGTCTCCACAATTGGGTAGAATAAGGGCAAAATATCTGATCCTTAGTGCCGCTCTGCCACATGCATTATTTTCTGTGGGACTTGAGCATAGACGGATTTTCCCTTATGCGGGGGGGATCTGGAATGGATCTCCTGCATAAGGAGAGGGCCCACTGTAACTATTTTGTCCCTCTTGCTGTGGCCTGTTCTTATGATCCAGGGCCAAAGTGCCAACTGTCTTTAGGAAATGAAGCCAGTTCCACATTGAATCTAGGCCATCCTTGCTTTAAACCACATTAAAAAGATTTACCTTTTGCCCTGGATTTTCCAAAAAAATCCAAAGTACTCTGAAGTGACGCTGGGTGGCTGTCTACACATGCATCCCACTGTGCTGCCCGGCATCACTGCCACTGCCTCAAGTCTCTCCCGTTGAGGTCACAACAAAGCACCCAGGTATGTGATGGATGCTGGAGGCCTTGTATTCGATCCCAGAGGGAGCAACTTGTACCAGCAGTAGCAGTGCTAAGCAGTACAGTGGGATGCATGTGTAGACAGCCACTTGGCATCAACCTGAAATGTGGAGAGTAGCCTGGAATATTCTGGCTGGCAATGCATGGGCTAGAGCAGGGATGGTGAACCTTTTACAGACTGAGTGCCCAAACTGCAACCTCGTCCCCACTTCTTTATTGCAAAGTGCCACGTTCCTCTGGCTTTCTAGTAAGAAACTCTGGCAAACTCTGTGCTAGGGCAACAGCATATGTGCCCACAGAGAGGGCTCTGAGTGCCACCTCTGGCACGCGTCACATAGGTTCGCCATCATTGGGCTAGAGTGAAAGTTTGTTATAATTTTTTTTCAGACTCAAAAGATGCTACAAGATTCCCTTATATCTGTTTATACTGAAACAGACTTTCTGGTTTAATTTAGTTGCAGTGTCCACCTTGATTTTGAGTTCTGAAATGTTCAAGAAATGAGTGCATCTGTTAGGCTGGTTAGAAAGATATCATGTTTTCTTGTAAGCTGAAGTATCATTTGATTGCTGCTATTGAATGCTGTTCATTATTATTCCCATTCCAACTGACATCACTGAGGAATGTATTTTTATTTTGCATTTCCCCCCATAAACCTATGTTCTGTATGTAAACAGTGCTGTTTATTCACACATGCATACACATTCATTCTTTCTCATACATCTACATACACACATACATTATTTTCAATCATATATAACCTGATTGAGATGGATCTGGGTTTGAGGAGTGTCAGTGCATTGGATGCAGTGTTTGCTCTTTGTTTACCCCGTGATGTGCATTCTTAAGTGATTTTTGTCAGTCTGACTTTCTAGTAATGGCATATTGATGTAATTCTGTAGTCTGAGCTGTGAAGGTTGATCTCTGTAGAGCTGACAAATAGATGGGTCTTGCAGCAGGAGATGAAATTCAATGGCCTATTTATTCCTTTTAGTTATGTATATTGCATTTTTGATACTGTATGTGTTTTATGTTTTGCTCTGTAAGCTACTCAGATAATTTCTTTGATGAGAGGCTATATATGTTTGATAAATAATAGAATAATAATTACTTTGACATCACAATTTTACTACTTTTTTGCATAGTCTAGTTGGTTGTTCGGTTGCTTTGCTTTTCGTATTGTATGTAAATGTTTTCTCTTTTTATATAGTTGATTCCCAATTCTTGTGCCACACATGCATTGCTGAGTGTCCTCTTGAACTGCAGTAGTGTGGATCTGGGGCCTACTCTGAGCCGAATGAAGGAGTTTACCAAAGGATTTAGTCCAGAGGTATGGTGTGTCAGTGTGCATGGAGACTTGATTCAAGCTGAGATCATTGTAAGCTGCTGATATCCCATAGTACTTTAGTAACATCTTTCTTGGTGCCAACCTTTTTTTTTTTTTGCCACCTTAGTCTATTCCCCTCTTCTTGTTTGCTCTTATTATATAAGGAAGCTTAACTGTATATGTATATCATTTTGTACTGAAGGTCTATGGTTTAATAATAATAATAAAATAATAAAATATTTATTTGTATCCTGCCTCTCCCGTTTGAAGATTGAGGTGGATAACAGTAAGGAAATTTTAAATACAAAGTCACAGAAAAAATAATGAAACATTATTATTATTATTATTATTATTATTATTATTATTATTGCCCTTATTATTTAAGGAAGCTTTAGTGTCTATGTGTATCATTTTGTACTGAAGGTCTATGGTTTGAACTGCAGTAGGGGGCACCTATTCAGACAATAGACCACTAGTGCTGTGTCAGTTGTATGGCTATGAAGAAGGAGGGGTTAGATATTTGGGAACTGGAGATGTTGAGGTGAGGCATTTGCACCTAAGGTGATTTCCTCCTTTCTTCAGAAACACAAAGTAACATGGAGTGCATGCAGGTTGCAATAGATTTTTCTAATAATTCCTAATAATTGTTCCAATGATTTCCACACACAACCTGTAGACAAACATGGTACATAAGTATTTTGGGTACTTGGCAACTTCTTGTAAGCTGCCTTGGATTCAGTGCTAGAAGATATGTGGGATATTAAATAAATTCAAAAACTAAAAAATGAAGTACCACAACAGGAGATGGCCTTTAAAAAAAAGTTTGGTCAAACAATGGTTGTAGTTTCACCAGAAAACCCTTATGCATATAAGGCTGTGTGAAAGCAGGCATCTAGCCAGCAAAGTAGAATTCTGGTTGTGCCAAGGCAAGGATTTGTGTTTTCTTTCTTTCTCTACGTGGCAGGAAATATTTTGTAAGTGTATGGGGCAAAGGCACTTTCTGAGGTGATAGGAGATGATTGTGTAAATAAAACTGTATCTGATTCTGATAAAATTTGTCCTCTCTTCTTGTTTTGTTTCTCCATCACTGCCACCCACTCTCATAGAGTAAAGGTTATGCCATTGGAAATGCCCCAGAACTGGCCAAGGCACATAACAGCCATGCTAGGTAAGTGAGATGGTCACAGAACACAGTGTATTGCGAAGCAGACTACATGTGCTCTGACAGCATATGCCCCCTCCCTGATCATCTTCTGTCGGCAGGTAAAGACTTTTTATTTGAACAAGCATTTGGTGACAAAGTGGCTATATGGAAAGATCTTTAATGAGGTTTGTGTGCTGCATTGTTTTTAACTGTTGTTGACATGATTTTAAATGCTTTTATGTTTTAATAATAGTGTTTTAACCCTGTTTACTACTACATTTTAATTCATGTATTTGTTTTGACTCCTATGTGAACTCCCGTTCAGAAGAAAGGTGGGAGATAAATAAAATAGAACAAATAAATCAAACATGAATACTTGTTTATTTGGCAGGCCAGAGCCCAGACATTTACCAGAAAAACAGAATGGGATCAGTGCTGTGCGGACAATGGAGGCTTTTCACTTTGTCAGTTACGTTCCTATTAAGGGACGACTTTTTGAACTGGATGGGCTGAAGGTTTATCCCATTGACCATGGTAAGGGACCCCATCACCTGAACTTTTATCTTACCAGAGTGTTGAAAATGTCATCTTATGTTAGAAACTGTTTTGAATAATCAGTGGTTCAGTAGTTTACATATAACAACATTTTTTTACATGTTAACCCTGTTGTATTAACCTCTTATTTTAATTACTCTAACAATAAGTTGTATCTAATAAGACTAAAGTTGGCCATCGCTGCTGTTCTGAATATATCTTTTAAATACATTAATTTAATTTAATTTAAAATTTACAGCATATTTAGGATTGGGGTTGTTAAGTATAGCATATAAAATGAAGGGAGTTAATAGCAGAGAGGGAAAAAAACATTCTGTTGGTTATCCATATCTGTCTAGCAGCAACTCAGATTTGCTCTCCAGAGGCTAATATCAAGTTGAGGTAGCAACAGAAGAGTAAAATACTTTCTACAAACAAGTGCAGTATAAATTAAATGTGTTTTAGGGCCAGAGGTCTTTCAATATCTGCTTGTTCTTCTGTGAATCTGCCTGCACACTCTTCTCTAAATTTTCAGCTGCTGAGGTGAGAATGCGACTTTTGATGGTGCCCCATCTGTGAATTACTTTCCATATATATATTTGGTGTCTCAGGTTAACAAGTATACAGTTACAATAGATACCGTATATACTCATGTATAAGTCAACCTCATGTATAAGTCGAGGGCAGTTTTTGGATCCAAAATCATGGATTTTGATGTGACCCATGAATAAGTTGAGGGTCAAACACTGGAGGATGTTACAAAAGATCTAAAGGGGGAAACAAAGCACCACTTCCCTCCCTATATCTCCCTCTCTGGACATCTCCCAAGCATCAGTCTCAGCATGAAAAAGGGGAAACAAACCTTGGCACACACACACACTCTTCCCCTTACAAAACCACACTTTCTCTGCTTTCCATCCCAAGGACTCCCAAGGATCAGGGCTTGCCAAAAAAGGAGGACAGACCCCACTCTTTCTCTGCCTTTCATCCCAGGACTCCCAAGGCTCGTAGCTTGCAAAAAAGGAGGACAGACCCCACTCTTTCTCTGCTCTCCACCCCAAGGAACCCCAAGGATCAGGGCTTGCAAAAAAGGAGGACAGACCCCACTCTTTCTCTGCTCTCCACCCCAAGGACTCCCAAGGATCAGGACTTGCAAAAAAGGACAGACCCCACTCTTTCTCTGCTCTCCACCCCAAGGACTCCCAAGGATCAGGGCTTGCAAAAAAGGAGGACAGACCCCATTCTTTCTCTGCTCTCTACCCCAAGGATCAGGGCTTGCAAAAAAGGACAGACCCCACTCTTTCTCTGCTCTCCACCCCAAAGACCCCCAAGGATCAGGGCTTGCAAAAAAGCAGGACAGACCTTTCTCTCTCTTTGCCTTTCAACCCCAGGATTTCCAGACAAAACTGGGGCGGGGGGGGGGGGGGAACAAGCCAAGTCATATAATGTGTTTGTGTCCTTTGACTCAGCAGCAACTTGTTAGCTCTGGCTGCGTGGGAAGGCTGAGAGGGAAAAAAAGACACACACACACAGGGAGAGAGGAGGAGAGCGTGCGCCAGGGCTTCAAACAGGGAGCCGTTACAAGGCTACAGAGGAAGGTGGGCACTTATAATTTCAGGAAATTTATAAGCATAAACTTATTGCCCCATCTAAAAGTCTACCCATGATTTTGGAGTCCATTTTGGGGTATAAATTTTTTGACTTATAGTCAAGTATATACGGTAATAACTATAGCAAATGAAAACTAATAATCTTCTTTGACTTTGTAATCTAAATAAAGAAATTTAGGAATGATGGCAAAGAGAAGGGGGTTAAGCAGGATGGTAGAGAAGGGTAAAATCTTAGCTATTTTTTCATACTCTTATTTATTTGTTGAATAATTCCATTGTCCGTAGGAAGAACTGGATCATGATTAAATAAGGGTAATGAACAAATAGCAAGTGTCTTAAGCGCTAGGTACTAATATTTTGTTATGGTTATATCTGCATTGCAAAAATAATCCAGGTTGATACCACTTTAACTGCCATGGCTCAGTGATATGGCCTCCTGGGATTTGTAGTTTGGTTTGCTACCAGAGGTTTCTGACAAGGAAGGGTAAATGTCTCACAAAACGACAGTTCCCAGAATTCCACAGTACTGAATCAAGACAAAGTATTGTTAACCTGAATTATTTCTGCAGTACGGATGCAGCCTATGTATATTTTCTTCGGCTTTGTATGTGAATATCTGATTCTTTTGACAGTGAAAGGGGTTTAGGTATGGAATAGAGTTAGAAAACACTAGGCTATAATGACAGTAATCTCTCTCTCTCTTAAAAAAATAATTATCTGAATTTGTTTTTGGGTGCAGTTAGCCCTCCATATCCATGGATTTTCTTTATCCATGGATTAACCATTCGCAGCTTGAAAATATTTTAAAAAATATATACATTCCAATAAACAAATGTTGATTTTGCCATTTTTTATCAGGGTTTTTATCATTTTACTATGTCATTGTATATAATGGGACTGGAGCATTCATGGATTTTGATATTCACATGGGTTCCTGGAATCAAACCCCAACAGATACCAAGGGCACACTGCATATGGTGTGTTTTTGGGGTCCTGTTCTGTGATTAAAAATCTTAAGGCTTGTGTTTGTTTTAATGACTTCTTTGAGCAAACTGTCAAGCAATTCATATTGCTCAGTCTAATTATCGTTTGTGGGGTCATATCTGGTTAACTCATTGTCAAGGGATGCCTGCTAGGGCTAAGATTCAGTAAAACAACTGACATCTCCATGGGTATCCTTAACAGTTGTGTTTGGGGAGGGGAATAGAACGTAGTAGCAAATTCGCCCTCCGGTGTCCAGTAATAGTCAGAGGCCCCCTCCTGAATGCAGCTCTGCCTCCAGGTAGGAATGTTTCTGGGCTCCATCTAGCTGTCTTTGCACACATAGGGAAGGTGAAGCAGTTGCTGCCTTCTTTGACAAGGGTAGAGGATGCTGCTTCTTTCCCAGGAACATAAGATGGTGGCCAGGCACACCTTGCAAGCCGATCAGAGGATGAGGAAGGGGGCAGAGCTATACTTGGGAGTCTCTCATTCTCCTCCTCCCCAGGGGGGCAAAGATGTTGTATAGGGAGGCACTGTATACAGTGGGCCCTTGATATCTGCTGGGGTTTGGTCCCAGGATCACCCGTGGCTAACAAAATCCGTAGATGCTCAAGTCCCATTAAATGCAATGGCATAGTAAAATGGTGTCCCTTATATAAAATGGAAAATCAAGCTTTGCTATTTGGAATTTATACTTTTTGGAATATTTTCAAGCTGTGGATGCTTGAATCCTTGGATTAAAAAAAAAATCTGTGGATAAGGAGGGCCAACTATACACTACATCTTTAAAATTACAGTGGTGCCCCGGGTTACGAAAATAATTCGTTCCGCCGCCGCTTTCGTAACCCGAAAGGCTTCGTAAGCCGAAAAAGCCATAGGCGCTAATGGGGAAAAGCCGCGATTTGGTGTGAAATAGCGCCGAAAAGCACCAAAAATTTTTTCGTAACCCGAAAAAACATTCGTAACCCGGAACAGTTTTTTTAAATAGATTTTTTTCGTAACCCGGAAATTTCGTAAGGCGGCGCATTCGTATCCCGGGGTACCACTGTACTTACACTACTATCTAGGGCTTACACTAGTGTAAGCCACCATGAACAGGTCTCTGACCTGAGGTTCCTGGGATATAGGGGCTCGACAGACTGCCCGAAAACGGCAGACTGGAGGCTCCCGTTTTAACTCCAGGGGGACGCCGCAGCAGCCAAACTGAGAAAAGCAGGTTCTTTTGGTGGTGCGCTCTGCACGCCATGACTGTGTCCATGATGTAAGTGTGGCACCCGGAGGTGTGGACACGGCACCGCGCTTGTGTCATGCACGCACGCCCCATATGGACGACACTGTGTAAAGATGGCGCCATCCATACGTGCTAGGGGTCCGGAGCATGTGGATGCTGTGCGCTCCGGAACCCTAGAATTGGCCCAGACCACCGCAAACCGGCGGTCTGTACCAGACCATAGTTTTAGCTTTGTTGTACTGCCTTTAAACTTTACTCTTGGTTTTGCATAGGAAGGGGAACCTGCAGTTAAATACCAATTGGAAAATCAGTCTGTCAGCCTGGATTATTTCTTTATACACAACTTACACTTGCTGTATCTTGTTTTTTCAGGGCCCTGGGCAGAGGATGAGGAATGGACAGATAAAGCCAGAAGAGTTATCATGGAGAGGATTGGACTGGCTACAGCAGGGTGAGTGTCTAGATCAGTGGTTCTCAGCCTGTAGGTTGTGACCCCTTTGATGGTTCAAAGACCCTTTCACAGGGGTTGCCTAAGAATGTCGGAAAACACATATTTCCAATGGTTTTAGGAACTGAGGTTAAAATAGTTTTATGGTTGGGGGTCACCACAATATGAGGAACTGTATTAAAGGGTTGTGGCATTAGGAAGGTTGAGAATTACTGGTTTAGATCCTTTTTTGGGTGAAAGGTTGGCTATATGTTCAATTAAATAAATAAATAAATAATAGACCAGCCAACATTAAATAATAAATAAATAAAAACTTTATTTATATACTGCCTTTCCTATAGATCAAAGCGGTTTACAATATAGTGGGTATGTGACACATGTCACAGTATAGAACAGTAGAATACCTCACTAGTTACAAATTCACAGTTTCCTAAAATCTAAGCCATATCACAATCATTAGTTAGAACTGTTTGACAATTTGGGAGCTCTGCTTAAAAGACTTCCCCCAAACCAAAACTATTTTCTTTGATGTTGTGTTCTGAAAATCCTTTTTTGGAAGGCTTTGTTCTTGACCTAAGACTTGCTGTACCTTGTGTACAGAATACCTAGAATGAAGCTTATTAGCAGGTCCAATAGTGCAGTGCCTCAAACTCTAGTGTTGGATTGGCTTTAGTGTGTTGCAGGGGTGGATTCTGCTGCAGATACATATTTAAGATCTGATGTTGCCTTTCTGCAGTGAGCCATATCATGACATCCGCTTTAACTTAATGGCAGTGGTGCCTGACAGGAGGGTGAAATATGAATCCAAGCTGCAGATCTTGAAGATGAACCGGCAAACTGTATTAGAGGCTTTGCAACAGGTAAGAGTGGAGGAGTCAACCCAATGGTTAGATCTCTTATCCTGGTTGTTTCTGGTTTTCAAGAGGAGAGATATTGCAAGAAAAGAGATTCAGCCTAAACATTAAGAACTCCTTTGTTGTCAGAACTGTTTAATAGTGAAGTGGACTACCTTGAGGGCTGGAATTTCCTGTCTTTGGGGGTCCTTAAACAGATGTTGGATGGGTGTCTTTCAGGAATGCTTTAGTTGTGTCTGCCTGCATTGCAGAGGTTTGGACTACATGGTCCCTGTGGACTCTTCTAACTCAAAGATTCCCTGTTTAGTTCTGATATTGTGCAACACTACTGGAGCTCTGGGTTGTGAACAACATTTCCACACTTTGGAAACTATAGAAGGAGAACCCAAATTATGTATGTGTCAAGGATAAACAAAAAAGTAAAAAATATAGTCACATCCCTCAGAGCCTCCAAAGTAGAAATAGAATAAGTGGGCCTTGCAATTTATCACAGGGTTTTCTTAGCAAGATTTTTTCTGAAGAGGGTTTGCCTTCATCTGAGGTGGAGAGAAAGTGATTTGCCCAAGGTCACCCAGTTGGTTTCCATGGCTGAATGGGGAGTTGAACCCTGGTGTCCAGAGCTGTAGTTCAACACTCATACCAATACTCCACACTGGCTCTCTGTAGTATATAGAGCTTCACTATTTTGAACAATGGGCATCTGCCCTAGTGACATCTTGTTCATTTTTCGTTTCATCTTTTTAATTAGTATTAAACTTGCAACCCAACCATTCTGCTTGCTGTCCAGAATGAATGACATGTGGTTTATTTATTTACCAGTAAGTAAAATATTTCTGTCCGACCCTCTATCATGATAGCTGAGAGCATCATACAATTAAAACAGTATAAACAATTTAAAACAATTGCAGATAGCAATCATTTTAAAAAGCATATCAAATAGATCACCGAATTAAAACAACAAAAAAGCTAAAACAATTAAAAACTATGGCCCATTCCGCACGGGCCTTTGCACCACCCCCGTCACGTGCTAGGGGTTGGCTGAGGACCTAGCGTCCATACTGGCCTCACCCCTAGCATGTGACAGGGGTGTAAAAATGGTGGCGCCCTATACATACGGGCACAGCCATTTTTACGTGCCGGACGCTTAGCGTCCGCACACCCCCTTGCCTTGCGAGGTCACGAGTGTGCCATTTGTGCACTCGTGCGTCACAAGCGTGGCGCAAAAAGAAGCCGCTTTTTGCGGCTTCTTTTTCCACCACTGGGAAGCCTCCCCGTTTGGAGGCTGCAGCTTCCTGGAGGTGGAAATGGAGGCAGCGGCAGACCGCCACTTTCAGGCGGTCTGTAACACGCCTATACATGTTTAAAAAAGGCTTGGTCCCCCGATGCAAGCAATGTTAATACCTATCTGGGCCCCAAGGGGAGAGCATTACATAATCAAGGTGCTACAGCAAAGCTATAGATAATATTTCCCAGGCAGAAATAATAAACCCCTAGACTATTTTCTGAAGGTCACACCTGAACTAATCTATGTTAAGATGGCTGGTAGTTTCCCTAGTACTTGACCTAAAGGTGAAGACTCTTCTGAAATAATTGCTTGAATGAATGCCTTTAATGTCATAACTGCAGGAGGATGTAGAATGGACATACAGTACGCCCAGTTTATATGTGGGTGCGTCATACATGGCTTTCAACTTAGTTGAAGCAGCGCACCAGAAGAAACAATGGCACGCGCGCCGCATGCACAAACCCCATTGTTTCAAATGGGGCTCGAGCGTACGCAGTATTTCCCTTATATGAGGGGTGGGTCCAGAACGGATGCCCGCGTAAGGGAAGGGTCGACTGTACTACTCAAGAGATCAGATGATTATCTCTTCCTTATCCCCCAAAATGTTTCTCTGCTTTTCCGTTTGTCAGAAGTCATGGAGATGGAATTTAACATTGTAGAGACCTTCATTGCTTTCCGTATTTGTGTTGTATTTTCCTTTTGTGAATAGCTTATGTTCCTCTTTTTTCCCCTCTGTAAGTTAATCAGAGTGACTCAACCAGAGTTGGTCCACACACCAAAAGCTCAAGAATCTCAGGCTTCTGAGGAGCCCAAACCAGTCAACAGCAAGACCTCTTCCGCTGCACTGGAAATAGGGAAAGTGCAACCGGTTGCAGAGAGCTCACAGGCAGGTATGAGAATATTAGAAAGTGCAAGTGTTGTATTTGATAAGACAGTGAAGGTGGGCTGTAATGTAGAGGAGCTATGCTCAGAATATAAAGTACATATGGGTGGCTGGCCAGCCAGTGTCCTTAGGGCTGCTTTAAAGTTTTACTGCAACCCCCCCCCCCCCCCCCCATGACCCACCAACTAAAGCCTGGTGCAAAATACATATACCTAGAGTTGAAGAATTCAGAGCCCAAGATTATTATTTTTCTTTTTTCCCAACCAAATATGAACAGAGTTAACAGTCCTTCTGCCCCAAATTCTAGTCCTGGATATGCCAAGTGTCCTTCATTTCAGTAGTATAACTTAACGTGTGGGGGAAGTCATTCTCTGGATGGCAGGGCACATCAATCCACTGATACTGGATTCCACCCATGCACTGACTGTGAGGCAGGAGTCCAAAGTTCTAAACTGTTAACTTTTTTCTATTGGACCCAATTTCCCTTCTCCTCAGTTTTAATTTACAAATTACCCTGAGATCTGCCACTAAAACTTAATCTACCTTCTGCCACATCCTCTTCTAACCCCTTCCCATAGTATCCTATTGCTGCATTTTTACTGAATACTGTTTTTCTTTTGCTTTGTTGTTTGTTTGTGTCTTATCATGGAGTATAGTGGACTAAAGGAGTAGCCTCTCGGGAGAGGATGACCTTCCCTCTATGTAGAGGGGGAATTTTGTGAGCTTTTAAGGTTTTGGTCTTACATCCACCATGTTATTAAGCTTAGAAAAAAGGCCAGTGAAGATGTAGATAACCCTCCCCCCCCATCAAATCACGGTAAGGGAAAGAGAAAAAGGGGGGAATAGATATGTGTGAAAGAGGGAAGGAGGAAGGCTCCATCCAGCACATTTGTCCCCTGCGTCACTGCTACATGCATAAGGTTTTCCTATCTTGAGCAGGTCACATACTCTGAACCTCAGGGGAAGGGAATGGCGAGTCTCCTTTGAACAACTCTTGCCAAGAAAACCCCATTTGCCTTAGGGTCGGCCTAAGCTGGAAACTACTTGAAGCCATACAGTAACAACAACAACAACAACAAACCCCCATTTGAAGCCTGAACTCATTAAGGGCCAGTTTTTACAATGGAGGCTGCTTAAGGCTAGTATTTATGGATGATGAAAAATAATGTGCACTCTGGGCCTCATCTTAATTCAGATGGGGTTGCAAACTATAGATAGTTGTGTCTATCATATAAACCTTTCCTCAAACCCCATTTTGGGAGAAAGCAGGCTATATCAACAAATCAATCAGTCAATCTTCCTGTTATATTAATTGGATTTGAGGGAAGGGATGATGTTCTATTTATTGAATATGAAAGTATTGCATCCTGTTTGGAGGTGTGCACTTTTTCAGTAAGTACATGTAAAACCTGGTGTAATTGCTTCTAAAGATAAAAAAGATGTTGTTTTGCAGGGGCTACAGAGGAGCCTGGAGGCCAGGATCCACCCACCTCAAACCAGAGCCCTCCCAGCAAGTTGAAGCTGGGCAGTAAGGCACATGTGAGCAGTATAAATGGGACACTGTCCAACCCGAATCCCATTGTGCAGAGACTTCCAGCTTTTCTGGATAATCACAACTATGCCAAGTCACCCATGCAGGTAAGTGGAGTTTGGGAAACAATTGTTCTCCACCTGGGAGAGCATAATGTACATGAACTGTACATGAAGCTGTAACTTGTGGCCCCTGAGCCTCCAGGGAAAATAGTTGCTTCACAGGGAGCAAGGCGTGCTTCTGTGCTTACTTTAACTTGATTGCTGCTGCATAACTATCCCATATTGAATAACTGCCCTTTAGAAGATCTAAAATTTACTGGGAGGAGGTTTTGTTCATGTGAGTAGATTACATTTGAAATCTGTGGAACTCTTCTCTGTACATCCTGCCAGGCTTGCCATTGTAGCTTTTGATGAGCCCCAGAAGTCTGTGCAGAGACATGAGGTTCAGGTGGTAACACAGCCAGTCACACCATGATGCAGTTCTCTTAAAAGATGGGCTTTGAGAGGGGCACTTGGTTTTCCATGATAGAATTCCTAGGCTGTGTTTTGAAGGCAGTCCTATAAAATGTATTTCAGGAGGAAGAGGATCTTGCAGCAGGGGTAGGCCGGAGCCGGGTTCCAGTGCGGCAACACCAGCAGTACTCTGATGATGAGGATGACTATGATGATGAAGAGGAAGAGGAAGTGTGCAGTACCAATACTGCCATGAGGTAACAGTTGTCTCCAGTGTTGGCTCATTCTCTCCTTGGTCCTCTGTAGGCAGAAAATAGTCTCCAAAAGGTGCAAAGTTTTCAGTGTTGGTAGAAGATTATCTTTTGAAAGCCAGAATATACAGTTTTACAGGGAAGTATGACAGAATGAATTCCTGTGATACTTGGCTTTGACCTGATGTGTAATACAATTGTGGGAGGAGAAATCCTAATGGAAGCATCCTTAACATTGCAAAACAAGGATTCTATGACTTCTCAGGTTAGAGAATTATAATTGGAAATAACTTTTCTTTCCTCACCCACTGCTAGGGCTTATCTGCCAAGGGAACAACTACACAGTTTCCTGTAGCATGCCAGGATTCAGGGCACATGGGGAGATACCAGCTGGAAATAATAAATGCATGGACTTATTAGACCATGCTTGTTGCCTGTTTTTAGCTGATTATGGAGGCTTGCCACTTTCCTCACCCTCTCAGCTTTCACTTTGCAAGCAGTGTGCATGCAAGCAGTCTTCATAGGAAGAGACTGCTCCATAGAAAGCAAAGCAAGCCTCCATAGGAAGAAGAAATGATACAAGCCTGTTCTATCCATGCTTTCAAACACAGACAAGTTCCATTAATTCAAGGAGGGGATCCGCTGTTTCCGTACGCAAGCCTTAGGGCCAAACAGGTAGGTAATCCCAAGTGAGCCTTGTAGGCAGGAAGAACTAACCTCTCCTTGGAACTTTGCTGTAATTTGCAAGTGTTGAGTGAGGTGTCGAAAAGTGCGGGCTTCCTGAATTAAATCAAGAAAAGTATAAAATGCTTTCAGATACCATATAAACCAGCATTAGTATAAAGAAAACTACAATAAACACACACAGTGATGCAGCATCAAACCAGTACTGGTGTCACCCTCCAACTTGCAAATGTGTTAAAGAATAGGGTAATGAATGTCCATTGGAGATGAACATTCTGTAAAAAGTTGGCAGCCACTAAGAAAGCTTGATTGTTGGCAATTTTCTCAAATAAAAGGAATTTGGAATAGGGCTGCCAAGAATTGCCTTTAAGAGCTTTTACCAGAACGACTACCAAATAGCAAAGAAGACTTTCCACATGGCTGAGGATTAGACACTTAGGTGGTTCCCTTGAATGCAGAAGCCCTTATCTTCCCAACTACAGAAGGTTCTTCTTATTTCTTTTAAAGTAGTTCCTGTGGGTATGGGTATTACTATTACTACTGTATTTTCTGGCGTATAAGACGACTTTCTAACCCTGGAAAATCTTCTCAGATGTTGGGGGGGGGGGTCTTATACGCCAGGTGCAAAACTTCCGAGCTAGACTGGTCACCGCATATGGTGGGGGGAGCTGAAAAATGGCCGCGGAGCTCTGCTCTGGGCCCCACAACAAACTCCAACTCCCAGAATTCCATAGCAAAGAGCCAGACCTAGAGTTAACACGCTGCCAAACCTCTTTATTTCTCCAGTGTGGATGCAGCCACAGTTCTCCTCCTCCTCTGTCTCCCCCTAGATCCCATCCTCCATTTCATGCTCCTATGCTCCTCGGGTTCACAGCAGCAGTAGAGGAATGCCAAGCTCGCAGCTGCACCATTTTGCAAGCAAAGGCAAAGCAATGCAAGGCAATGGGGAAAGCAGAGCCTGAGAGGCTGGGGCCGGAAGGGAGCCTCCTTTTTTCCCCTGCCAGGTCCTGAAAGGGGGGTAAAAAAAAGAGGCCTGGCTTTCTTTCTTTTCTTTTCATTTCTTTTTTTTTGAAAGTATCCTCCTCTGGCCCTTCTCTCACTCACTCATATAGAAGGAAAGCCAAGAGATAGGGAAAGAGAAGAAAGGAGGGGGAAAGGGTGGATCTTTTATTTTTAAACCCCAGAATGGGTTTTGTGGTGCTGCAAGGACCCACCTCAATGGCACGAAATGAGGATTTTGCACTAGAAAGGGAGGAAAGGGAGGCTGTATCCACACTGGAGAAATAACCCAGTTTGGTACCACTTTAACTGCCCTGGCTCAAGGCTATGGAATTCTGGGAGTTGGAGTTTGTTGTGGGGTTTGGTGCCAAACCAGGTTATTTCTCCAGTGTGGATGCAGCCTGAGTGTGCTGAGGGGGAAAAGACACCCCTCTCTGAGGCATCTCTTAGCCTTAGCATGCATTGGAAGAGGGGTAGTCTTATATGCCAAATATATGCCAAACTCTAACTTTTAAATGGAAAAGTTGGGGGTCGTCTTATACACCCAGTCGTCTTATACACCGGAAAATACGTTGTTGTTGTTGTTGTTGTTGTTGGGCCCGTACAGACAGGCCAAAATAATGCTGCTTTGGGTCACTTTGGAGGCATGCTATTTAAATGACACACGCATTTTAAGATACCGGAAGCGGTGCCAAATTGGCGCTCTGGTCCTTAGGACTGGAGCATGGCTTTGGCATGGCCTCTGGCCTCTTAGGACACATGCATCATTTAAACAGCACACCTCCAAAGTGATCCGAAGCAGCTTTATTTTGGCCTGTCTGTATGGGCCCATAGTTTATTTCTATAGCACTGTAAATGTACATTGATGTTTACCTTTGTGTCTTAGGAGATGTGCACACCGGCCATTAAGGCTGGCCAGGGGGCGGAGTTGGGGCGTGGTGTCCACGCGGCACCTCTGGCACTGCGTCCACATGATGCAGCGCCAAAGGAGCGCCTTAAAGCCACGGCTATTGCACCCTTTCCAGGGTGCAAAAAGGAACTACTTTTTGCAGCTTCTTTTTGCACTGCGGAGAGGAGAGATTGAGGCCGCAGTATGTGGTTGCCATGGCCCCAGTCCAGCACAGCTGGAGGTGGTCTGCACAGCCTCTTGATCTGATTGTCAAAGACTGTGATATGTTGGTCTTTTTGCCCTCCTAATCTTTCTCTTTTATCCTCTGGTTTTGGTACAGTTACAAAAGGAAGGGCCAGGTGAAGCATGAGCACCTGGTGGGGAGTGCAGATGGCCAGCTCTCCATGCTCCAGCCCAACACAATCAGTGTCCTCACTGAGAAGCTGAAGGAGACACAGAAGGACCTCTCTATTCCTCTGTCTATCAAGACCAGTGGCGGAGGCAGTGCAGTTGCAGTTGTTGCCCATTCCCAGCCATCTCCTACCCCCAGCAACGAGAGCACAGACACTGCTTCAGAGATTGGGAGTGCCTTCAATTCCCCACTCCGCTCCCCCATCCGGTCAGCCAATCCCACTCGCCCCTCCAGTCCTGTCACCTCCCACATCTCGAAGGTGCTATTTGGGGATGAGGACAGTTTGCTGCGTGTGGACTGTATACGCTACAATCGAGCAGTGAGAGATTTGGGTCCAGTTATCAGCACAGGCTTGCTGCACCTCACGGAAGATGGTGTTTTTGGGTCACTTACAATCACAGGTGAGGTTCAGGGGAAGGACTGTGGTTATTATACCCTTGAAGCCACACCAGTCTGCTGAGGCTTTAAAGCCCCCCCCCCCCTTTTGGGCCCTGTCTAGGCCCCATGTTGAGTAAGAACAGAATGACCAGTAGATGTTAAAAATACATGAATACAGTGGGCCCTTGGTATCCATTCCGGACACCCCCTCCCGCGTATACCAAAATCCGCGTATGCTCAAGTCCATTGTCCCTCTCCTCCCCTACTTTTTCCCTCCCTGCTTCCCTCCCTTGTTCCTTCCCTACTTACCTTGTCCTCGCCACTGCAACCTCCTCTTTGCTGCCGCCGCCTCCACAGAACCTCCTCGCCACCACGGCTGGAGGAAAAAAGTCTCCAGCCCACCACCCGGCCCTTCCGCAGAGGTGATGGTGATGGCAGCAGCGAAGTGAAGGCAGAGGAGCAGCGCCGGAGGCCTCCTCACTGCCTCGGCCTGCACACCTCCTCTGCCGCTACCGCGGAAGGGCCGGGTGGTGACCCGGAGGCCTCTTGGCTTCCAATAGTCCCACTTGGCCCTTCCGTGGTGGCGGAGGCATGCAGGCCAAGGCAGTGAGGAGGCCTCTGGCGCTGCTGCTCCACCGCCTCGGCCTCCCCTCTGCCGCTGCGTCTGCCTCTGCGTGAGGGCTGGGTGGCGGGCTGGAGGCTGCTTGGCCTCCAACATCCCCACACGGCCCTTGCTTGGAGGCGGCAGTGGTGGAGAGGGGGCCAAGGAGGCCTCTGGTGCTGCTCCTGGAGGCCTCTTGGCCTCCAGGAGCAACACCTGACCTTTCCCCTGGCCGTGGCAACAAGGAGGCCGAGGCGGCAGAGCAGCAGCACCAGAGGCCTCCTTGCCGCCACTGCAGAAGGGCTGGGTGCCGGTGCTGGAGGCCAAGAAGCTTCCAGCCCGCCACCCGGCCCTCACGCCAAGGCAGAGGCAGCGGTAGAGAGGAAGCCTCTGGCACTCTCCTCTGCCTCCTCTCCGCCCCCCCCCTCCGCCACCAGCGGCAGCAGAGGGGAGTCTGAGGCTTGGCCTTCCAGCCTCCTCGCAACCACAGCTCCCCTGCTGCCTCTGCCGCCCCAAAAGGGCCGGGTGCAGGAGGCCTCTTGGCCTCTAAGAACACAACCTGGCCTTTTCACAGTGGCGGAGGCCGGGAGGTCAAGCCTCGTCTTTCTCGCCGCCACTGCAAAAAGGCCGGGTGGTGCTCTTGGAGGCCAAGAGGCCTCCAGGCTGCACCTGGCCCTTTCACGGTGGTGCCGCCGCCAAGGAGGGTGAAGTTCAGCCTCGGTTTCCTCGCTGCCACTGCACAAGGGCCGGGTGAAGCCTGGAGGCCTCTTGGTCTCCAAGAGCATGACCCGGCCTTTTTGCAGCGGTGGAGGCGGCAACGAGGAGGAGGAGGCGGCGACGGCGGCCAAGCAGGTAAGCAGGGAGGGGACGGGGGAGGGAGGGAAGGTAGGAAAGGAGGGAAGGAAGGTAGGAAGGAGGGGGGAAAGAGGAGGGGAGGAGAGGGATTTTTGTCCCCAATGGTGGCGCGCATGCACGTGTGCTGCCATTGGGGACAACTTCCGGGTTTGCCATGTGCATATGCTCAAATCCGCCCATGGCAAATCTGCATATAAGGAGGGCCAACTGTATAACAAAGAGGTGTTTAGGTTGGTGTCAGGCTTCTTTGTTGCAAAGGTTTTGTTCATGCTCTGATATGTAATGTTGGACATATTCATACATTTTACAAATTTAATATGCACTGAGGATCTTCCACTAGTCACAAGGAGTTAGTGTAACCTCCATGCTAGAGCAGAGAACTAGGCTGAGTCAGCAGTTCCTTTCCCATGATAATCTCTCTCCACCTCTAAAGATGTGGCTTCCTGTCATTTGGCAAGGAGAGCCAAAAAGAGCTGTGGGGTAATCTTACATGACTTTATGGATAGACCCTTTAAGTTTTTAAAAAGTAAAAACAAAGCAAAGAAAAAAGTAATAATCAAGAAAATCCTGTACAAAAATAAAGCATGCGTATAGACATAATCCCTGCTGAAACACCCAGATGTTAATGTGAACATAGCATGGGATGGTCTCAGTGGAACTCCTTTAAGAGCTTGTCTCCATGCTTTGTAAAGTTGCCTGAAAATTTTAGCTTCATGGCTTGAGGTTGGGACTCATTTCCTCTGAAATCTGTGTATATAATTCTCCTGAGTCAAGAAACATCCTTATGTACAGTCCATTTCAGTAATACCCCATGCTGTTTGCTTACCTACATGCCGCTTATGCTTAATATTCTTTCTTTTTTTGTTGTTTTCATGAATACCAGATAATGGGAAAAGCTCCCTTTCCTCTAACAAAGTGAATGAAGATGTTCAGTCAGTTGTTAAGCTAGAAGAGAGAGACTTGAATGAGCCAAATGACAGCAAGGAGAAGGCTGGAATTGCCCGGTCTGGTGATACCCCTGGTGGGGAAAAGTATTCTCCTAAAGTAAGTATCAGTGTCCTACAACAGCCATGCCAGGGCAGAAGGTGATACCTCTCCGTTGTGATTCAGTTACTCAGACTCTTGTTCCAAATACATACTGACACAAATGCCAGGAATATTTAGTTGAAGATACTTATTAAGCAGAATACAGAAAAGACAAAATTGATAGTTATTTAGGGCAAGGATGTTCAAATGTTTTGCTCCCCCCTCAGATGTGCTCATTAAAGGTCTAAGATCTGTGGATAAATTCAAGATTAATTTTTCCTGTTTAATTTTCCACATTGCTGGTGATCTAACTTCATCAAATTAACTTTTGTTTTGCACTTTATTTGTTAGAATGATTCCCCCTGCCTGCCCAATACAGCCATGCTTCTGGGTTGTGTAAACCTTTTGCACTCAGTTGTAATTAATGGCCCAGTCCTGTGTTGCATTGTGGTTTGAGTGTTGGACTGCAATTTTGGAGACCAGGGTTCAATTCTCAGCTTGGCCATGAAACCCATAGGGTGACTTTGGGCAAGTCACATGCTCTCAGCCTCACGGGAAGGCAATGAACAAATCTTGCTAAGAAAAACCCATGATAGATTTGACTTAGAGTTGCCATAAGTCGGAAATTATTTGAAGGTACAGAAGAACAATCTGTGTTGAAACCTAACCTTGAGATGTCGCTGATGCATCAGGCTGATAGTAAGACTCTTTCCTTAGTTGGAACTGGCTCTTACTTATCCTGTTACTGCAACTAGGAAGGTACACTGTTGGGGAATGGCAGGACTCACATTGTACCTGTTTGGCTTTGGCAGGAGCTACTGGCACTGTTGAAGTGTGTAGAGGCTGAGATTGCCAACTATGAAGCCTGTCTAAAGGAGGAGGTGGAGAAAAGAAAGAAGTTCAAGGTAGGCTAAAGGGGTGATGTGGTGTTTGGCAGAGGAAGTGGGGAATCCTGGGATGACTTTCCTTCATTATGGTTCTACTTTCTGATAGTCTTCAAACTAGCAAAGTTGGCAGAGATCACATGTACTCACAAGTCCACTCAACATGCTTAGTTGCTGTCTTTTTCTATCTCCTGCTAAACTTAGAGCAATAACATTTGAGCAGCGCTTGTTGTTTGTAGCTAGACATTTCTGTGTGTCTGTCTTTAACAGATTTGTCTTTGAAAAACTGGATAAAATTGAGGTTTTGCCATTTTTCCTGTTGACTTAGCACTAATGTGCCATTGGTTACAGTTGCCAAGCTGGTTTTGCCTGTGCTTTGGCATAGTGCAAACTTGCTTTTATCTTGCTAGCCAAGTAAGCATAGTTAATATAGATGAACTTTTCTTTTACTTGTCTGAGCACAACACTTGCTGAACAGATGCTTTTCATCCACTTTTCTGACTTTTAGATTGATGACCAGAGACGAACGCACAATTACGATGAATTCATATGTACCTTTATCTCCATGCTTGCACAAGAAGGTGAGATGCTCACTGAGCAATCATGGCACCAGAAGAAAGAGTATTTGGATAGGGAGAAAAGGGAGAAAGTGATTCTGGTGATGGATGGGGTCTATTTCACATTCTGTACCTTCCCAAAAGGCAATGTCTCTTTTAGATGAATTTTGATTCTAAAATTCTTGTAGGGATGTGTTGTGCTTGTTTTTAGTAAAATTTATATCCATATCTATTTGTTTACAAACTATCTTAAATGCTAATTTAAGATTCTGTTCTGTTTTTTCTAATATCCAGTCACGAACATGTGCTGAATATGCTGAATAATAATAATAATAATAATAATAATAATAATAATAATAATAATAATAATAATAATGTTCCTTACTTCAGCTATCCAGTTTCCTTTGCTGGTTCAAAATTTCCAGCAAAGGCTAATCTTGATTATAACATAATCTGGACTTGTGCCCCAGAAGTTTTACTTTGCAAAAATGTATACTACTGTATATAAGTCTCTTTGTGTCTTATTGTGCCTGCCTCACAGGCTAATCTGATTTGACTGAAAAGGAAAGAGGACCATCATTATATAACATTGATTTATTAACACTTGCCAATTTTGCAAACTATCTTTCTGCAGGAATGTTGGCTAGCCTTGTAGAGCAGAACATCTCTGTACGCAGACGGCAAGGGGTCAGCATTGGGCGCCTCCACAAACAACGGAAGCCTGACCGGCGGAAACGTTCCCGACCTTATAAAGCCAAGCGTCAGTAGCATCAACATTTGGACAGTACTCTGTGCTCTGTTTGCTACTTGGATAATCTGGTACACATTTCATGCACTTCTCTACCAACTGGGCAGTGCTCAGGTGGGGGGCTTTGCACTAAAATTCTGTTCAAATAATCAGTATTAGTGTAATGTTACACATGAACCCACCTACGTTCAGCTGGGTTTTAGATGTTGCCCATTCTGGTGTAATTTTTTCCTCAAAGGGGATGCCGGCAGCACAATCACCAGAATCACTGGAATGGACTACTGGGTAGGCTTTTGAATCTGCTGCTCTGACTCCTTGATCGATCTGTATGTCTTGCAGTAGGCACTGGCATTCTTCCAGGGCTCTGTCTGAAGGTTCTTTAGAAGGGAAGGAACCAAATCACTGTTATCCTCTAGGAGAACATTGCAGTTGGAGTTGGGGCAGTGTTCAGTTTTCCCAAAGAGTAAGAGGTAACTATGGAGGGATACAGACTGCCCATTGGCGCACTCGCAACGTCACCTGGGTGCTGCGATGTGTGGACGCTAGGCGTCCGTTACGTCAAAATGGCGGCGCCCATGTGAACAAGGTGCTGCCATTTTGTACATGCGTAAAAGAGACGTCCCCAGGCAACCCTAGTACGTACAGCGTACGTACTTGGGTGCCCGTCTGTTCAGGGCCAAAGTAATGTTCCTGACCACTGCTTTTGGCTGTGCAGTCCACAAGAGTATAGAGCCATATCTGTTTTCTGTATTTTTCCCCTGAGCCATATTATCACTGTAAATAGGATTACAGGTGGCCATCAATCTTACTTTGGATACCTTTTATTGTCTAGGTTTGAGGGGATGCTATCCATTTCTGAGAGTTTTCTTTGCAGCTGTTCCTCAGAGTCACTATCAGTATGACTAACTTTTCCTAGTGATTTCTTTAATTTGTTGCAGGAGTAGAGAGGACTTTCCATTGTGGACTGTGTCTGTACTGCATAAGGCCTTGTGGTGTGAGTGCTGCTCACAATTTGTAGTACACCTTGTATTGTACCTTGCAGTTGAAGTACTGCCTTCTGGTGTTTTATATGTGTGGAAGCCCTCTGCACAAAATGACCAGAATTATGAAATTGTTTGAGATAATTTTTCAGATATTATTTTGGGGCAAATAAGCTCTAGCCTCAGGTTTTCTTGAGGAAGCTGTTTGCTTTTGCTTAACCTGCTGAACAAAGCCTCCTTTTATGAAGGTGAACAAATCTGAGACAAACAGAAATGGCTGTGAGGTCCAGTGAAAATACTAGGAGTAAACTGAGTTGGCTTGCATTTAACCACAGTTGTACTGTATTGATCTGTTAAACCAAAATAAATATGTATAAGGATAGAGAGTTATGTTAGTGGAAAGGAATCATGGCATTGTTCTTTGTCTTTTGTGATTCCTTCTTTTATGTGTTTCAGGACAAATGTGGGAGGAAGATATGGCAAGGTACTCCCATCTTGCTGTTAGTAAATGTGAATGGCCCTTCTGTTTTGCATACCTTTGAAGTACTAAGTTGTGTGATGCTGGCACCAAGGACTACTAGGCTGATAATTCCATGAATTGGTTTTGCTTTGAAATCTCATTTTTCTTTTTCTTGGAGTAGAATATGTGGCTTGTTAGACAGGTCAGGATACAGGAGCAAGAGCAAAGGATGGTAAACATGTCTTTACCATCAGATGATGTCTTCAGGTTGAGATAGCTGGGTCATTGCTTTAGAAATGGGTGATGTCTGTGCCACACATCTGTAGCATGCTCTTTGGCTAACACTGATTCAGGGTCCCCCAAATTCTACCACCCCTCCTCCTCAGAGGTAGCCTTTTGCTGCCATGAGATCTGGTTTGCCTAAGGGGCACTTCTCTAGCTACTACAGCTCTCTTGTGCAAGCCTTGCCTATCTCTCTTTGTGTAGATTAGTTTATTTTTATGTCCTATGAAAAGGAATGCTGTGATGTATACAGCAGCATTCGTCAGTATGTTACAATTGGGAGGAAAAACTCAGCAAGTCACAACTGCTCGTTTGCTATAGATCAGGGTTAGGGAAAGCGTGGCCATCTGGTGTTTTTGGACTGCAGCTCTCTATACCTGGGGAGAGTCCATTAACAAGACAGGACATATTTTCATCACCCTTGCTCTAGATTATGCTATCCAGAGGCCACAGCAATCATTGTTTCTGGAAGATTTCCTTTCTCTCCCCTTTTGTATTCACCAGGAAATATTTAGAGGAATTCAAAGGATGACCACAGACTGCAGCGTGTAAAGGCAGTGCCCTCTGAGGAGAGGGTTGTGTAGCTGGAAGCAGTACTACATTGACTTACTCTGCAAATATGTACAGATGCGGACTGTAAAATTAATCTTTTTTTTATATGTTGACAGAATAATCTGCCTTTTGTTTTGTCAATTTCAAGTGCTGTAAATAACAGTTCAGTTTTAAAAAATAAAATGTATATCTCTTGCCTCTGAAGGTGGCTCTGACTGTAACTGGACTGCTGAATGTGGTACACAATATAGTTGGATTATACATTGGTTTCCTGGGGCAGAGGCCTGCTTCATCTGAAGTTCTTGGCTGCAGTATGAAAGCCTGGCAGCAAAAAATTAGGCAGAATTTGGTTTGTGAGCTTCTGCTGTTCTGAATTGTAAAGGGTGTTTAACATGATCATTAGGTTACAGTTGTACACTTGGTATCTGTGAAGTAGCTACTCTACACCATTTCACAATTATTTTTTTTCTAATTCACTGTAGTATCTGGCATTACTGTTGAAGATTCCCAAGACTGGTTTTGGTCAAGGGCACATTGGGCTAATAGTTCATTAATTTCTCTCTAATACATTTCTACATGGTTTTATTCCTATACAGCTCCAAATTTGTTTTTGATGTGTATCTTATCGCAATCTATAGTATCAGTGAATAATACTAGAAACTCATCTGTGAAACTAAGAAAAGTATAATATTTTATTAAAATAACTGTTACATGACATAAAATTTGTGGGTAGGGAATCTTAGTTCAGGTACAGTTACATTCAGCTATGTTTCTTCAGATAATCAAACAATCTGGTTGAGTTGCTGAATCATTCAGTTTTCTTTGTAGGTTCATTGTTTGAATAAACCATGAAGGCAACTGCATCTATATTTAGAAGTCCAAGGCACAGATCAAAGCAACACCACGTTTAATCCAGTGCTTCTGAGGCTTTTTGGTGGGAATTTCTACAGCAATCACATAGTTAGTAGAATGACCTGTTGTTGACAGAGTCCCTAAGCAAGACAAAATGAAAATGGGGAGACTGTTGAATATTAAGACAGAATAATATCCTTTCGAGATGGATACTTCTGCCGATAAAATGTGGGTTGCTGCTACAGCATACTGCCAGCATGACAAACAGGCAATATTGATTTCTACATTTCTATTCCTAGAAATATTGGGAGAGTCTTGCAGGAAAACAGTGTGCCTTTGCTTTACGTGGGGGATCCGTTCCAGACTCCCCTGCGTAAATCAAATTCCGCACATGCTCAAGCCCCATTTAAATGAATGGGGCTCACATATACGGCGGCGGCGCGCGCACCACAGGTACACGCCCCCATTACTCCCTATGGGATGTGCCACCCCTTCCTCCCTGCGTAGCTTTCAGCATATGCTGAAAGCCACGTAAAGCGTGCCCATGTATGACACGGGTGCACTGTACACAGCTAGATAATGCTCGCTAAGCGACTGTCAGGGGATGGAAAAGGAGAATGTGAGGGGAGGAAAGTTACATAGTAAATAATTGCAAGCATTTGGGCTGGAAAAAGTATTGTTTGCCAATGAGAAGTTGCTGTTAGTGGCCTAACAATGTTGACTGCAGTGTTGGCAGGAGTATCCGTGTCTGCGCAAAAAAAAATATTTGCCAGCATTCGTAACAGCAGCTCTTTAGACAATTGGCTGCAGCTCTTTGGACCAACTGAAGTTCCTAAGCACTTTTCAGACAGCCCTGTGTAGAGTGTGTTACAGTAACCAATAATAATAATAAAATAATAATAATAAAAGTTTTATTTATATCCCACTTTTTGTTTAAAACAATCAAAGCAGCTTACAAGAGTTAAAATACAACCATATATACAAAATATCCCCCCTTAAAAAACAATTAAACAATATAGAATTTAAAACTACATAACAATTAAAACCAATAAAAGTGGCAGAGTCATAATATATATATGGGGTATTGGGGGGGGGGCAATCACCACATTGCCAAGTAGTTTATTCTGGAAAGGCCTGCTGGAAGAGATCCATCTTGACAGCTTTCTTGAAGCTGTCTAAGTTGGTAATTTGACGGATCTCGTCCGGCAGGCCATTCCACAGGCTGGAATAAAATAAAAGGGCATGTGTTGCCATGGTCAGATCCACCTTCTTTGGGAACAGGCTCAATTGGGGAAAATGATTCCATCTCAACATTAGGAGGAACACACTTCCTTGGACAGTGGTAGAGTCTCCTTCTTTGGAGGTTTTTAAACAAAGGCTGGATGACCATCTGTCAGGGGTGCTTTGATTGTGAGTTCCTGCATGGCAGAATGGGGTTGGACCAATGGCCCTTGGGGGTCTCTTCTAACTATGATTCTGATTCTAAACTTGAGCCTCAACACTTGGGGTTGAATCGAGGAATACCTCAAGCTGCAAACCTGTTCTTTCATGGGGACTGTAACCCAGTCTCATACAAACTGAATCCCTGTTCCCAGGTCTGACTTCTGACCAACCAGGAGCACCTCTGCCATGTCTACATTTAGTTTCAACTTGTTCACCTTCATCCAGTCCATTACAGCTGCCAGGCACTAGTTTAGCACAGGAACAGTTTCCTTGGAATTAGTTGGAAAGGAGTATTAGAGTTGGGGATCATCAGCATAGTGGTGAGACCTGCTCCTAAGTATTAGTTATGGCCACAGTGTTTAGAAAAAACAGGCATGGCTGTGTGTATCCTGCACACACAAAAGGAATTGCTGAATGTAAAAGAATCTTAAATCCTAGGCTTCATGGCTGCATCTCTTGGTGAAACTCAGTAATCAGAAAAGATTTCTGGTAGCAAGGGGCACAAGTTCGGTGCTTGTTTTCCCAATCACTTTGTCTAACAAATATCTGTGCAAATTTATGCAGTGTGCTTCATCTGTATTAGTAATACAAGATTGCAGAATCTAAACAAAAGAGCATGCTTAGCCTTGGCCATGAAGGAAAGGATTTAATCTCACCATTCTGCATATAAAATATTTTTTAGAAAAAGACAGGCTTCCTATTTTGCTATTGGTGGGTCAAAGACACGCACAAAAACAATTGTTTTAGAATCTAATAAACCTCTAGGAATATTCCTGCAAAATTTTGGCCTTTAAAGCAATCCTTTCCCCCAATCTTCCTCCTAAAAATTTGAGATAAAGGCAATGCTTACCTGCCCGCGTGAGTGTCTTGTAGATAGGGCAGAGATAGATGCCTGTGGCTGGAGGCTTGCGGTTGGGCACAGGCACTAACCACAGAACTGCCATCTCTGTGTACAGCTCCTTGGGCCGTGATTCTGTGAGCTGACATAAAATGGGATCCCACCGAGCCCCTTCCAGAAATAAACCATGGATATAACATCCCTCATTAGGCCGCTGGGTTAGGTCATGCACCGGTTGATTCATCACCTACATTGTGAAGATGAAAAAGCAAGTTCTCACAAAAGTACAAAACAAAATAGCTGCTGGAACTGCCAAAAAGAAAAAGGAACGATGATCCACATGTGGTGGAAGTGTGAAAAGGTAAAAGAATTTTGGGAGGATATACATAAAATAATACAGCAAATATCTGATATAAAATACAAGAAAAAACAGAATTATATTTACTAAACATGACTTTTTTCTTAAAGGCAGAGGACGAGAGGAGATTATGGAGAATTATTCTATATATGGTAACTTGCTAGAATGATTATAGCTAAATATTGGAAATCAAAGGAGAAACTACACTGCTACCTCGGGTTACGAAATTAATTCGTTCCGCCATTCCTTTCGTAACCCGAAAATTTCGTAACCCGAAAAGGCTTTCCGTTAGCACTGGAAAGCCTATAGCATTTGAATTTCGCGCCGAAATGAATTTCGTAACCCGAAAAATATTTCGTAACCCGAAACAGTTTTTTCCAATCCAACTTTTTCGTATCCCGGAAATTTCGTAACCCGATCATTTCGTATCCCGAGGCACCAGTGTACAAATAGATGAATGGTTATGGAAATTGGATGAAATTAGACAATTAGATATACTCTCATGTGCATTAGAAGATAAAAAGAAAGATAAAATGGAAAAAGAATGGAGGCAAATAATGACATTCTTGGAAAAAAGATGGTGTTTGGACAAAAACCTGGTTTATAAATGTTATATAGAATAAGAATAAGAAAATGTGTGGACCAGGAACAGAAATATTTTCGGGAAAGAAAACAAGGTTATACACCATTATAAGATAGAATTTGGAGAATACATGTGGATATACAACTGTGTAAAAAAGAAAAATGTTATAGTTTTATTTTTTTCAGGAAAGAGGTTGTATATAGAATTATTTGCAAGAAGCAAACAAAAGAATAAAAGGCAACACAAAGAATCTTTTTGAAGACAGGAAGTAAGGATAAGAAGAACAACTGGATATATGTGTATCAATTGAAACTTTGTATTTATTATTTACTAGGCAATGAAAATCAATTATTTACCACGTAAAAGTACAAAACAAAAATCTCCCAATACAGAACAATAAGAGAACAGTCAGTCTGCCTATACATATTATGCTGACATTATTACCCTTTAACAAAATTCACTGGATGGTAGATGCTTGGCAGCTGTTTAACTGTAATAGGGAGCCATGATTGGTTAGCAGAGCAGCTTTTGATGTTTGGGGTTTTAGTGAAATAGATAGTGGATATGTGTCACTCAGCTTAAAAAAATCTGATTCACTGACCTTAAAATCAAAAGAGATGGTATCTATGGATATGACAGACTTCCTGGCAAAATTCTGTAGTGTTCCTGTTAAAAAGGCCTGGGGAAAGAAGAACCCGCTTATCCAGAACACTGGTGGTATCCCCTTAGCAATCCACTTCTGCAAGAATTCAATGCGCAGCAATAGATCATTTACCCAGGAGGCCAAGGGCTTTAGGGATGGGTACGCCTGTGGGGAAAGAAAGATTCAAGAGCAGTCTTCATAGAGATGGGCCTTTAAATTAAGTTTGTTAAGTATCCATGAACAATTCAAAGTACTATAGTTACAACGTTAGCATTTCTAATAAAATGTAAAATTCAGGTAATTGGTTCAAAATCTATGATTCCAGATTTCTACAAGCAGCAAGTGCTCAGACAGTTGGCTCTGATCCGTTTCTACATCTGTGAAGTTTCAGCATGTTTTGATATTGCTTATGAAGCGACTAATCATCACAGCAGACAAATGAAGCAGAGGCATTTTCATATCACACATCTAAATTTCTGCAACTTTAAAAATACTGATTCACCATCATATGTACCTTATTGTTCCACATCTCTGGGACAGAATTGTTGTACAAACTATTGGACATCAGTTCCAGCTGGGATGACATTACCACAAGGCCTTTGAGAGCTTTGAGCAGATCCTTTAAACTCGCTGCAATTACTTCCAGCAGACGATTATATCTGAGAAACCAAAGCAAGCCAATAAACTAGTGTGATTCTTCCTTCTATATTTCTACTATCTTAACGTGTAGATAAGTTTATATTTTGTGTAGGCAAAGCAAATGATTTGTGACTGCAAGGCAGTTTGTGCCTCATTAAACATACCTGCCTCCAGTTCCACCTTCTCCCCATCTATTTCCCTAGTACCTGCTCTTTGAATTAGCACACTGCAGAGAGTGAAAGGCAGAGATATGAGTCATAGTAGAACCTGTACCTGATCACCTCTTGTGCCAAAACAGTATTCATGGACTCCTCATAGAGTACAGGGTATTTTAGCATTACTTCATGCAGGTCAATAGGCTTAGGCACCTTATTCAATATGTCTTTTGAGGTCTCCTCAACAATCTAGAAAATGGATTGAAAGGACACATACACAGAAATTAGAGTGAACCTATTTATATATTGGTTGAGAGAAAGGTGACTTGCTTTAGAAAAAAGTACATCATAAGCTCCCAGCTTCCACACAAAATTTAATTGCAATTGGACTTGAAGGTTCATGTAAGCTAAACTGCCACCTTGCTCTAGTCTAGTGACAGTAACCTGAGTGTTCTATTATCTAGCTTTCTGGAGATCTTCACACAGCAGAGGAAGTCTATAACCAGGGGTATGTGTGGCTTTAGTAAAAAATAATACACTGAATCTGGGCATTCCAAATTGGCAGAAAGAAGTACTGAAATCTAAGATAAATTATACTAATTAAGCATTTCAATTATTTTGTATAAATAATTCTGTATCATTTTAATTGTGACCAAGGGCTATGGTAGACAATGAATATCTGCCTTCATCCCCTGGAAATATTATTCTCTTAATTCTTCTGGCTGCAACTCCAGAAATAATTGCCTATACATTTTCAGCCATAACTTAAGGACTAGAAACTCGTAGACCTACAAAAACAATTCCTAGGAAGCTTCATTTCATACCCAGTGTGACATTCTGCACCTTTTCTGCTTTCCTGTGGAACTATGAAGCAGACAGTGAAACAGATAGTGCTGTTTGTTAAAAAAATGTTTTGCAGTAAATGGGTGTGTCTGTGCCATGCCGGTAACAAGCTAACAAACCTCCTCCCTGCTTCGGCCTCCTGCCGTTGATGTCTTTGGCTGCAGTTGAATAATGGCTCCAAGCAATGCATATGTCTCATTCTGAGCAAAAGTGATGTTAGCATTGTCGTGCAGTCCAAATATCTCAGGCATGTCATTGAGCGGGAGGCTCTTGATGTACTGGAGGTATCCCTATGGAGAAAAAAATCAGCATCAGAACAAGGAAGAATATCTTTCAAATTTCCAAAGTCATAGAAAAAATAGAAAGAAGAGAGAAATGGTGTCAGGAACAGCAGTAATACAGATTTCACACAGTTTCTTGCCTTTGCAGTCTCATTAATATTGAAAAACTCAAAGCTTGAATTTTCTTGGTGACTTATGCTTGAGTAAATGGAAATTACAACAGTATAATTTTTGGATGTTGCACAAGAATGTATCTAGTACCTCATTACTTAACATTAATAATTTATAAATCAGTATCCCCCCACTGTCCTTGTAACAAGTAACAACTTGTTCCTCGCTCCATAGCCACATGGCTGCTGGGTACAGCTTAGATCCTTTTTAGACAAATGGCCACTGTGTAAAAACTCCCTCTATAGCAGGGATGGACAAAGTGTGGCCCAAGCGTCATTTCTGTGGCCTTCAGAGGTCCCCCATTTCTTTCCAGAAAATGCTCCCAAAGCCTTCCAAAGAGTGAGAAGGGCATTTCCAAAATGTTTTGGAAGGGGGCTTTAACCCTCAGGGACCAAACAAAAATTTAAACCTTTTTTGCATTAAAAAAGTTATCTTGAAAATGCTCTTTAGGAGGTGCGGGGGGCATTGTCACCATGTTTTTGGTTACCCCTCTGCCAATTTAGTCCCAAGAAAGATTTTTCTGAAAAACTAAAGGTCCCGGGCCCAAAATGACCCAGGAAGGCTCTAAAACACAGTGAAAATGCTCCCCTTGTCCCACAGATGGTATTTGAGTGCAAAAAGTTGCATTTTTTGTGGGAGGGAGTACAGCCCTCCAAGTTATCAAGGGAGGATAATAAGGCCCCCTACTCTTCTGCAGTTGCTCACCCTTACTCTACAGTATCACTCAACTTTCTGGGCAGGGAGCTAGATGGTCCTGTTCCCTTCCACTGGAAAACAAAAACAACTAAAATGGTGAAGTGTCTGGAAACCATGCCCTATGACGAAAGAAACTGGAGTGTGTCCAAAGGAGGGCGACTAAAACGGTGAAGGGTCTGGAAACCATGCCCTATGAGGATCGCCTTAGGGAGCTGGGTATGTTTAGCCTGGAGAAAAAAAGTTTAAGGGGTGATATGATAGCCCTGTTTAAATATTTGAAGGGATGTCATATTGAGGAGGGAGCAAGCTTGTTTTCTGCTGCTCCAGAGACTAGAATGCGGAACAATGGATGCAAACTGCAAGAAAAGTGATTCCACCTCAACATTAGGAAGAACTTTCTGACAGTCAGGGCTGTTTGACAGTGCAACAAACTCCCTCAGAGTGTGGTGGAGTCTCCTTCTTTGGAGGTCTTTAAACACAGGCTGGATGGCCATCTGTCGGGGATGCTTTGATTGAGAGTTCCTGCATGGCAGGGGGTTGGACTGGATAGCCCTAGTGGTCTCTTCCAACTCCTTTGGACATGCTCCAGTTTGTCGATATCCTTTTTTAATTTTGGTGCCCAGAACTGGACACAATATTCCAGGTGGGGCCTGACCAAAGCAGAATATAGTGGCACTATTACTTCTCTTGATCTAGACACTATACTTTTATTGACGCAGCCTAAAATTGCATTGGCCTTTTTAGCTGCCGCATCACACTGTTGACTCAGGTTCAACTTGTGGTCTACTTGGACTCCCTTTTACACGTAGTTTCATTCAGCCATGTGTCCCCCATCCTATATCTGTGCATTTCATTTTTTTCGCCGTAAGTGCAGTGTTGAATTTCATTTTGTTAGCTTTGGTCCAGCTTTCTAGTCTATTCATGTCATTTTGAATTTTGATCCTGTCCTCAGGAGTATTAGCTATTCCTCCTAATTTGGTGTCATCTGCAAAAAGTATACCCCCAATTCTGCTATCCAGGTCACTGATGAAGATGTTGAATAGCACTGGGTCCAGGACAGAGCCCTGTGGGACCCCACTGGTCACTTCTCTCCAGGGTGAAAAGGAGCCATTGTTGAGCACCCTTTGCGTTCGGTCGGTCAACCAGTTACAAATCCATGTAACAGTTACTTTGTCTAGCCCACATTTTACAAGGTTGTTTGCAAGAATATCATGGGGAACTTTGTCAAAGACCTTACTGAAATCAAGATATACTATATCCACAGCATTCCCTTCATCTAACAAGCTAGTAATTTTATCAAAAAAATAGATCCAGGTTTATCTGGCATGACTTGTTTCTCTGAAACCCATGTTGACTTTTTGTGATTATGGCATTGCCCTCTAGATGTTCACAGACTCACTGTTTAATGATCTGCTCTAGAATCTTCCCTGGTATTGATGTCAGACTAACTGGACTTTTTGTACAGTTCAGTGTGTGCTTTCTATTTTCTTCTACTTACAACAAGATCATAAGTGGTACTAATCTGCTTGTAGATGCCAGATTCTGAGTAACAATGGTCTGGAGTTAGAACATCGGGGTTATAGAAATCTTCTAAAATATTCATGATGCAGCGTCTGTCCCAGTCATCCGTCACCCTGCCTCCGTAGTTAATCTCACCAGCGGTATACTTCAAAACCTACAAAGAACCAGGGCAAAGAAGTCATTTCTTTTTTTAAAAAATTAATGCCACCTGCCTTTAGACTGCTGACAATAAAACTGAGTACACATCAAAAAAAGCACCATCACAATAAATGGTATGAAAATCAGGCAAATGATGCTTAATAGTCAATCATTGGGAACCAGTTGAAAACAAAGTCCTTGGCTTGAGTGAAGTTGAAGGCTTTCATTGTTTTTTGTGGCTTTTTCAGGCTATGTGGTCATGTTCTAAAAGAGTTTCTTCCTGACGTTTCGCCAGCATCTGTGGCTGGTATCTTCAGAGAAATTCTCTGAAGATGCCAGCCACAGATGCTGGCAAAACATCAGGAAGAAACTCTTCTAGAACATGGCCACATAGCCTGAAAAAGCCACAAAAAGCTATCCTTGGCTTGAATCTCAGTATCCCAGTGTGTGTGTGTGTGTGTGTGTGTGTGTAGAGCAGGGAATGCTTCTCTGAGCATACTGGGACTTTTCTTGTTTCCTTTGTTCATCTCAAAAAGCACTTGAAAGGCTCAGATGACCATCTGGAATAATGTGCAGTACTGACACCCTGCCTCAACCTCAAAGAACAGTTAGCCCACAAAAGATCAGCCATTTTGGACAGGAATGGACTGAATTGCTTTGGGCCTGTGCGGATCCTTTTTTCAGAACCAAAAAATGATTATCCAGTTTGAGGAGGGACACCTATAAGTCTAAAACAGGTTATGAAGGGAGAAGATGGGAAAATAGCCAATTGCATTCCATGCCGAAACTTTGGTTCTCCGGGTATTTTGGATTTCCAACTCCCAGATGCTCTAGTCAGCTAGGCCAGTAGTCAGGAAATTGAAGTCCAAAACATCAAGAGGAGCAAAGTTTGGGAACCACTACACTATAAAGTACCATTGGGCATATGGGGCCCAAAATCTGGTGTATGTGGAGGAGGGAGAGTTGCTTTCATACACTAAGAAAAATGATGGTGTAAAATGTCAAGATACCTTCTCACAGAGCAAGGCAAAGGAGGCCTATTTTGCTCCAGTAAGTTATTCTGATGCTTTCTTAAGAAATCCAGAAAAAAATGAAGGTAAATGTTTACAGCCAAACATAATTATTGAATTCCATGCCATTTAACAATATTCTTAATAATACTAGAAGTGAACTCCCACTCACTGAATATTTTGACATTCAAACATTCACTCAGTCCTTTTCATTACTAAGCTTGTATTTGCAAGGGCCCTTTCATACTACACAATTATCCTGTCTAATGAACAATTTGTAAGCCATTCTGAAAGCATGTCTAAAAAGCAGAGTATAAATACAACAACAACAACAATAAACTCTACAAACAGGGTTCCCAGGATTCCATAGGATGCAGGCATGGCTTTTACGGTGGAATCATAGTGCTCTAATAGTGTAGCATGAAAGGGCTCGGTATTCCCCAGTACACACTTTGCTTGCACCAGAATCCCACCTTGTAAGGGATGTCTTCATATTCATCCAGAAACATCTTTAGCTGGCTGACGCAGATGCGCAAGTCTCCGTCTGTGAACTCATAAGGAATGTTGAACCCCAGTGGCCCAAACTTCCTTCTTTCCAAGGCATTCCCATGGAAGAGGCAAAGTGAGAGGAGCAAGGACTTGAACTCTGAACACTGCAAGGCATAGATATAATATTGGTAAAAGCTTGTATGTTTTTAAAATGTTACAGGCTAAAATGTTAAGATGGGGTGTGTGTCTGTATTAATCCCAGTGTAGAGGCACAGTGACTGTGGGGAAGAGTGGGGAAGTCCATTTTGGGTTGATTAAAAAGGTGACAGCCAAAAGTTTCTTTGACGAAATCAGAAAAAGCTGGTAAGGGCAGAGAGCTGCCTGAAGGTGGATGGAGGGAAAGGGCTCTCTCACCTTGCTGCAGGACTGCAAGAAGTCATTGCTCAGACCACTATATGACTTCAGCAGATTGGCCTTCACTCCTCGAGGGGGTTCAATGGTCATCTTGGATCCATTCTGGAGGATGGACACTGGGAACTTGTTACTAGGCAAACTGGTGAGCCAAAGCCGGAAGTCTCGGTGCACCTGGACCAAGAAATGTTATCCAGCATGTCCTCTTTAGCAGCAACATTTCTACTGAAGAGCCCCTTTCCCCTCCCACCTGAGAAATGTTCTTCCATCATTAATAAAAATAAGCTATGATATTTAGGGGGTAAGGTTGTAGAAGGAGGAAACAAGCTGGGTATGCTTTGATTGAGAGTTCCTGCACGGCAAGGGGTTGGACTGGATGGTTCTTGTGGTCTCTTCCAACTCTATGATTCTATGAATAATTTCTGCTAAGGAGATCTTGCAACCACTTTGAACTTTCAATATATCCTGCATTAAAACTGTACTTTACTCTTAGGAAATCACCCAGATATAGCCTGCAATCCAACATGACTCAACAAAGCATAGTTATGTAGTAGTTCCACATATGGAATCATTCATCACCCTTCCCAGACCTACTGTAGAGCTGGTGAAGTCCTGTCCGCTCCCCCTCAATGGCCATTCCATGCCTGGTGGAGAGTGGGGGGAGGGATTGGAGAAATGTCTGGCTATGTCCCCATAATCAAATACTTTCATGGGGGTCTTGTGCCCCTAATCCCTGGGAAAGTCAAGGGTTGACTGTACTTTATTGTTTTGTTTCTGTTGGGAATTCAAACTATTGGGAAACAGTGAATGAAGGAAGACAGGTAGTTACTGATATTCTCCTTTTCCTAAAAGTGGACTGTCTTCACCCCTGGACAAGACAGGCAGAATCTGAGTGGAGTCTTTGTACCTAGGTGAAGGGGCACAATCCTTCCCCTAAAAATATCTAGCATAACCAGTTACTGATGAGGGCAAGAATCAACATTTAAGTACAAATCTTTTTTTCACCCACCTTGTCAGGGTTGATGCCTTCAATTAATCTCTCCAAAGAAGGCATCCAGCTTGGAGCCAGGTGGCAATTCTGAAAGAAGATCCACTTCCCACGCTCCATACCATTGCGCATCATGGCTTCTGCTCGGGGGCCCTAAGAAGTAAAACAGAATTATACAACCAACCACAATTCTTCAGTTATACATACACCCCTCATATCTATTACTGTATCCCTTTAGGTGTATCTGCACTGTAGAAAGAATGAAGTTTGACACCATTTTAAATGCTGGAGAGCTCCATGCTATTAAATCCTGGGATATATAGTTTTATAAGGTCCTGACAAAACTATATATCTCAGGATCCTATGGGTAGAGTTATGAAACTGCATTATTTCTACAGTGTAGATGCACCCTTTGTCAATATTGACCTGTTAAAATATATTTCTAATTTGTATTGAAAATGTTCAGATGTGTCAATGGTTAACTAAGGTTTAAAATGGTTCCTGTTGAAGGCCAGAAAGTCTAGGCCTGGAAGAGCAAGTCTTCAAGGTCATTGGCTGAGACATAATATAAACAAAATGTATTATTGTTATGCTTTTGTGTAGTATGGTGACTTCATGGGAAAGAGGTGTGTCCACTTGGTGGGAAAGTTGATCTTTTGAGAGAACAAAGACTGATGTCATGTTCAAGTTTTTTTCTCTAGCATGGACTCTGAAAGAGAATAGATGTATAGTAGCTTGCTGTGCATTGTGTAAATAGCAACAAAGTCAATAAATCCTCATTTGAGTGAAAATCTGTGTGGAAGTTACTTTGATCCTGAGTAGCTGAGAAGACTGCATCTGTTCCAGTTGGTACCAGTCCAGAACCACCGGTAACAAGAGACATCAACCATCCCAAAGATCTTTTTCTCTAACAGGACCTGAGGACTAGGAACAAAAATTAAGAAATCTGTGATCCTGTTTGCCAGTTCCTAGTTCTGATGTTAGCAAAGATGTGTCTGAAATGATGTGAGCCATGTCTGAGATCATCCAAGGAGACAGAATGGTGGAACTTAGTACTCCAGATGGCCAATGGCTGGCATCTTAAGAACATATGCACATATAAATTTCCCTTATATGTGTATGTGTCTTTTTTCGGCCTCTGCAGGGCCAAAAGCCCTGGATATATTGAATAGCTTGAAGGTCCCTGCACTGTAATTCCATAACTCATGGAAGGTAGATAGGAATACAGAAATGATGTGAAATAACCAGACATGAAATGATGACATCAGCAATGAGATCTGTCAGGGTCTTCCAGATGTCTCAGCATTGATATAATCATTTCATGTCTGACTATGGGGACATAGCCAGATTTTTCTGTGAACCTGCCCACTCCCCATGATGTATAGAAGCAGGGGATGCTGATGTATATGGCTCATCGTAGCATAGGTCCACAAGTGGACCTATTACAGTACTCTACACTGAGCCATAGAGGACTGTGGCCAGGGTTTGTTTTTTCAGGTCCTTGGAGAGCTGCTAGACAGTGCTCTTGAGTGTTGGGGAATTGCTATATTCAATGTCTGCCTTAGTCAAATTCCCCTTCTCTACTTGAAAGCCCATTGGTGGAATTGATCACATCCCAAGCTTTTCCACTTAGATGGAAAGCACCCTGAAGACTAAACACTCCACAGTAAGCTTTGCTCTGGGCTCTTACTTGTCCTTGGCCAAGAGAAATGGCAGATAGCTTCTTGGAAAACTTCATTTCTTCAGCAAATTTGTAGAGATCAGCAGCTGGGTCTGTGCCTGGAGAGAGGACGAAGATCAGCGGGGTGGTTGCAGCAGACTCCTTAAATACTACAGAGAGGTTTGCAGTCTAAAAGAGGAAAAGGGGGATGTTGCTGTTAAGAACTTGTGGTTCACAAGAGAAAAAAAGAGTCTGCTTACATAGGCAAAGGCTACTGCATCTCCTTCCAATGATTTCATTTACTTGTGGGGAAAGACAGGTTGCTTATCTGTAACGGTATTTCTTTGAGTGGTCATCTGTGAATTCACACAAATGGGGTATTCTGTGTCTGCACAGCTAGCTTTGGAACCTTCTTGGAGATACTAGAGGCATTTTGGCAGTAGACCCCCCCCCCCAATTCTCCAACTGCCCTATTGGGCCAGTTTCCCACCTAAACCCTCCGTTCCATGGATGCCAAGCAGTAGCAGCTCAGGCCAAAGGAGAGGCAGGGCACAACTGTGTGGGGAGGATAGGTGAGATTTGTGTTAGTTTGTAGATGATCACTTGAAGAAATACCATTATAGGTAAGCAACCTGTTCCTCTTCTTCATGGTCTCTGCGAATCACACAAATGGATTCGACTGACAACCTTTGGTCAATGGAGGAGGGAGTGCCATGCCACACAAGAAAGGCATATTGACCCCAAACAGAAACACCATCTGGGAAATGAAGCCCAAGGGCATGCAAAGATGAGGACAGAGAATCCCACTAAAATGATGACTCTACAGAGTCAAGCAGAAATCCAATAGTGAGACATAGTGGAAACAGTCACCAATGGAGGTAAAACATGCCCATTGGCAGGAAACAGGCTTGCCAGCTAACCGTATATTGCGAAGACTGTAGGTAGACTGTGATGGTCCTTAATAAATGGCAGGTGTAAACTAAGGTCAGGGAACGCCCCCCCCCCCCCCCAAATAGCATAGGTGTGTTGTCAATGGTGATTATGCCAAAGCTACCGAATAGGTAGGTGGCATGAAAGCGAAGGAAGCTCACTACTGTAAGGTTAAGGGAAATAACAAACTAGAAGGTCTGGCATACAGACATTGTCTAATCTGAAAGATGAATTGAAGCCAACATGAATGGCAAATGCTTGCAACAATGCGAGGTTGCACAGGTCGGGACATTGATATCCAGAAAATAGTCCCTCCCAGAACAGACTCTGGAGATGATCTCTGTCAGGCTGCCATTCAGTTGGTATGACTATGGAGTCAGGGACCAATGCAGACTGACATTGGGCAGCCATTCAATTGGTTTGACCCCAGAAAGTCAGGGACCGATGAGGGTCGAAGTCAGGCTGCAAGCCAATTGATATGACCCTGGAGAGTCAGAAATTGATAAGAATCCATGTTGGGCTGCCAGCTAATCTGTTTGATCCCAAAGAGTCATGGACGGATAAAGATCCAGGTTGTGTAGCCAGCCAATCAGTTTGACCCCGGAGAGTCAGGAACTGACGAGGGTCAAAGTTGGGCTAGAAGCCAATCGGTATGACTCTGGAGAATCATAGAATCAGAGAATCATAGAGTTGGAAGAGACCACTAGGGCCATCCAGTCCAACCCCCTGCCATGCAGGAAATCCAGGAGAGTCAGGGACCGATGCAGATCGAAGTCAAGCAGCCATCCAATCGGTTTGATTCGAAGAATCATTGACTGACGAGGGTTAGAAGCCAATCAGTATGACCCCGAAGAGTCAGGGACCGATGAGGATCAACGTTGGGCTGCAAGCCAGCTGGTTTGGCCCCAGAGAATCAGGGACCAATGATGATGCCATCAAATTGGTTTGACCCTAGAGAGCCAGGGACCAGTGAGGACCGAAGTTGAGGCAGCAAATAATAACTCCTCCTCAGAAGTATGATGAAAGCAAGACGAATGGCCATGAGGCAGATTGTCCTCAGGAAAAAGAGCGGCTCTAACCAAGCAAAGAAGCAAGGCCAGTGGCCGTTTTATAACTTTCCCTCAGAGATAAGAGGTGAAAAGCATGCCAGGGAAGTGGGCATCATTTAAAAAATTTTTCCTCGGGATTACAAAGGGAGTATGCCAAGTGCGCCAGTAAGGCAGGCATCATTTTAAAAACTTCTCCTCAAGAGTAAGTGGGAAGAAAAAAAGGGGGGACTCTGCCAAGCACATAAATTGAGGTGAGCAGCCACTGTATCAAAATAAATAAATAGGGCAAGGGCCTTGCCAATGAGAGGCAAGGCAAGTTGCTGTTAAAACAACTTTACTTCAGAATTAAAATTTACATTTAAGTATGTGATTGTCTAAGAAATCACAGTGCTGGCTGTCGTTAAAACAGCTGCACCTCAGAATTTAAATTCACACTTAAGTACGTGACTCTCTAAGAAATCACAGTTGAAGTTGTCATTAAGCAACTTTACTTCAGAATTTAAATCCATATTAAAGTATACACTTCTCTGTATACTTTAAAAAATTGTAGCATTTTGTTTGAAAATATGCATTTTGTTTTAAAATATGAACACGATGTTAAAATGTTCCCATCAAAATGCAGATTGATCCTGTCAAATCGAGTTGTAAAGTCTGACAGAGTTCTTAAATGCTGCTAGCATGGCAGACAAAAGGAACTGAGGGTTTAGGTGGGAAACTGGCCCAATGGAGCAGTTGGAGAGTGGGCAGGGCTACTGCCAAAACATCTCTAATATCTCCAAGAAGGTTCTGAAGCTAACTGCACAAGTGCAGAATAATCCATTTGTGTGATTTGCAGAGACCACAAAGAAGAATAAGATTGTTGCTACAACTGAACGCAGCCAGAATGGAAAAAACACAATAAAGACCACAAGTTGATTGCCTAAGCCAACACATCAGCTATTTTCACATCTGTAGAGGGCTTCCTTTCTGCCCTAGACACCTGTTTCAAAGTGGCTTCCTACCTGTGGCTCGATAAAGCTCTGCCCCAAATTTGCAGCCACAAAGTCCTGCATTGCGTTAGTAACTTTGTCCCCTCGCAGACAGCGCAGAACCAGCAGCTTCTGGAAACTATCCAGCTTGGTGTTCCAAATGCCAGGCAGAGGCTCCCTAGAAGAGAGAAATAGACCATGTCGGGTACATACATTTGGTGCATTATGCACAAAAAGGTTCCACATGCAGGACTAGAGAACAGATGGAAATATCTGGAAATTTCCTGAGGAAAATTATCCTTTTCATCTGTTTTTCTTTATTGGCATGGGGTGGGATAGGGGTTGGAGTTGGGGTTGGGTCAAGGAAGCATCAGTATCTGTAATTATACCAAGAGGTGAAGGGAAAGTTACCTGTGAGGTTCAGCGCTGTCAAAGATTTTTCGGAAAGCATACAAATTTGACACAAAATCATTGGCAAATTGGGAAAAATTGGGCAGGTTGGTTAAGGCCAGGATATCATTCCATGCTCTTTCATATAACCAGGTAGGAGCTGGATTATCTTGCATGATCTTCACAGCGCCACCAGAAATGAGGTATCGCCACTCATCCTGTAAGATGAAACCACAAAGAGGATGTAGGAAGATAATAAATAATAATAAATAAAACTTTTATTTCTACCTCGCTTTTTGTGAAAACAATCATAGCGGCTTACAATGTTAAAAGAATACACCATATGGACAGGTTGCTTACCTGTAACAGTATTTCTTCGAGTGGTCATCTGTGAATACATACAAATGAGTTTCACTGCGCCTGCGCAGTGCTGTTTGGAAACTTCTAGAATCACTGGGCAAAGTACACTTTGCAACATATGGTAACTTTTTGGCGGTAACTCCACCCACCCGTTATAAGGCCCCTGCGTTCCCACTCTTTTCCCCAGTTCCTTTTTTCTGCCGCGTTGGCTGCTGTTTAGGGAACTTCACTTGCGTTTGCTAGCTTTTCTGACTGAATCACTGGAAATTTTTTTTGACTTCAGACCGTGTTTTTGACTCTCCTTACTCTATTCTCCCCGTGTATTGTTGACTCTGGATCACTTTGACTCTGGCTTCGCTTTCGACTATGTCTCTGGCTCCATTCAAAAAATGTGACGTCTGTGGCGGTAAGGTGCCGGTCCAGGACCCCCATTCCTCCTGCCTTCTTTGTATGGGAAGGGACCGCAACGTCAAGGCTTGCCCGCTCTGTAAGTCCCTTATATCCCAGGTGAGAAAGAACCGGGAATCTCGCCTCACTTCCGCGATTGCCCAGGGCGTTTCCGAACAGCACTGCGCAGGCGCAGTGAAACCCATTTGTATGATTCGCAGAGACCACAAAGAAGAAATACAAAATATCCCACCTTAAAAAAGAATTAAACAGTTTAAGGTTAAATTACATGAACAACTAAAACAATTAATGGTGGGCAGAGTCATCAGATATATATGAGGGGGGGTCGCTACATGGCTAAGTAATTTATTCTGGGAAGGCCTGCTGGAAGAGATCCGTCTTAACAGCTTTCTTGAAGCTATCTAGATTGGTGATTTGACAGTTCTTGTCTGGCAGGCCATTCCACAGGTTGGGGGCAGTTGCAGAAAAAGCCCTCTGGGAAGTCGCAGTCAATCTGGTCTTTATAGGATGCAGTAAGTTCCTCCCAGAGGACCTGAGAGCATGGGGCGGATTGTATGGAAGTAGCCGATTGTTTAAATAAGTTGGGCCCAAGCCATATAGTGCATTAAAGGCAATAACCAAGACCTTGTACTGTGACCGAAAAATAATAGGTAGTTTCCCTCTGTCAATCTTCGCTAGAAGTGCCAATATACCCCAGTCCCATAAATGGCACTTGCTAAAATGTTGGCAGATGTAGCTGGGGCCATTCAGTGCTACTATTTATCAGTGGCAGTTATCACTTCTGTAGGGGCTATTCAGAGAGATGTATTACTTCTGTACTGATCAATGATGTATTATGGTTATATATAACACTGAAGCTGGGCAAATCCTAAAAGCCCTCCCGTGCCCTCGCCTGAATTTTTCAAAGTGCCAGAGGATAGCTCAGTGTGCAATTTTGAAGTGGTCAAAGTTTCCTCTCTCCCCACTTTCCCAACTGGGGTAGCCTTTCTGAAAAAAACTAGGAATGTCCGCTATGCCATGGGCATGCTGGATAAGTCAATGTGGCCATAGGACTGTGGAGAGCCTTGTCATCATAAAACGGACAGAAAGGCTTTAAAAAATTATGAAAAAGAAATAAAATAAAATAAAAGGTATTGTGAGAGGATCTTTGGCTGCCTCAATTAAACTAAGGTGAGCTCATGGATGCTTTTGAGAAACTCATTTGTCCTCTGAAAGCAGCTGAACAAGGTATGAATAGCTCACAAAAGTGTGTGACAGAGTGTGTGTGTGTGTGTGTGTGTGTGTGTGTATGGGATACATAACTTTATTTAGTTCTCCCATTCAGCAGTGATAACAAACAGCAGGAAAAAAATAGTGCAATCTGCATGTCCTTCCTGGGCATTTAACAGTCATTTTACTCACCATGTCTATTTTGCCTTCATTCATCATGATTCGGATGCACACTAGAAATGCAAACATGAGCTTGTGCTTCTCAAAGAGACTGCGACAAACATTGCTGTAGAGGCTGAAGGTGAGGTACTTATTGATATTTGCTATCCGCTTCTTTAGAGTGTCTGAAAATAGCAATGCAGAGAGAGAGAGAGAGAGAGAGAGATAAAGACCAGCAGTCTGATTTGAAGACTTGCTACATGCTTCCCCTTGGAAGCATACTGAGCTTTGTCTGAAGATGAAGACCATGAGGATGTCTGGAGGTTATTTAAAACACATTTATGGCTCAGTTGGTATAAGGATATCAACTGATATGTCAGAACTTTTAAAAAATACTACCATGCAGGAAAGTATTAAATTCATGTTATTTATACACTACCCTGAGTTCTTGGGAACCAGTGTAGTGGTTTGAGTGATGAACTAGGACACTGGAAGACCAAGGTTCAAATGCCTCTTGAGCCATGGAAACAGACTGGGTGAAAGTCACATTCCTTCAGCCTTAGGGGAAAGCAATGGCAAACATCCTCTGAAAAATCTTGCCAAGAAAACCCTAGAATAGAGTCACTGTAGGGTTGGCATAAATCAGAAAGTACCTGAAACCACAGAACAGCGGCAATCTGAGGTCATGATATAAATATTTTAATAAATAAAAAACCTTTAAAATTAATATGGTATCATTTAGGTGACAGCAAGGTGGATAGCATGGAGCTGCCTGCCTTTGACCATTCTGAGCAATGATGGTTAGACAGTGAGCTTGGGAACTTGCCACTACCGCAGTGTTTTTCTCAAGCTTTTGCAGGTAATCTTGTCTTTTTTGTATTTTTAAAATTGTCTATTTTGGTTTTTTAGCCTTAGACTCATCTTTTTCATTGAATTTGGAGTCGGAGTCATACTTTCGCCCAGTCTCATTGGAGCGGTTTCTCGTTATCTTCACCACGACCCTCGTGACCAGAGGAAGTGGAGGGAATCATAGAATCATAGAATCGTAGAGTTGAAAGAGACCACTAGGGCCATCCAGTCCAACCCCCTGCCATGCAGGAAATCCAAATCAAAGCATCCCTGACAGATGGCCATCCAGCCTCTGTTTAAAGACCTCCAAGGAAGGAGACTCTATCACCCTCCGAGGGAGTGCATTCCACTGTCGAACAGCCCTTACCGTCAGGAAGTTCCTCCTAATGTTCAGGTGGAATCTCTTTTCCTGTAGCTTGCATCCATTGTTCCGGGTCCTGTTCTCTGGAGCAGCAGAAAACAAGCTTGCTCCCTCTTCAATATGACATCCTTTCAAATATTTAAACAGGGCTATCATATCACCTCTTAACCTTCTTTTCTCCAGGCTAAACATCCCCAGCTCCCTAAGTCGTTCCTCATAGGGCATGGTTTCCAGACCCTTCACCATTTTTGTCGCCCTCCTTTGGACACGCTCCAGTTTCTCAATGTCCTTTCTGAATTGTGGCGCCCAGAACTGGACACAATATTCTAGGTGGGGCCTGACCAGAGCAGAATACAGTGTAGAGCATTTCCCCTGGCCACCTGAACAGGAAGGCATCTCCAAGGGAGTTCAGGGATTGAGTTCTGAAACAAAACAGAATACAGTGGGAGTTGAGCTGAGTTGCAGACAGGTCTATCCAGGGAGTCCTCCAGAGACGGAAAAGGTCAGTGACCATCTCGGGATGGAGCATTTACTCATGGCACGAGGTTGAGGATCAGCTCAGCTGGTCGGCCAATTCGTTGTCCTCTCCTAGAAGGTGAACTGCCTGAAGGAAAATCCCTTTTGGGATGCACCAGTCCCAGATGTGCAATGTTGATCTCGAGGAGTATTGGGGATCTCATACCTCCTTGTTTGTTGAGGTAGTACAAGACAGTGATGTCTGTCAGTAACAGTGCTATCTTGCTTGTCAGGGATGTCTCGAAGGCCCAAATAGCTTTCAATTTGAGTATGTTGATGTGGAAGGTCTGCTCCAGGAAGGACCCCTTGTCCCTGACGGTGAAGCTGGAAGTGTGAGCTCCCCAACCTTCCATGGAAACATCCATGGCCAGAGTTATCTGCAGTTGAGGAGGCGAGAATGGCATGCCAATGCAGACATTCTCGGAGTTGAGCCACCAATGGAGGGACAGGGTGACAGGTCTCAGTACTGTGAGCCATTTGGTTAGAGAGTCTATCATGCAGTTGAAGAGCGGGAGAAACCATTACTGTAGTGGACAAAGCCGAAGGCTTACCCATGGGTGACAAAAGTTGTTGAGGCCATGTGACTCAATGCCACCTGAATGGTGTGGGCTCTGACCCGTCTGTGGGAGAGGCATTCTTGAACTGCGGAGAAGAGGGTCTGAAATTGGTTGGAAGCCAGATAGGTGATGGAATCTTCAGAATCGAGGATGGTTCCGATGAATCTTATCTGCCTGGATGGGGTGTGTGCCCGAGAGAATTGAGGAGACATTGCAAATTTGATATCTTTCTGTAGGTCTTCCTTGGAAGATGCAGCAAAGAGCCAGTCGTCCAAGTATGGGAAGACTTTGATTCTGCTCTGGTGAAAGTATGCCACAACAGGAGCCATGCACTTGGGGAAGACCCTTGGTGCTGTTGTTATGGTACCTCTTGGTACACCTTGGTCCCAGTGGTGAAGGACAGGAACCTTCTGTGATTCTCCTATATTGAAACGTGAAAGTAAGCGTCTTTCAGATCGATGGTGGTGAACCAGAGGTCCTGCTGCAACAGGGGCAAAATAGAGGCAAGAGTTACCATATGAAAGCGATGCTAAATCAAATAAGCATTAACGAAATGAAAGTCCAGAATGGGCCTCAGGCTCTCATCTGACTTGGGTACAATAAAATACCAAGAAAAATAACAGCTGTGAATCTGAGAAGGCTCCAAGTGTGATATAGCAACCTTTTGCAAGAAGGTGTGTACTTCGTCAAGGAAGGTGTCTGAGGGGTGTGTGGAAACAACAGCTCTAGTGAACGGGAGCTCTTCGAACTCGAGGGCATAGCCTCTGCAGATGATGTCATGGATCCAGGAGTTGAAAGTTACCATGGCCCAGGTGTTGAGGAAGGGCCTTAAGGCATGACAAAGGGAAGAGTGGAGGCAGATGGAGTACGCAGCTGGTCTTCAGAGCCTTTTCTTACTATGGTCGGTGTTGGCTTTGTGGAAGTTTTTCCAGTACTGAGGCTGCTGCTGCTGACGACCACCAGAAGAGAAGGAGGATTGAGATGGGTAGCGCTGCCTGGTCTGCTCCTGCTATTGGTGATAAGGACAATCCTGGCTTTGTGGAAAGGACCTCTGCTGGCTTCCATAGCGCGGGTACTGGCCTCCAAAGCGCCACTTCTGAGAAGGCTGAAAACCAGATGAAGACATGCCATGTTTTTTGGCTGCTGTTTTCATCCAGTATTTGTAATTCAAACGGTCATCAGTTTCTTTGTTAAAGAGACCAGCGTTGTTGAAAGGCATGTCTTCAATCACTGCTTTTCCGTGGGGCATGAGATTGGAACCTCTGAGTCACGTGTGCTGGTGCAAAGACTTTGAGGCACAGTCTGACGAATGTCTAGTGGCAGTGATCTGAAGGCCGCTGATAGCATGTGCCTCCTCCTGAAGCATGTTGGCCAAAGGACATCGTTCTTCACGGAGATCATTGATGAGTGGAAGAAAATGTTCCATCAAATGTTGCTGATAGGCCCCCATACAGGCCATATAATTGGCCACCTTTAAGTCCGGGATGTTAGACACATATACCTTCTTGGCTAAACCATCTATCTTTTTACTCTCACGATCCATCAGAAACGTGGAGGTTTTGGGTGTAAAGGTGGACTGAGACCTCTCCACGATGGCTGAGTTGGGTTTGGGGTTGATTGAAAAGCCAGGCAGATTGGGATGAAGAGATCTTGTAAAGGTTCTCCACCTTCTTGGAAGTTGATGCCACTGAAGCTGGGGTGTCCCAAGAACGTCTCACGATTTGTTTCAAGGAAGGCAGAAAAGGAATGGAGGCCAGAGGCGGTACCTTGCCATGTACGCGTCGCTCATTTGGGTTCAAAGCATCATCGTCCAGGTAGGTGATCTTGAGTTCGAGAACATTGCCCATGGAGATTACATGTTGTTGTTGTTGTTGTTATTATTATTATTATAGCTTATTTCTAAAGCGCTGTAAATGTACACCGTCAGGATGTGTTCTGCAAAAGACTTTACATCATCCGTTGGAGAAGAACAAGTCAATTCCTGAAGCGAATGGATGGCATTGGTGGCCGATCTGCCCAACTCCGAATCCAAAGACTGCTAGTCATGGAGAGTAGTCTGCTTCAAAACCAGAGGTGGAGACTCTGGGCCTGGGTCTGAGTAGGGTTGGAAGACACAGCAGCCGCTGTCTTCAAAGTCAAGGGCTTTGTTCCAAACTGACAGTGGATGACCTTGAGATCGTCTGGCATACAGTCTTGTTGTCATAGTAATACTCTGGGTTGTCTTCAAAGGCAGGTTCAGAGAGGCCTGTAGCTGCTTCCCTCGCCAGTACTAGAGTCTGAGACCGGCGACGCTGGGTCTTATGGGAAGACCCTGAATTCTGAAGGTGGGGTGTGAGGATCAGGAGTTCGGTATCAATGACCTCTTCCTCATCAGAATTGGACAAGACACGGATTCTCAGTTCTTGGAAGCATGTGGCTGGGCCAGTGTGAGCTGGAGGAGTCATTGGAACAGTGTGAGAAGTCGGTGGAGTGGTACGTCGGGGCTGGTCCCGCTTGATCTCCGTCGGTACCGAAGACGCCCTTTGTGAACCTAAGGGATCGGAACGGGACCTCCTGGCACTGTCATCTGAAGCCGAATGTTCAGAACGGCCCTTCTTGGCAGACGAGGCCTCTGTCTCTTGGCAGAGGATTTCGAGCCTTGATCCTTGTCAGGACACTTATCCTTCACCCAGGCAGAAGAGGCAAGCAGTGTGGGGATCCCCACCTGCCAACTGCCATCTTACTGCCACAGGTCTCACATCTCTTAAACGGTGTAGAGCAGGAAGCCATAATGAATGAGAAGTCAAATTGAAATCCATAGAAGTCTAAGATGAGCCAAAGTCTTTGAAATCCAAGATAGTAAAAAAAAAAAAAACCAAGCTAAATTCGATTCCAGTAGTAAAAAATGAGCAATTCCAATCAGAGCAAAAAGGAGCAGCTTTCAGCATGCAGTTGCTGTAGCCCCGATCTGGCGCTGAAAGGGGTGGCCAGAAGCTGCTCCTTTGAGGATGTCTGTTTTGCCGCTAATCTGGACATGATAGAGATTCTACAACACTGGTAATGATTTTGTAGGACTTGATTTATGACCTGGAATGAGGAGGTATTGGTGCCCTCTTGAAAGATCTGTGAATTTCATTCTACTGGATCTCCAATCCCTCAAGTGTGAGAGCCAAGACCTTAAATAGATGAGTCTAGACTGCAACAGAATATAAAAGGAATGGTGTTTTGGATTTCATTTTTTTTAACTTCATGGGAATTTTTATTCTGACCATAGATATGTTCTACTTTAACTGTCTGTCAAGATTTAAACCTTACTGCTAATGATTTTACTATACAAAATATAGACCAAGATCCTATGTCACTGAAGCTACATCTCCTTATTCAATCCCTGCAAACCCACCTTACTAGCCAGGTAGCTGCACCCTGCATGGTTTCATCACACTGCTTTCTTTTTTAAAGGTGGCATCTTCTGTTGTAGTCTAGATGTCACTTGTAGAAGGGGGCTGGCCATGTAATAATTCAACACCATACTCTCCAATGCCCCACAGCTCCTTTAATTGGTGTGGCTGCCTGGCCGCCAATGTAGATTTAGGACAGCATTTGTGGTTGTTGAAATGGTGCCAAGATTAAATGTGAATTTCAATATTTCTGATGTTGTATGTTTGATTTACAACATTGTAATTATTGAACAGGTTGCCAGTGATAATTTTCTGCAAAATCTAAATAGGGCTGATTATGTTCTTTTGATCCTAATCAGAATATATGTGGTACTGGAATTTTCTGGATCAGTGGAGATTCCCATTAAATTATTAAAACTACCTGCTCTTTCAGAGTTTGAAATTCCTGTCAGGAATATATTGAGGAACCATTCCAATGAATATTGGTACATGGGGTCAACGTTGGACAGATCTGAAACACAGAAGAATAGGATCTGGGTGCGAACTGCCACAGGTACATATTCCAGCCGAGTGATATCAATATCCTTCTCTGTCTGCTCAGCTGCCTTCACTTTGGCCTGGAGGAAACACAACAAAACAAAATGCAGTTTCACAATATATTAAAAGGAACAGCTAATTGGGTGGAACTGCAAATCTGTTACCAACCTGAATTTCCCCTGCTTTTAGCTTGGATGCCTCCAGCACTTTGATGAGCTCCAAATCATCAACAGGGTTTCCCTCAGAGGAACTCAGACGATAGAGGATCTGATCTTCTATTTCTTTCAGCTCTTGCCTCATCTTGGCATTACTCACAATCAGCTGGTTCTTGGCCTCTTCCAAGTCAGGACGTTCTTCAGCCACCACTTGGCCTAACAACTGGTCTTCTAAGCCGCTATAAAATAAAGAAATAAATCAAACCTTACATATTTATAACTTGATTCTGATTGTCCCCACTTTCCAACTGCCATGTCCACACTAGGCCTAGGCAAAGTAATAGTTTGAACTGACAAGACTGATGGGATGCTGCCTTTACTTTGAAACACGGGAACAAAGCTGACATAATTAAAGGGGAACAAGGAAAGAGATTGTACATTTGGCAAACAGTAAAAATAAAAAAATGAAAAGCATTGCTTTGTTATCAAAGCTCTCAAATCAATATCTTTATTCAGTGTATATGGCTTCCACTATTCAGTATAAGAAGGGCAGACAGAGTTCAGGGGCCAACATAGGATACTGTGAAAAAGTACTGAAAACCAATATTACCTGGGGGACAGGGTGAAGTTAATCAGTGTCAGCTTGGTGGATAGTTCTGGTGTGTAATGTGGGTTAGGCAGGTTGGTGGTGATGTACATCTTGAAATCCTCATGATATGGAATCACTGTGTCACCCAGTTTCAGCACAGTGCTGCCTTGCTGTTTGTAAGTCTGTGCATTAGGGAAAAGTTTAAAATGTATAAAGTTCTATGCAAAATATAAAGAGAAAATTCTATTTTAAGCAACTATCATGATATTCAGAGATTCTTCTTTCAGTGATAGCATGTGACTGTTGTGATTTAGAGCAAGCAACAATGGAATGTAGTGGTGATGAGTTTCAGGTGCAAATAGAAAGTTGAAATATGTCATTATTGGTCATAGCTGACCTTCTTTACAGTCCCATTTGGGAGAAATTCACCTCATTATAGAAACATGGTCCACTTTCAGTATCAAAATGAACTAGCTGTCACATTAAATGTCTATAGAGGATGTGCTGGGACAAGACCAGTTAGTACAGAGAAGTTATGGTGAAGAAAAATAACTGATGGCAGAAGGATTACACACATCTTCTCCTGACCCATGCTCCTCAATGGTAATCTATATCATTCTTCTAGTTGTGATTTATACATGCAATGCAGATGTCAGGCCTTAAAGATGCAAAACTGGGCTATTCAGGGAATACGTAGTACTGCCCTGATTCCAGCAGTCCCTGCCACACCATTCAGTGCTGGCAGAAGAATGCTTATCAAGACCACTTAATGTTATAAGAGAATTACCAGAGCTTGGAAACAAACAACATATCACTCAGCACTAGTTATTTGTCAAGGGTAATAAGCACCCATTGATAATGACTATCATAATGCATTACTGATATTTTACTTTCAAGTTTATCTTTATTGATTTCTTTCCCCAGCACCAAAATGACCAAAATTACTCCAGCTTTCACCCCACAGCTCTTCTGTAGCCGGTAGAGAGTGAAGCAAGGAGATTAGAGAAGTATCTGGCTATCTTCCTGTAGACAGACAGAGAATCATTATATCACCCTCTGAGAAATGCTGAGGTCCTTTGGAAGTCTCAAAAGATAATGTTATCATTGTGTGTCTGGCTACAAGAATATAGCCAGAAGCTTCTCTGACTGTCCCCTCCTCCAGCCACAGAATGGTGGGGTGGGGGCTGCAGTGCCTAAATGGTAAATTGTGAGCGGGTATGGTTGGTGTGGAGGTAGAAGAGAATTCAAACCTCTGCAATGAAAAAAAAAAAAAAAACCACATATACACAGGAATAAAGTAGATTTACATTTGTGTATGGCACTATCAGGATGCCAGCCAAAGTGTAACACTGTTGCTTTTTCATAATTTTCAAGCTCTGAGACTGCTCCCCCCCCCACCATGCTTATGAGATAGGGCACCTGTTTCAGCAAGACAGGTTCAAGAGCTGGGTCCAGTTCTTCCCCTACATTTTCCAGGAGAAATGGCTTTCCAAAACGAATTGCATTTTCCAAGGTGCGTAGGAAGTCCCGGTCACTCAGCTTAGACGTGTCTAACCCACTATCTTTCTCCTGAAAGACAGCACAATACAAGCAACCCCAATTAATTCCTAAACATGTCAGGATTTAGAAATTCTATCCCCTTAGCTACAGGAGTTTTCAATACTGCTGCTGCTCTACGTTCTGTGTTACCTTATTGCCTTGTTCTCCTTGAACTTCATCTAACTCCAGAGTTTGTGAAACTCTTTTTAATGTGTTAAAGGTGTTTTTTTTAAATAACATGTTTGATGCTAATTCTTTTTCAACTCCACTCTCTGATATGTCTTCTATATCTGAGCTACTGTCATGTTGAAATTCCCCTTCAGATATGTGAACATCGCTCTCTGCTCTATTATTGCTGTCTGTATGTTTTAATTTGGCTTACTCTGTCCTTAAAATCACTCTCTGTACATTTTAATTTAGCTAGACATTTCCCCCCTACATTGTTGTTTTTTCATTTCTGACTTCCTATCTTGTTCTCTCTCCTTTCCTATAGTGTGCTTTTGTTTGTCATGACAACATGTTGTTGGTTGTTTGATCTCATTCCTTCCTGTATTTCTAATTTTAATGAATTTGTAGGCATTGAATTTCTTGTGTCCTTTGAGTTAACTGATCTGACCTTATAGCCCTTGAATTAATTATATCCAAATTATGGCTTTTTTTTTTTTAAAAAAATGAGCTGTTTGAGAGTTTAGCAACTTATTAAATTCCTGTGCAACTGACTCTTTAATTATGTATTGTAAATTCATAGCAGTCTCATTCATTACTGATGAACACTGAGGCTGAATCTGCTCAATTACATTCAAAACTGTCTGGCTATTTTGAAATGTGCCTCTCAAGAATGACAGAAAAGAAGGCTGAGAATTAGTACAGCGCACCTGCGCCAACTGTGGGCTTGCTATCCACAGTGTGAACTTCCATGGATAGCAAACCCCATTTTTTTTCAATGGGCGTGACATGGTGGCATGAGCAGGAGTGCACACCCATTGAAAGAACGGGACTTAAGGTGCTGTTTTTTGCTATCTGTGAGGGGGGTTCAGAACAGATCCTCCACGGGTGCACTGTACTCTTGACTTTGTTCTCTTTTTATGTAGGGGTTATCAATCAAAACCTGCATTCCAGTCTTTTTAAGCTGTGCCTGCTGCTTAGCAATAGTCAGCATGTTGGCTTGTACTCCCACCTTGAATGTCCATTTTCAAGATGGTGGCCTGAAGTGAGGGTTGGTATTTTCTCCTTTGAATTCTGCACAGGACCTGACCCTTTTAGACACAGGTAACTCTACTTCCTTAGTTTTAGCCTCCTTTTTTTTTTACCATGGTTGCCACTTCATTTTCTTTTTAAAAACAGATGCTTGAGATTTTAGTTTCTTTGAAGGAATTGGTGATATCTGAACTGCTGCTGCTGGTTCTCTGAAAAATTCTCTTTAAGGATTTATCAGCTTTTATCTCATGAGATATGATGATCTGTGGTCATCTGGGCTTGAATTATTAATTTATTGCTGCAGTCCCAATCTGCTGGGGAAAAGTCAGTGATACAGCTTCTCTCACCGCCACCTCAGTACGGATTTTCTTTCTCCCCCCCTATGCTTAAATGCTGCCATGTTTACTTCTTCTTCTGCCAAATCTTTCCTTTTCTTTGGAACGTCTCCCATTAATTTTAATTTATATTTGGTGAAGGGTCAAAAACACATCTAACTGGCTGGTAGGAAATTAAAAACACTGAGGTGAAAGTGTGGGAGTTAACTGTTATTAACTGAAAAGAATTTGGGCTTGGTGACTCCTGCAACATTTGGTGGACTGCAAAGAGTAACCCAACTTTGTGGACAGCTTCTCCATGCCATCTAGAGAATTTTAGTTTTCTTCATTATGACAATCTTTGCACGACCAGAACAAAACTGGAGTTAATGGGAGGATGAACATAACAAATTAAATTCTGAAAGATGTAGATAGCCACAAGTTCATATCTAGAAAATTAATGTCTTTCACTATCCTTATCAAGCTATTGTCTTCCACGGTGAAAAAAAAAACCTTAGAAGCCGTGTTTTTTCTATTTTGTTTTATCCATTTCTTTTTAAGTTAGTTGTTTAATTATCTTTGTTCTCTCAAAAAAAAATAATAATACAAAAGCTTTGATACAATAGAAAATTTTATGAAAAAGAAAATTATTTCATAGCTAAGTATTTTAGACTATTTTGTCTAACTTGCACTGTTCCAGATTTTTTCACAGTATAAGAGAAGGCTTTTCCAACATTCTTTGGATTTGGTGTTTGATTCTCCTGCTATGGTATCTGCTAATTTGTTTATTTCAGCAATTTCTATCATTCTCAGCAGCTAATTGTCTGTTGAAGGTACTTCAGACATTTTCCATTTCTGTGCCAACATCACTCTAGCTGCTGAAATCATGTAAAGATTCTGCTTCCAGTATTTAGTTTGTTCTTTTGATTGGATGCTATCAGTCATATTTAAAAGATACAGTTCAGCTGTGGCTTCAAAATAAATGTCTAAGATACATTGAAGTCAGTTGTGAATTTGTTTCCAAAATTTTTCTATCATTGGGTATGTCTACCACATGTGGAGCCAGCTACCAGAGATTTTTTTTCCATTTCCAACAGACTATAGTTGGATCTTTATATAACAGCCAATCTAGACGGGGTCAGGTGCCATCTTACCTCCATCTTAAAATAGTTTTCCCTAAGATTTTGATGTTTCATAAACTTTTTGGTTTTGTTGTCTGGCTTGATTCCAGTTATCTAAGGGAATTTCTTTATCAAGGTCTCTTGCCCATCTTAGTATATGGTCCTTGATTACATCTTCTTCTAATTTTCTGTCTAGAATTGTTTTATAAAATTTGGTGATTTGTTTAGATTTTTCTTTGATCATTATTTTGTCCATCTCATTTTTTTGAAGATAGAGCCCTGTGTTCTTTTTATCTATCTTGAATCTCTCAAGTAATTGATAATACAGTAGCCAATGCGTTTTACTATCAATGGACTGGATGTCCTTCATATCTTTCAATTCTGGATCTTTAAGCGTTTGTTTATCTTTACGATGTCATCGTACCTTAGCCATAGGTCTGTCATTTTATATTTGCTTAGGAGAGCTTCTTGTGGTGACATCCATCCTGGAATATCTCGATAGAAGACTGCCTTTATTTTCTTCCAAACATTTATTAAGGCCTTTCTTACAATGTGGTGTTCAAATTTTGGCTTTATCATACCATAGGTAAGCGTTCCATCCAAACCTTAGACTGAAGCCTTCCAAATCCAACAGTCTTTTATTTTTATTTTTATGTTTTGTCCATTCTTGTATCCAGACTAAAACACAAGTCTGAAAATAAGATTCTAGGTCTGGTAGAGCGCAACATCTTTTTCCCCCCCAAGTCCAACAAAGTCTCCATCCTTCCCCTGGGTTTTTTTTACCTTCCCAAATGAATTTTTAAGCTCTTTACTCCACACTGTAAAGGGTTAGGTGTTATGTATGATGGGCAAATTGGTAAATAAAAATATAAAATTTGGAAGGCCTGACATTTTGATTATAGACAACCTGCCATAAAATGACAGTTTTAATTTAGTCCATTTTGCTGGATCCATTTTAATTTCCTTCCAGGTTTTTCATAGTTGTGTTTAAACAGTTCTGTGTTCCTCCGTAAAAGGTATATACCTAAATATTTGGCTTTTTTACTACGTTACAATGGGTTTTTTTCCGACAGAGGATTTTGTTCGTTAGTTGACATATTTTTAGTAATAAATATTGATTTTGTTTTATTTAGTTTAAATCCAGCTATTTTTCCAAATTTGTCTAGAATGTCCATTATTGTATTTATGCTTTCTACTGGGTTCTCTAAAAAGAGTATTACATTGTCAGCATATGCTCTCAGTTTAAATTCTGAGCCTTTTATTTTAGTTCCTTTAATCAATTGTTCTTGATGGATTTTATTAAGAAGTGGTTCCAAGACTTATGAAAAGTAATGGTGAGAGAGGGCAGCCTTGTCTAACACCTCTTGATATGATGAATTCTTTTGTTCTTTCACCATTCATTATTAATCTAGCCTTTTGTTCTGTATATATATATTTTTAATCCATCCAATGAGCTTTTCACCAAATTGCAGTTTTTTAAAGACCAGAAACATAGACCAAACAGATGGGCCAAAAGTGGCATGCTGTCGCCGATACTAGAATTCAGGAGCCCCCAGTAACCGCATGCTCCCGAACCCTAGTGTGTAATGGCAGCGACATCATGGCGGAGTCCCGTCCATACAGGCGGCACCATGGTGACATAAACAACATGCAGCGTACAGATGTCGCTGTACATCGCTTACATCACTGGTGCGCCAATGATGCATTCGTGATGTGCACTGGGTGCCTTAAAAAGTACCCATTTTTTCCGGGTTCTTTTTAATGTGGAGGGATGCTGCACTCTTTGGCTGCTGCAGTGTTCCTCCGGAAGAAAAACAAACGCCTCCAGCCCTCCCTTTCGGTGAGGTATGTCCCAGTTGACTGAGTCGAAAACTTTCTCCGTGTCTATTAGAAATAGTCCAGGCTTTCTGTCATTATTTTTTTCATAATATTCTATAACATCTAAGGCTATTCTGACGTTTTCTCTCATTTGTCTATTTGGCAGAAAGTCTGCCTGATCCTCATGCATGTTACTATTCAAGATTTCTTTTAATCTGGCTGTTAAAATGGTTGCATAGATTTTATAATCTAAATTCAAGAGATTGGTCTATAGTTCTCTATTTTTTAATTTATGTTTTTTAGTCTTTCTTTTCTTTTGTTATGAGAAAAATGTCAGCCTGCTTCCATGAATCTGGTATTCCATCTTTCTGGATATTATTAAACACTTCTTTCAGAGGATTTACTAAAATGGTCTCCAACTTTTTATAATAATCAGCTGTATAGTCATCTTGGCCAGGCGATTTATCCAATTTTAAATTTTGAATGCAAGCTATCTCTTGAGCGGTGATGTCCTGGTTTAGTTTGTTTCTGTCATCTGGATTTAGGGTCATATAGTCTAAGTTGTCCATAAAAGAAGCTATTGGTATTTCCTCTATAGTGGAGTTTACTTATTTTTTTATAGATTCTCAAGAAGAATTTATAGAATTTGTTTTGAATGTCTTTTTGAGTTGTAGCTGTTCCTTCGTCATCTACTATCTCAGTTATTAACTTTTTTCCTTCTCTTTCTTAATTTTGAAATTATGATTTGTAAACTGGGAATTTTAGGTATGAGATGTAAATACAAGCCTTCATAGGAATAGACCTTTAACATCAGAGGAACCAAAAATCCCTGGTTTGAAGCGAATGTGGTCAATAATTTTTCAGAAGGAAAAATGTTTACCAAGTTTTTTATCCATTTGTTAGCTTGTCCTTGAGGGTCTATGAATAGAGTCCAACGCTGAGAGAACTGTGTTATCATTCCATTCTCCACAGATAAGGTATCATTGGGCAGACCTGCTATCTGTATAAGAAGAAAAAGCATTTTTTGTTTTCACAACAAATGCAAATTTATGTTTACCTCTGGCATAAACAAACAAAACAAAACCGCCTCAGGAGAACACATTTTTTAAATCAAGAAGAGTTATTTCCTATCAGTCAACCAATTTGCACATCTCTTCATTTTGCATACAGTAATTCATATTACTCCTGCTTACTCCTAGGAAGACAAAGAGCTACTGTATATATGACATTTTGCAATCTATTATATGGTTAGCCTTTCATTCACAACAACCAGTCTCATGCATGTCTATAATTGACATAGGAGCAGGGCAACAAGGACATGTCTGTAAAGTTTTTATAAACTGGGCTGGCCTTTTTCAATGCATCTAAATCTGACAACATCTAAGGACATGGTACTGATGGCACTGGTTCTGATAAATAACAGAAACCAGTACAGGCTTCCTAGTTTCAGTTGTTTCAGTAGATAGGTATCTCACAAAGGAAAAGCTGCAAGGGGCAAGAACTTCTCTTCAGGGATATTTTATATGCTCATGATTGTGTGGAAACATTGCCATCTCACTACATCTCTGAGTTGTTTGAATGTGGGATCTGGGTTCAAAATGAATTCCAAAACATGACTTTACAACAGGGGTGGTGACCTTTTTTGCTTACCAGATGCTTTGGACTATAACCATTATAATCCATTGCTTTTCTGGGAATCAAATTCCAAAAAATATGGGAAGGCCAAAGGTTCTTCACCCTTCTTAGCTGCCTTAAATCCCAGTTGGGAGAAAGGTAGGATATAAAACCAATTAATTAATTAATTAATTAATTAATTAAAATAGTTCTGTCTCCAATGATTCAGTCTTAAACTGCTCTAAGCAGCATTTATTAGGGATTTTTCTCTGTAACATAAATTGACTTGGATCTATTCTATTAAAGCAGAATTTAGAGCAACCCAAGATTTTTAGAAACTCTGTGAGGTCCTCTCCAAAAAAAATAAATAAAAATAAATCATTCACTGGAATGCATGTACCTCTTTTATTTTTATTTTTTAAAGTACAGCTAATCAAGACATACAGAGGCACCACAAAACTGTTCAGCATGCACTCTTAATATTACCTGCCACGATCGGATTTTCACCGGGTCTCCAAGTGTGGCTATCAGATTTGGTTCTTTGGTATGTGGAACATTATATGTGTCCAGCTGACTTATCCATTCCTCACAAAGCGCTGTGCGGTAGTGACCCTGTGAAGGAAAATGTGTTTCATTTCTTACAGTAAGACAGTACTGTTTTAATTTCAATAAAAACCTCTCCTAAATATTTACATTCAACTCCACCTCTATGCCTGAGTGATATCAAATTGCTGGAGACTGTGATGACTTACGAAATACTGGAAAAGTTAGTATTGTGAATTTAGCATGTACATCTCAAACATGTGGAAGCTGAAAACAATGGGAGAAAGGGCTTGATAGAAGACACACATCCCCACCTCATATTCTGCATTTCTTACGAAAACTGAAAGTCAAAAGATGAGTTCTGCACAACTATATCAAACAAGACTGGATTTCCATTCACCTCCTGATGTATTCCAAAAAACCCTTCCTGTCTGCTTGTTCTAAGATACTCCAGATCTTGTCAGGGTGTTGTGAAATCAATGAGGCTACTATAAATCAAATTAGCCTTTTTCATCTTTTGGATGTCAAAGCAAGCCACCACTTCAGGATACTTTTCTTTTCAGTGTGTTAGGTCATAAATCTCTACCTAACCCATCCTGCAAAAAACTGTAGTACATATTTATTATTTTATTGTTATTGATTCTGTTTCTATTTTCCGTTCATTGCACCATGTTGAAAATGTTTTCCATGTTCTATTATACATGCCTTGGGTCAATTTATGTCTGGATGCCATTACTGTCTTAATGACCTCATTCGAATAGCCACATAGTTATAATCTGTCCCTCTCAAGACCCATTGTCATGGCCTGTCCTGGAGCTGATGAGGAGAGAGGGACTTTGAGTCTGATGCAGAGATAGACTTGGGCGCATATCAGGAGGCTCAGAGGAGTACCCTGGGATGGGGGATTCCCCTGCAGCGTCAGAGAACAAGCAGGACTTGGAGGAGGAGGAAGAGACAGAGATTACTATGCCCATCTCAGGGCTTGCTGAGAGATGACATTCCAAGGAATTCCTGAGACATAATTTTTTGTGGGTTTTTCAGGCTATGAGGCTACGTTCTAGAAGAATGTATTCCTGATGTTTCGCTTGCATCTGTGGTTGGCATCTTCAGAGAATGGTGGCATGGAGGTGTGTGAGGTATGACTGAGAAACCTAAGAAACGTCTTGTGCATTGGTGACATTGAAACATATAAATATATCTCCTATCCTCAAGTTTTCTTTTGTTTGTAATGTCTCCATTTTGAATCTGAAGTACCTCATGAAACTATTGAGGTACTTCAGATCCAAAACTGGACGATAAGTACTGCTTTTTTTTGGGACACAATAAAGAAAATAGAGTAAAATCCACTTTCTCTGTGTTCCATTGGTTACTTCTTCTATTGCACCTATGTTTAGTAGATGTTGTATTTCATTTCTTATTATCTGCCGTTTTTCTGGTCTTCTTGGTACTGGTGAGGAGAGGAATCTGCCATTTGGTCTGTTCTTGAAAGTTATTTTGTACCCTGATATTACCACCTGAAGTACCTATTTGTCTGCAGTTATCTCTTTCTTCAAGTGACCAAACTGCAGTAATCTTCTCCCCACCAGTATGCTCCTCTGGTCAATACTGTGATCTGCCTCTTTTTGCAGAGGCTGATCCTCTTCCTCTACCTTGACCTTGATTGTTTGTGAAGGACTGTTTTCCATATCCAAACCTTTGTCTATTCCACTGTTGTCTATATCCTCGGAAATCTGTCTGTCTTGATGTTCCTCTATTACAAAAGGAATTATTATTGCTGTACTTTGAGCTGTAAAATTATCTGTCAGTACGTTTTCTTTCTAATGTGGGCATTACATGTTTCTTTTCTTCTCCACGAACACTTTGTCTAAGATCTGTTCTCTGAAAAGAAGACCTCCTGTATAGGGTACGAAGGCCAAATTATTTCTGGATTTCTGGACCGCTCCCCAATGCCATAACCATAGGGATCTTCTACCAAATGTAACTGCATTTATGCTTCTGGCAGCAAATGCCATGGCATCGTACCTTGCATCTACCACATACTATAAAGCTTTCCTTAATTTATCTAGTGCTCTATGCAATGATGTAACATTTAATTCCTGTGATTCCTCCATTTCCTGTATCCACAACAGAGCAGCTCTGGAAAAAAATGATAATATAATTGATGCCACCTCTCATAGTATCAAGGTGAGATAGCTCCTGATACCAAAGCTGCAACAGGACCAGCCACTAGGGGCATTTTTAATAAATTCAATACAGACTTCTCTAATAAATAAAATTTCTGAATGTATCCTATACATTTTCTTGTGTATAGTGGTATTTTCCATTTGGATTCGACCAACTCCCGAAACATCTCTGGCACTGGAATCTCTTTTCCATTATCTACAGTACTTGTTTTCTCAATACTGATGTTATTTTGACATCTTTATTGTCACATTCAATTGTGTAATTTTGTCTTCTAGCCTAGCATTTGAAGTACAGTTGCCTCTTGAAACTTGAAGGGGATCTGTTCCAGAACCCCCCCCCCCACCCACAATTTCACTAATTTTCTTTTTTCCCCCTTAGGTGTTGCCTCATCGGATCTAGACCTGAGCTTCCACCTGGTGTCTGAAACAGTAAGGGTTTTTTAAAAAAATCTTTTAAGGTAGTGTCCTCGGAGTCACTTTCAACAGAGGACAGGAATTTTTTTTTTTGAAGTACTACTTTTCTTTGCTGATCAGATATCTGCTGTGTAATGGTCACCTGCCTACCTGACTCCATTAAATTTTCTCTCTCACCTGCTTCCATAATCGGGTTATTCATTTTTCTATTTGTCTTCTCCCATCTCCTGTACTGCCTTTTTTAATGGAGAAATCTAAAAACATATCGAGTTGACAGGGCAGGAAAAAATAAACTGATGGTGAAGGGAAGCCATGGCAGTTAAACTGAAGAAAAAAGAACATTAGGCTTCTGCCTTATTGGTTGGTGCATGGGGATAAACCCGTAAGTGGTGGATTGCACCACTTGCCATCCTGAGAATGACCTAACATCACAGTAGACAGAAAGAATTTGATTCAGATATAGACATTTTCCTCTGAGTGTCATAACTCATTAGCAGACCTAAAGATCAGGTATTTTGGGGGGAAATGTTTCTCTTGCTTACCGTGAAAGGGCCCAGATATGCAATGAAGCCAGCTGAAACTAGCACATCTCCTGCAATGTTGTTGATCATATAATCTAGGTTCTGGACAGTTTCCTGCCAGCGCACCCTTTCATCAGCAAGGCCATTAATTAACTTTGAGAAAAGAAAAACATACAAACATTGTCATTCACCTTCTTTGTTAGGGGAGCCTCCACTATGTCCCATCAGAAAATCCCAGAGAACAATGACTGGGACCTTCCCCCTAAAATTCAAAGAATTATAGAAAATGAAAGTAGCAGCCAGAATTGTGATTGGGGTGAAAAGATTACTGCAAATTAGGGTCAGTCAAATGTTTTCTGACATACAATGCTGTTCCTACTTTGTGTGGGACACTCTTGTTTATTTAATTTATACCTGCCTTTCTCCCAAGATGGGATCCAAGGTAGCTTACAAAAATATAAAATAATATTACATCAAAAATCCTACTCTACAAAAGTGCTAATGTTATTCAAACCAAACAATTAAAACATATTTAAAATAAGTTACTATTTAAAAAGTTAAAAATTAAAATAAATTATAGCACACCACTTCACACATTCTACAGTTAACACAATCCACATTTCAAAGGCCTGCCTAAACACAAAGGTGTTCACCTGTCTGCAGAAAAAGAGCAGGGAGGGGGCGAACCAGACGTCTTATGGGAGGGTGTTTCACAGCCTGGGTGCAACCACAGAAAAGGCCACTGTAACATTCTGATATTCCACCTTGACTAAAGGTCACAGAATGCACACGCCTGCTTGAAAAAGTATGTGTGTAATCCCAGGCAGTTTCTGGCTGAGTGCAAACAGCAGATATCTTCCTCCCATATTTCTAGCAAGTACAGTGGAAATTTTGGGGGGAGGGAAATGGTTATTCTGTTCTCTGGGTTGTAGCTGGATACTGCCTGGGTGTCGTGCATTCTGCTTTGGCTGCTAAAAGGCTGAGAGAGTGGACAACTGCACTTTGCAGCAGGCTTGTGTGGTTAGGGTCCTGGTGGTGCAGTGGTCAAATGACTGTACTGCAACCACACCACTCATAACCTCAAGGTTGTGAGTTCAATAACAGCCAGGGGCTCAGCGTTGACTCAGCCTTACATCCTTTTGAGGTTGCTAAAATTAGTACCCAGCTTGTTGGGAGCAATTGACTTACACATTGTAAAACTGCTTGGGGAGTGCTTAAGTTCACTGATAAGCGGTATAGAAATGTACTTGTTATTGCTATTGAGGGAATACTGCATTACGAGCTACTGGATAGTATCTTGTGCAACAGATTTAAAAGGATATACATGCATGCAATCCTAGGTTTTGAGTGTGGATGTCACCAAGATTCCAGCCATATTTTGTTGGGTGGAAAACATATGCAAAATTATTCTTTTTCCAAATACAGTTTTCAAAGCACACCTTGAGACTTACCCAAACCCAGTAACAACTGGATTTGCAACTAGATGAAAAGCCAAAAGACTACTTGAATGAGGGTTTGCAGCACCTTTGAGACTAACTGCAAAAGAAGTTTTAGCATGAATTTTTGTAGACATGGGTCCAAAACACACTGCAGAAATAATCCAGTTTGAGACTGCTTTATCTGCCCTGGCTCAACACTAGGGAATTCTGGAAACTGTAGTTTTGTGAGACATTTAGCCTCCTCTGTCAGAGAGCTCTTGATTATAATAAACTATAATTTCCAGAATTCCCTAGCATTGAGCCAGTACAGTTAAAGTGGTCTCAAACTGCATTATTTCTGCTGTGTTTTGGACCTTGGTCTGCTTCCTCAGATGCATGGAGTGAATTGCATGCATCTGAGGAAGTAAAAAAAGGCCCGTTAGAAATGGGCGTAATAGTATGGACTGGGTCCATACTAGGGTTAGAAAGGGGCGTCACTTCTTGATGCTCCTAAACCTAGTACGGATCGAGTCTGTACAAAATGGCGGCGCCCGTTCCACACGGGGGCCGCCATAACTACGTCACCACTGCGCCGCCTCCAAATGAGGAGGCATGGTTGTGACGTCGTCGTGCCGCGAGAGGGCGCCGAGCGCCCTTTCTGCAGCGTGAGCTCCGAAACGGAGCTCCTTCTGTGGTTTGCGTTGCTGGCGCAGGCTTTAGACAGCTGTGCCAGGGACGCAAGGGAGAAAGGGGCCGAGCAGCCCCTTTCTGCTCCTCCTTGCCGCCATTGGGTGTCCTTGGGGCATGAAGCCCCAAGGACACCCATTTCCAGGCCACGGGGAAGCGGCCTTTTGCCGCTTCCCCGCAGCCTGGAAAGCGGCAGATCGGGGCCTCGGAGGCTGCTGTTCTGGCAGCTGAGGCCCCGATCTGGTGGGGAAAGGGCCAGTTACAGGCCACCCCAAAGGGGCAGTCTGTAACGCACCTAAGTCTGCAAAAGCTTATGTTACAACTTCTTTCACATAGTTGGTCTCAAAGGTGCTGCAAGATCCCTTTGCATACTACTATCCCCAGACTAATATGGCTGAACGAATCAGCATTGCAACTTGGCTCTCTCACTGACCTTGTCAGCCCGATTCAGTCTCTGTTCACACTGTTCACACTTCATTTCCAGCTCCTCTTTTGTGGCTAGGGTGCCTCTGTATTTGGCTTGAAGATGAGCAATCCCCTCCTCCACATCTCGTAGACGTTCCTTAGCCTCATCAAGGATCCTTTGTGTGGCTTGTAGGTCTTCTTCAGCCTCTCTCAGGGCTTGCTAGGGAAAGACAAATACTTGTGAAGTCCAAAGACCTCTGTAGTGATAAGCAAAGAGCTGCTTTTCTTTGGAAGTCTCTGTTTATTTTAAATTGTGTATATGAGACCCCTATGAAGGGAAAAGCATTGTTATAGTTCTTACTCGTTTTGGCTCCACAGCTTTTGCCACAAAGTGGTACTTATGCATGGCTCTGACCCACTGGCAGATGGATGTGCAGGCTTTAGACACTTTGGCGATGGCTGATGGCTGAAATTCTTCACTGTCAATATATGGCTGGATTAATTTAATGACAGCATCCGCAATGTTATCCTGAAATGGGTTGAAGAGATTGGAAGAATAAAGCCCTGAAAACTCTAGAAAGTCAGCTGTGAAAACAAAGTCCTATAGCAAATATTTATCAGTGCAGCATCAATGAAAACATCACTTCCCTTGTACTTACCACACACTGCTCTCTAGTTACTATGAAGCCAGTGTGAAGCTTCTAGACTCCACTAAAATGACTTATGAACACAAGGCAACGGATGTGATATCTGGGCAATCAAGATTCTAACATAGGAATGGACAAATCACTGTCCATCCATGCTATGTTTGTGACCCCAGGCTCTTCTCAGACCACCCATTTCCTGGCAAACAAGGATGAATTCCCTCCTCTTGAAGCCTCTGAGTATAGCAATTCACATTTTACAATATAATTTCCCCCAAACCAGATGTGAATGTCTGTCTACCTTCCTCTTAGACTGAGAGTGTGTCTTACCAAAGGTCACACACACGGGATTTGAACCCTTCCATCCTGGAGCTGTAGTTCAATGTTAAAACTACTACACCACAGTATCTTTCCTGTACAACTTCTGGCTTCTACCAAATTGTTCTGGAAATAACCCTAAACATTCTTCCCACCTGATCCCAACATTGGGAAAAGGTGGGGTTCAATAGCAGACAACTTGAACTCAATGCCCCCCCTCCGCTCTTCCAGCAGCACTGAGTAGTTGGGGGGTACTTACATGCTTTTCACTTTCTCTCCTGGTCAAGGAAAGCAGCTGAGGTAAATATGCTACATGGAGTAAAACTACTGGATGAAGAAGATAACTCACTTTCAGCAGAGGATCCTCTTGCTAAAAGGTACTCTCTATGTGTGCATGTCTGTTTTGCTCTGTATAGTGTTACTGGGTGCAGTATCTTTATATCTCCATATTTAATCTTAACAAAGCCATGCTGCTACATTAAATTGAGAAAGTATATATATAAAAGCTGCATTTGTTAAATCACTGCTGAAGAGGTAGAAAATTCAGCAAGAGTTGTCCTTATGGAAACTGCTGCTGCCATGAGGAAATATCTACCCTCCGGAGGACTCCCCACCCCCCAAGATTTCCCAAGAAAGCTTGATGTGGCCTTTCTGCAAGCCAACAGAAAGTTCTGAATGGTGTTGTTTTTATGTGCCTTCATGTTATTTCTGACTTACCACAACCTTATGGTGAACCTATCATGGGGTTTTCTTATCAAGATTTTATTCAGGGGAGTTTTACCATTGCTTTCCTCTGAGGCTGAGAGAGTCTGATTTGACCAAGATCATCCAGTGAGTTTCCACAGCAGAGCAGGGGTTCTGATCCTAGTCTCCTAGACCCCAGTCCACAAAGAATTCACAAGAAGTACTGTGTGTGTGTCAAATTTTTGAAACAAGTTCTTTTTATTCTTGAAAGGCAAATTGTGATGCTGGATAGATGTTAAATGGGGAGGAGGGAGATGGGGGGAGAAGAAGAAGATAGCCACCACTATGACCATTACCTTATCATATTTAAATAGGCTTTCAAGAAATCTCCCTGGGTCCTGAAGAAGGCCTTTGCCAGGTTCCCAATAATCATCTATCTTAGAGCCTAGCTTCTCTCCTGCCACTTTCTTGGGTTTAACTCCCTTCATAATGCAGACCGCTTCAATAACCATTTTAACTCCAACTGGAGGACGCTGCATCGCTCGTACCTAATTGAAAATATGGGGGAAAGAAGAAAATCATTAGGTCAGAAAAGTGTCTTATCTGCTATACAGAATTCTGTTATGGGCTACAGTATTAAGACATGAAATTAGAATCGTAGATTTGGAAGAGACCACAAGGGCCATCTAGTCCAACCCCCTGCCGTGCAGGAAATCTCAATCAAAGCATCCGCGACAGATGGCCATCTATCTTCTGCTTAAAGACCTCCAAAGAAGGAGACTCCACCACACTCCGAGGGAGTGTGTTCCACTGTCGAACAGTCCTTACTGTCAGGAAGTTCCTCCTAATGTTGTGGTGGAATCTCTTTTCCTGCAGCTTGCATCCATTGTTCCGGGTCCTGTTCTCTGGAGCAGCAGAAAACAAGCTTTCTCCCTCCTCAATTATGACATCCGTCAAATATTTAAACAGGGCTATCATATCACCTCTTAACCATCTCCTCTCCAGGCTAAACATCCCAGCTCCCTAAGTCGTTCCTCATAGGACATAGTTTCCAGATCCTTCACCATTTTAGTCACCCTCCCTTGGACATGCTTCAGTTTCACAATATCCTTTTTGAATTGTGGTGCCCAGAACTGGACACAATATTCCTGGTGAGGCCTGACCAAAGCAGAATATAGTGGCACTATTACTTCTCTTGATCTAGACACTATACTTTTATTGATGCAGCCTAAAATTGCAATGGCCTTTTTAGTTGCCGCATCACACTGTTGATTCATGTTCAACTTGTAATCTATTTGGACTCCTAGATCTCTTTCACATGTATCTCATTCAGCCAGGTGTCCGCCATCCTATATCTGTGCATTTCATTTTTCCGCCCTAAGTGCAGTACCTTACATTTATCTGTGTTGAATTTCATTTTGTTAGCTTTGACCCAGCTTTCTAGTTTATTCAAGTCATTTTGAATTGTGATCCTGTCCTCTGGAGTATTAGCTATTCCTCCTAATTTGGTGTCATCTGCAAATTTGATAAGTGTGCCCCCAATTCTGCCATCCAAGTCATTGATAAGAATGTTGAATAGCACTGGGCCCAGGACAGCGCCCTGTGGGACCCCACTGGTCATTTCTTTCCAGGATGAAAAGGAGCCATTGTTGAGCACCCTTTGGGTTCGGCCAGTCAACCAATTAAAAATCCATATAACAGTTACCTTGTCTAGCCCACATTTTACAAGCTTGTTTGCAAGAATGTCATGGGAAACCTTGTCAAAGGCCTTACTGAAATCAAGATATACTATATCCACAGCATTCCCTTCATCTACCAAGCTGGTAATTTTTATCAAAGAAAGAGATAAGACTAGTCTGGCATGACTTGTTTCTCTGAAAACCATGTTGACTTTTTGTGATTATGGAATTGCCATTTACACAGACTCTCTGTCTAATGATCTGCTCTAGAATCGTTCATGGTATTGATGTCAGACTAACTGGATGATAATTGTTGGGATTCTCTTTTTCCCCCTTTTTGAAGATATGGACAATGTTTGCCCTCCTCCAGTCTGCTGGGACTTCTCCTCTTCTCCAGGAGTTCTCAAAGATTATTGCCAATGGCTCCAATATTACATTTACCAGTTCTTTTAATACCCTTGGATGTAGCTCATCTGGTCCTGGAGACTTAAATTCATTTAAATTAACCAGATATTCCTGTACTATCTCTTTAATTTTCTGTGCTGAAATTCCCCTGTTCTGTCCTCTGCTCCACTATCCTCAGCTTGAGCACCCTTTTTCTTTTCTGAGAACACTGAGGCAAAGAAGGTGTTGAGTAATTCTGCCTTTTCTCTGTCTTCTGTTAGCATTTTGTCATCTTCTCCACGTAGTGGCCCTACCATTTCCTCTTTCTTCCTTTTGCTGCAGATATATCCAAAAAAGCCCTTTTTATTGTTTTTAACCTCTCTAGCAAGCCTGAGTTCATTCTGCGCTTTAGCTTTTCTGACTTTACCCCTACACAGGCTCGCTATTTGTTTGAATTCCCCTTTGGTGATTTCCCCCTTTTTCCATTTCTTATACATGTTCCATTTAAAACTTAGCTCAGTTGAAAGTTCCTTAGTCATTCATCCTGGTTTCTTGAGACAGCTCCCATTTTTCTTTCCTCAAGATTAAACAAGATTAAAACACATCACCTCTGCACAGAACTTAGAATATGTTCTTTGGTACAATATCAGATTAGCTGTGTTTATCAGAATAAAAACTGACACTCATGATGATGATGTTGTATTTGCATAGCACCATTTAGGAACAGGACAATTTGCAAAAGAGGAGATGGTAGGTCTCTGTCCCAAGGGGCTTACAATCTAGAAAAAATACAAGGAGCAGAAATGAAAGCAGTAATAAGAGAAAGAATGTACAGTTGTTTTAAAGACTCATACATGGTTTGCTTGCTGACAAAAAATGGTAAGTGCTGAAACTGAAAAGAGATGGCACCAGGAAAAGGGCAGTTCCAGATACAAGGACAGCATCAAAAAAGGTGGAATAATTTCAAAGAACTCCTCTTTGAGTGTCTGATGGTGGTACAGCAGAATGAGTAGAGGTCACAGGCAGGGATAGGGTATAAAAGCAGAGAGAGAGAGAAAGAGAGAGTACATAATAAACTGAGCCAGTGTGGCATAGTGGTTTGAATGTTGGGACTATCATTCTGGAGACCAGGGCTTGATTACCAGCTTGGCCATGAAACACACTGGGTGACCTTGGACAAGTCACATGCTCTTGGCAAACCACCTCTGAACAAATATTGCCAAGAAAACCCCAGAATAGGTTTGCCTTAGGGTCTCCATAAGTTGAAAACAACTTGAAGGCACACAACAACAAAAGTGAGAAGTCTATGCTCCATCCAGGAGCAGAGAGATCATCAGTGTTGGGATATGAAGAGCAGTATCACCCTGACCCATGAGGCAACTGCTTGGCCTTGTGCTCTCTATTTCATGGGAAGAGAATCTTTAGCTGTCCTAATTAAATGTGTCTGTCTCTTCAAGTTTGAAATGATGCTTCCTCAGATTTTATTTAAACATGCATAAAGTGGCCAGAGGCAAAGAATAACAAAGCTTCCTGCATGTTTCAGCTAAACAAGAAAAAGAATTTCAGAACTTAAAACTTCCATTTTTTTTAGCCAGGCTTTGTTGCTATAGCTTTAACTTTCTTGCCAGGAAAATTAGCAGGTGATAACATTTAACTCCATACTGTGAAAAGCTGTCCCTGCTTATTTCTATAAATCAGCCACAAGAGCACTATATGCCAGACTGTTTTTCCTCGCTTATCAGCTTGCTACTGAAGAAGAAGAAACAAGTGGTTTCCTGAACTTCAGATGAAAGGCAGGTGGAAGTGGGCTACAGGTGCATAAAAAGTTCTTGAGAATCTTGGATGCTGTTTTTGAAGGGAGTGGGGAAACATGTCTAAACTTCATTGTTAAAGAAGAAAGTTGCAAAGGTAAGAAGCTACTTGCTATTGTGGCATGTTAAGTGTAAACTGAAAAGCAAAGCAAGTTCTTATATACATAGGATTCTTCCAATGTGGTCATGGAGTGCTGGTGAAAAACTGATGGATACCTTGCTTCCATAACAATACCACAGGTAGATAAAATGCATACACTTCTCCATTCCAATAAACAATTTTCTTTTACTTCTCTCAGGTGAGAGAAGCAGCATAAACATGTTTGCCCGGAGACATTCCAGACAATTTCTTCTTGATACAGTTGACAGAGGAGCTGAGTTTGTGGAGATCCTGAAGACTATCTATCCCAAGGCAGGCTGCCTTCACCAGGAGGACTTTGACTGGCTCTTTGACTGTCCCCAAACAGAGCAGTTTCTTGAGTGGTTTTGCAACACAGTGGGTGAGGAGAACGTATTGGACTCCAATGAACTGGAAAACTATGAGAAACTGGTCATTTCTGGAAAGCCTGTTCTTGAAGGGGAAGCGTTGGAGGAGGTGTTGAAGATCTACCCCCAATCCTCGGAGCTAAAGGGTGCTCCACAAGAGAATGAAGCCATGTCCCTTGAAACTCTCAAACAAGAGATGCAGTCACTGAAGAGCCAACGTACCTGTTGCATAAAGCGGCACAACAAGCTTCAGGCTTGTTTAGGCAGCTTGAAGCAAGAGATCTGTTGTTCAATAAAGAAGAAAGAGAAAGGTATCAAAGAGCTGGAAAAGACACATCTAAAGCTGGAGTTAGAGAATTATCAGAGCAATGATGTTCTCAGCCAGGTCTGTAAGACAGCAAAGGAGCTGTTTCAGTGGCACACAGACCCTGGAAATGAGCGAATGAGAACATCCATGGCTACAGCAGACCTGAGACATTACCTAGAATCAGAAGAAACAACCACAAAAGCATTTTCAGGATACCTTTCAAAGATTATGCCAAGTATTATTCATGATATGGAGGCTAATAAAATTGTTCTGGTAAAGAAGCAGCAGGGAAGCACCTGGGAAGACCTGGATACAGATACTATAGCAAGACTAGCTCAGGGAGGGCTATTACAAGACATGAGCATAACCAGTAAGGAAGAGCCTGAAGATCATACAATAACCATGAGCATAACCATTAAGGAAGAGCCTGAAGATCATACAATAACCAAGAGCATAACCATTAAGGAAGAGCCTGAAGATCACACAATAACCACAAGTGTGCTAAAAAGCCATGTACTTGCTGAAGGACAGCTGGCTAGAAAAAATGAAGCAAAGTTTAGTCAGAAAGCCCTGTCAGAAGAAATGGACAAGCCAAAAACAGAAGGTTTCAGATCTTGGGGCCTAGCTCAGAATAGTTGTCAAGGAGGGCTGAAAGAGACAAAAGTTGATGAAAAGGAGCATTCTGAAGGAAACAACTTGGACACCTATCAGGAAGAATTGGGGCGCATGGAGTTAGCTTACATGCAGAGCCAGATGGCAGTAGTGATGACCTCTGCAAAAGTGAAAGGAATTTCATCCTCTTTGCAATGGGCAGTGAAGGCTTTGAAGACTGTTAAAGAGAAGAAGGTAAGTGACTTCAGTAAACCACACTTGTGGAATAGTCTCCCAAAGACAGAAATGCATTCTGTGACTGTTGCTATAATGATAACAAAGAGCTGAAAGTACAAGGGAAATAGACTCTCACTCATCTGCTCCTGGCAGGCCTGCAGTTCTTTTTTATTTGTTTTTTTTTTACTCAGACTGAATGTGACAAAATTGAGAAATGAGCTGCTGTTTTGGTACAGCTTCCCCCACCCCAACCGTCAGTCCCTGCAATGTATTCCACAACAAGGCCCATGTAGCCCTATTGTACATGAAGGGTGGAAAACTTCCCACAATCTGGGGGCCAATAATTCACCCCCAGGAAATATGTGGGCCTTGAAGTCTCCCCCAGATCCAGTTCTGGTTTCACTTTCTGATTTTTGGTGGCTGAGAAGCTTTCTGCATTGCTTTTAGAACTTAACAACACTCCTGATGGGCTCCAAACGAGCAAAACCAACTGGGAGATTTTTTGTGTGTGAGGGGAATACCAGTGGATGCTTAGTGCTTTGGAAAACAGATAAGAGTCTCAGGTGTTTTACAGACCGCCCAAAAGGTCTGTACAGCAAAAAGTAGGTTCTTCTTGTGGTGCAGTTGTGACGCCGCAAGGTGCCAATGACGCCCTTGCAGTGTCACAACCGCGCCGCGATGTGCGGACGCTAAGCGTCCATCACGTCAAAATGGTGATGCCCATCTGTATAGGGCGCCGCCATTTTGACACTCATTACATGCGAGGGGCAAGGCGCATCAGGAAGTGCCGCCTCTTGCGCGTAACAACAGTGCCCAATAGGGCCCGTCTATAAAGCGCCTCAAAAAACTGATTCAAAGCCAGTTTTACCGATGCTCCTTTACAAACCACATTCTTAACCGTCTTCTATAAGCTGTTGTAGGGGAGAAGACATTTTTATACTTGCCAACAAAACTCACATAAAAGCTGTTGTCTTTTCTTGTCAAGTTCAAACAGATTTTTTCAGTAACTGCAAGGAAACATGGGATTTAATGTCCTTGTCTTTTATAGGTGGAGGAAGACAAAGGAAAACTATGCCTTCACATAGCCAATTGCCAGGAGCAGCTGTGCATCCTCCAAACTGAGGTAGAACAGGCAAAGATGCAACAGCTTGTGCCTCTGCTTCAGGGCAGTGCCCGCCTTCTTCGCTTGCCTATAGTAAGTGGGGAACTTGACTTAGAAACCTTCAGACTTGAACGTCTTGAGCTGATGCAAGAGGAAGCTGCTAGCCAAACGGTGGGCCACCTGAGCCATTTGGAGCTGCTGAGATTTTTGCTAGTGCTGGAGAAGAAGAATCTGCAACAGATGGGGACTTTGTTGAAGGAGATGTTGATGATCCGGAATGGGTTGTTCTCAAAGTTACAGGACTGGCAATCCTGCTTTGAAGATTCGAGGTTCTCCATTAAGCAATGTCCACGAACTCTGATAGACCCCAGTGATTTCACCACATTACGGTAAAGTTTGGGAAGAGGTGAATTATTGCAGTCCCTGACAGTATTTAGAAACCAATACTTTTTTGACTTAAGAAAGAGAGACTTCAAAAAGGAAAATGAGATCGTAGAGTACTAAAACACAAAGAATATTCCAGAGAAGGGAAAATGTGTTAGTATCTTCCTCTACAACTATTATGCAGCACAATTGAATTTAAAAAAAGAAAACAGCTTTACCTGTGCTGAGAATGTAAATGTCTAGTGTTACTAATCAATAGTCCCAACTAATCATCACTAATGTCAGCATAAAATCTGATGTTTTTTATTTATAAATCCAAGGCAGAATTTAAATTTCTTCATAAAGAGATTTTTTAAAAAGTTACTATTCCTAGTGTAGTCCTATAACTACTCCACCCATCACTTATACGTATTCTTAAAGTATATGATTATTTGTTCAGTCCAGGTGTGGGGGAGCTCTGGCCCTGGGTCAAATCTTCCCCTAGACACCAGCATTGGGTAGTTTCTAACCTTTTGAATTTGTTCCCCCCCTCCCCCATCCTTAAGGGATGAACTGCTTTTTCCAAGGCTTAGGGTCAAACTAGAAGTTAAGGGGAATGCATATTACTTATTATTAGCTTGTTTCCCCTTCAGAATGGGATTTCTTTAGAGATGTGTGACTCAGCAACCAGATCTTCTAATCAAGCCTGTTCTTTCAATGACCATTATTTTTTAAAAAAGGTTAAAGGTCTTAATCTAAGTATCTGGGAAAGAAATATGCTATGATGACAAAGAAACATCTTTCACTGTTTGAGAGGGCCTCACTGCAAACAACACATTAAACATATAATCTAGAATGACTCCAAATTATTGGCAGTAAAATATTTGAAGTTAAAATAGGTTGGTATTGTTGGTTCCACTCTTTTGCCTTGCCTATACCTGACCCTTAGAACTTCTCTGAAATGAAAACTGGCCTTCTGAAGGAAAGCAGTTTCCATTCTTCTTTGGAGGGGTTTAAATAGAGGCTGGATGGCCATCTTTTAGGATGCTTTGATTGTATATTCCTGCATGGCAGGGGACTGGACTGGGTGGCCCTTGAGATCTCTTCCAATTCTATGATTCTTGCCTTAGTCACTCATTCTCATCTTTCTCATGCAGGGGCATTATTGGGGAGGTGCAGAAGGTATGGGCCACACCAGGTGACACCCTAATGGGGGTGACACCACGGTTTCCCAAACATCTGCCTTTGGGCAAAAAAGAGGCGTGGCATTTGCCTGCATTCCTTTAAAATGCTGAAGAGATGGTGTGAGTGAAGTGAGGCTCAATGGAAGAAAGGTGAGGTCAGTTTAAGCTATCTTTTAAAAAAAAACCTCACTTTTATCTCCAGATTTTTCAGGAAAATCTGGAACACTCCATAGTGATATCCAGCTGCTCTTTGCACTCACATTCCTCTGTGTTGCCTGGTGCTATTGCTGGTGCAAGTTGCTCCCTTGGAGGTCAGAAGAAGGTGCCCAGTTATCTGATTGATGCTGTATGTCTTGTTTCCGACCTAAGAGGGAGCAACTTGTGCCAGTGGCATCACTGCTCAGTAGCACAGCAGGACACATGTGTTGACAGCTAACCAACATCACTATGGGGTGCAGAGGAGGGGGGAATCTGGGACAACTCTGGGGCTAGAAAACTTCAGGAGAAGTCTGGAGTATTCTGGCCAGTGTAGACAAGCCCTCAGTCTACAAAAGATTATGCTACAAACTTCTCTTAGTTAGTCTCAAAGGTGCTACACTATTCCTTTGCATATCTCATGGATATAGCTGGCAAATCTTCTAATTGATTAATCTGTTTTCATCTCTTTCTTAGGCTGTGGGAGATGTTGGACAAGCACAGTCAAGAGAAGCAACTCTTCCATTCCTATGAGACCCTAGCAAGTCGAGCCTCACGACTGTGGCAGCAACTAAGGATGCTCCAAGTGCAGCTAGCCACACCACTCACCCAGCTTCCTAAACTGGAGTCTGAAAACAAGGTCCTGCACTGCCTGATGTATGGTGACTCCAAACAGCTAATGCTTCATGCACAGGTATGATAGAGTCTTCAACCATCCTGTGTAAATCTTATTTTTTTTTCCACCATATTGCCTCTGCATTTGAATTTACTCTCTAAAACACAAGGGAATGCTATCGGTCCCGCCACACAATAATTCCTGTTTTTTGTGATATCATTATGTTTTGTGTCCTTTGGACACTTGATCATCTGCTGAGTAGTTAACATCCTTCCCTGTGAATTTTCCAAAGGATAAATCTACAAAGATGTATTCTGGTCCTGTTTGTAGCACCATCTGTTTACCCTTTTTCCTTACAGGAACTTTCAGAACCTTTGGAGCAGCTCAGCATCACACATGCCAAACTCTACCAAATGCTAATGGACACCCTGAGTGACTTGAAGGTCAAACGCAAATCCCTACAGAGCCACTTTCAGAAGATTGAACGCAGCCTCTACATGCACTTCTTCAAAAACCCAGACCATCTGAAGGAGCTAGTAGAAGAAGCTGAGAAGCAGACAATGGCATCTTCATATGTGTAGATATACTGTAGTCAATACCAGAACACAGGAGTAGTTGGGTAGGAAACAAGTGTGATGGCTTGCTCCAAGGATACTCATTTTATCATAATTTGAATTGGACAGTAAGGTCTTTGACATTTTCTTAACAGCATAAACTTTCATCTGCTTACATGTCCTTTCTGCAGATTATCACTTGTCTTTTGGATCCTAAGAATTTATGGACCTCAACTATGATGTATTCAAATGTAAACAGCATTAAAGAGTCGGTTTGGGAGATGATACCAGTTACCATATGATGATACTAGGGGAAAGACTTTTAAATCAGTCTCCATTCAAGTTTGGATGACAGGGTGGAGGTAGTGTTGGCTGCACAGACTGAGACACATTGGGTAGAATGAAAGATATAGTTTGCATTTCTAACAGATATAACACACTTGTTTTACATTTTTCTTATGTACTTATTTTTCTGTTTCAACTCCACATCTGACTTTAAAAGTTATAATAAAATAAGAGCATGGATACAAAACATAGTACATTGCTAGTTGTCAAGGCAGTCAAACTACATTTTTCATATAAAATAGGATCAAGGTATATAGGAATTGTAAGAAAGAGCTGTCTGTGATCCATGACAGTCAGGTCTATATGCATGCTTTCAGAATTCTGCAGTAAGGTTTTAGAAGCCCCTTTTAAACTGAATTGATCCATTGCTAAGGATGGGCTCTTTTCTCATACTCTAGCTGTATTTCTACTATGAATGATAGATCACAAATGCTTTAGGGTGGCATGTTGCTGGTACTTGACAACACAAATTACTTCTCAGTGGTATATATGGGAATATGTGTTGATGCACATGGGTATAGGCAACAACCAACAATTTATCTTCACGTGCAAAGCAAAGATGTGCAACTATAGCATCACAAATCTCCATGTACTCAGTCTAAGTATCTCAGAACTTAAAATCAACTCAAGAATTTCACAACTGGTTAATTACAGGTCCACTCTGAAAGTTCTTACTCCCTGAACAAGGTACACGACTAAAAAAAATCCCAATAATTGTAAATGTTCTGGGTATGCTGAATTATGATAGGATAATATCCCAGCAAGCATGTAACTTTTAAATGTCAGTGGATAAAGTATTAGATAAGGAACTATAGGCTTTGGCTTGTTTTCCATTGGTTGTCAAAACATTCTTTCCAACCGAGATGTTTTGTGGCAACTTGGTATTAAGGCTGCAGTTCTATGCAGTAAATTCTATTGAACTTACTTCTACCTAATTGTGCATAGGATTGTGTTGCATGAGGTGATTCTTACATTTATCCCCCTCATTCATCTTGCCTAATAAAATGGAGTTACATGCTAACATTATAAAGCCAATTATAGTTTGAGACAGTATAATAATTGATGAAGAGTAATAAGACTTTTTACACAACTCACACAAAGTTCGGGGGCAGAATGAGAATGTTTGGGTCACTTAATAGGGATTCACTGATGTCAATGGGCTCCTTGTTATTCTCTTTTCATTCTCTTACCTCAGTGACATCATTTTTGTTGAGGTTTCTTAAGCTTGCAAGAGCAGCATCCAATGCAGGGAGGGCTTCTGCAAGGTCCTTCTGTGCATCATCAGCGATAGCCTGAGCAGTCTGAGCTTTCACCTTAGCTTTCATTTCCTCTGCCTGCACAGTATTTCTTGTCTCTTCTGCTACAGCTGTGTCTACCTACAGCACCACAAAGATGTTTGGAATCATAAGAGTGCTTTCAGGAGGTCTGGCTGGTAGCACCCAGGCTGCATCAACCACAGTTGCATAAGGTTTGTTCTTATGCAATTGTCCACCTATGATACAGGGATTACTACTAAATATCAAATGAATTTTCTTTAGTTATACGCTCTTGTCTTGTATAATTGCTTTGTAGTTGTCTTTTCCCCATCCTGCTACTGTGGTGGGGTGAAACCCTTTCATCCATCAGTAGGTAAACTTGATCATAAACATTACTTTTGTTCGACATAATGTATATTGTTGGTACATTACTGATGTCTGACATTGCACAATGCACATGCTCCCTTCCCTTCTCCTCCTCCAGTCCCTTGCAGTTTCTGGGGAGACCACAATTGCCAAAGTGGCTAGAGTATACTGATTTGTGTACAACAACTGTATGGAAGGTGTGTGTCTCCACTTGTTCGACTCCAGTTCATATAGTCTCTGACCACTGGCCATGAAGGCTGGGTTGGAGGACAATAGCTGGAAGATCACCAGTTCCTCATGTATATCACAAAGTATTACCAACCAAAAATCTTATTTTATTTATGTATGTTGTTATGCCTAAGATAGGTAAACAAGAACAGAGTTCAACTTGCTTGTAAATGTGCTTCCATAGGTTCAGACTGACACCAATCTTTCTTTAAGATGCACAGAAATCACATACTAGAAAGATAGATGTCACAATCCTGTGCATATTTACTCAGGGGTTTCTTTAAATCCTACTCAAAAGAGTTTACAGCAATTTAAATACATTTGAAGTGTTAATTAAAATGGTCTCAAACTGTTTAGGAGTACTTACTGAATAAAAAGCAGAGTAGTATTTAACTATTGTTTCCTCTAGTAACAAATTCAGCTGGTGAGTATATATGTATTTACATATTTGTAACCTTTCCCATGTCATAAGATCTCTGGGCAGATTAAATTAAAATAAGTTTGAATAATTTTAAATGCAAGAGAATAAAATTTAAAACAATAATTTTACTATTCTAAAGATAAAAAATTGTTTAAAAAGTTAATGTGAAAAATTATATAAAATCACATGTATACAATGTGAATTAAATAACTAGGCTTTAAGGGCACGGGAATAAAGCCAATGTCAAAAATAATAAAGCTTCCAGGCATTGTACTAGCAGGGAGCCATGTCACAGAAGTTCTTCTTCCATGTTCTCACACAGTTTATTGCTCCCACTGGTGGAACAGAGTGGAGAGTCCCTCCAGCAGATCTTAGTCCTTGGGGAGACATACATGGGAAGAAGTGCTCTTTCAAATATTGAAGCCTAATTTTTTTACAGTTTTACATGCCATTACAAGAACTTTGGATCTAGACCAGGAATGTATTGGCAGCCAGTGTAATTCCTTTAGAACCACTGTTACAGTTTCTGTAGACTTTTGGGTCAGATATCTAGCTGTTGTTTCCTAGTCACCCTCAAGGACAAATAATATATTATATCCTAAATGAGGGTACAGTACTAACAAATTGAGAGGAGGTATCTGTATCCTTGGTGAACATTCAGCTTTAGTATGTTTAACACAGAAATAAATTGTAGGTAAAGAGACTAAGAAGTAAAACACTTAAATCCTCCAAAACAGTCTGAGAATTCAGGACACTCTGTGACCACAGAATGCAGCTGGACATCTGGAAAAGAAAAATAAAGTGGGGAGAGGGGTTGGGATAAAATACCATTGTGGCATCTGAGTGAGGAAATCCAAATGGCACTCTATCCTTTATACCACAGTCACATATACGTATTTTCTAATTTCTTATCCTGGGAATATTATCTGTTCTGTGGCAGTTGCTGAAGGAACACTGCATACCTGTATTTGTTCCATGGTCACTAGTGTATCTTTGGCAGCTTCTGCCAGCAGAGGGCGAGCTAATTCCAGCTCTTCCTGCATTTTTGCCACATCTTCTGCTGTTCGTAAAAGCTAGAGGAACAGAGAATAACATTTGATTAGTGAAAAGTAGAAAAAAGTATTGCCACAATACTTACAGGGTAGGTGTTTAGAGGAAGAGTCTTAAAAGTGGTTCCACATTGCTTCAAAGCACCTGCAATTTGGCAGAGGTCCAGAATAATAACAACCAACCTGAGCACAATCCCACCAAAGATAAGTCTTTAAAATCCCTACTAAATTTGGTGACAAGTGGCGCATAGAAATTATGGTGACGAGAAAAATGTGTCTGTGGATACCCTAGACCTCTGGTGGTGAACCTATGGCATGCGTGCCACAGGCGGCATACGAAGCCCTCTCTGTGGGCATGCGTGCCGTAGGACTCACCTGCCTCCCTGCCAAGGGCTCAGAAAGCCAGAGAAGCCTTGCCAGAACACAGAAAGTTAACTGGGGGCCTGCTAGGCCACTTCTGTCCTGCCTCTTTCACATTCTCATCAGCCACTGGTCAGAGGGAGCCACCAATCCACTTGGAAGGAGGACTGGGTGATTTATGGCTCCCTTTGATCAGTGGCTGAGAATGTGGAAGAGGCGGGATGGAGGCAGTCTAGTGGGCCCTGAGTTAACTTTTTGTGTTCCAGTAAGGCTTCTCTGGCTTTCTGAGCCCCCGGCAAGGAGGCAGGTAAGAAGCCCTGCTGTTCGAGCCCTGTGTTTTCCCATCTTCCTTTGGGGGTTGGCGGAGGAGGAGGAGGAGAAGGATGGGGGAAAGATGAGGAGCGTGCTGTCATTCATATAAATGGGACTCAAGCATATGTGAAATTTACCTTACGCGGTGTGTGTGTGTGTGTTCTAGAATGGATCCCCCGCATATGGCAAGGGCAGACTGTATAGCCTTGATATCTGAAGAAGACCAGGACTCGATATTGACAAAAAAATTACAGACCAATATAACTTGTTGAATTGTTGACAATGCTTTTGTCTAATATAGTGAAAACTATTCTTCAAGATTTTATTCATGAACACCAAACTGGACTTCTGCCTAAAAGACAACTGAGAGACAACATTAGAAATGTGTTAAATATATGGGAATACTTAGAAAAAAAATAAAGATAAACAGGCTGCACTGATTTTTCTGGATGCAGAAAGGCTGACAATTTAAATTGGATTTTTCTTTTTAAAGTATGGGAGGAGCTGGCATTTATTTGGAGACAACTTTAAGACTCATTTATTAATTATAGGCAGTCCAAACAACATTGAATGAAGAGTTATCTAACATGTTAAATACTGAAATTGATGAAGCAAGGGTGTCTGCTGTCTCTATTGCTGTTTATGTTAGCACTGTTAGTCTTGAAAAGAGCTATAAGGAAAAATGAGATTATAGGTCTCGATTTAAAAAGAAACATACAAATTGAGGACATTTTGGGCTCATTCCCACTGGCAGGATGAATCGCTTCCTGATTTGCTCTTGCCCCGGTTTGGAAAGCAATTTCAAAAAATCCCTGGTTCTCACTATGAAAGGGTTCCCACGCCTTACCCAGTGTGATTGCTTTTTTTTTCTTTTGGCATGATTGCTGTCCCCACTCACAGTGCAGCTTTGGAATCCCATGTCAATCATCTGTGACGTAAGTGGCAGCCCGGTTTGGAATTTTTTTGGGGGGGGGGGGGTGTTGGAGGCTGTGAGAGTGTGAGGCACAGAGAGTGTGATGGCAAGGGACCCGGAAGGAGACTGACACTGGAGCAAGTGTGGCTGAAGAGAATGTGGCAAAGGCTGGAGCCAGGAGGGAAGCGGCACGCCTGCTCCATAGGAGGGCTGGACCTGGTTTACTGGTCAGGTCAGTTGCTTGGGCTTGGGAAAGAGCCGGAGCCAGAGTCGCCGGTTGCTGGGGCTTGAAAAGTCTACCCACACAGGGACCCAAGCTTTTCCCATGCCTCCTCCTTTCACTGGGCTCCTGCCACCTCCGCCAGAGAAAAGGGGAGATGGAGGCATGAATCAAGCCGAGAAACTCACCACCTGGCTCTGAGGGGCTGAGGATCCCTCCCCTGGAGACCCTGGCCCAGGCCCACCACCTGAGCCAGGCACGAGCAAAGCCCAGGACAGGGCTGAAAGGACAAGCATGCTGTCAGAGCTGCCGGGAAGCTACAGATGCCCCTGATGAGCACAAGCAGGGCTGAAAGGCCCCGTCACTGCTGAGAAAAGGCGGCGGGGGGGGGGGGGGGGAAAGCCAGCTAAATACTCAGTGCAGCTCTGCGCCATCAGAAAGGAGCAGGTGAAAATGCCCAAGGCCACAGGATGGAAAAGAAAGGAGGCGGGAAAACTCAAGCCCTCCGTGCGGCCCACGCTGCAAGGAGAGACCTGGAGGGCACGGACAGCTATCACTCACATGGGATGGAGGCAAGGGACCTGGAAGGAGGAGGATGGAGGACATTTTTTAAAAAATTAATTAACTGAAAATTGATAGAATGGTATATCAACTACTTGCCTTTGCAAAAGTAGTTGCTTTACCAATCTATTTATTTTTCAATTAATTTTTTTTAAAAGGACCTAAGCAGGCAGCACTGGGGGCGTGTGTGACATTTCTGAGGAGGGAGAGATGGTAACACCCCTCTGCCATTTCTCCCTCCCCTCAGAAAGAATATATTCTGATCTGGTGCTCCCACTTATTACACATGTGTCAGAATCTATTCTTCTCAAAAGAACCTCAAAAAACCTAGTATCAGGAAAACCCAAGTTTTTTTTTGCATATGCCCCACTTTATTCCAACTGGAATCGATCCAATGAGAATCAGAATAGATTCAGAATCGATTTCCAGTGGGAATTAGGGTCATATACCCCGCATCACGATTCGGAGCAAAAGATAGTAGGAATGATCCCTTTGAGGGTATCTGCAGATGACATAGTAGTAACTTTGACAAATCTACTGGAAGATGTGAGAAGGTGGACAGAAACATTAAAAGAATTTGGAAATTTAAAATCAATGAACAAGACTAAAATGAGCCAACATGGTATAGTGGTTTGTGTGTAGGACTGGACTATGGAGACCAGGATTCAATTCTCCACTTGGCCATGGAAACCTGCTGGGTGACCTTTGGCAAACCCCATGCCCTCATCCTCAGAAAACCCATGACAGAGTCACCTTAGTGTTGCTATACGTCTGAAACAACTGGAAAGCACACAACAACAACAACAACAACAACAACAAACTGAATAAAATATGGAGTTGAAAATCAAATACAATTTAAGGGAAAATTGGTTATAGAATTTAAAAGAAGGTGAAATACTTAGGTATTACAACCACTAACTCAAACCGTATGTTGCTTCAAAATAATTTTGTTAAGTTGTGGAATGTAATAAAAAGAGATGTGAGATTTTAAGACTGTCTCTGTTAGGGAGAATTTCTGTAGTAAAAATGAATGTGTTACCTAGAATGCTATTTCTGTTCCAGACAAATACCTATTATTTCACAAAGCATATTCTTTTAATCAGTGGTAGAAAGATTAGTAGAGATTTATTTGGCAAAAGAAGAAACTGAGAGTGAAGATGAAAATACTGCAAGATGCAAAACAATGAGGTGGTCTGGGCTTACCAAATTTAAAATTATAATTTGCTGCATGCTACAAATCAAAAGACTGTAAGAAATAGAAGGAAATAATTTAAGATTTGGGTGGCCAAAATATTTATAGTATCATAAGTTAATTTGGCTTTAATAATGATTATGTGAGATGTACTTTATTGAGAATATGGCCAAAACTTAAACTTCTGTTATGTCAGAAAATTCCATTATGGGTGTCTTCATAAGAAGTCTTTTACAGAAAAGAAGCAATACATAAAGGTACAAAGATATGCTGGAGACTTGTCAAAAAGCATATGTTATAAATGAAAGATCATTAACAGAGGGAAGGATATGGATTTCAATGGTTTTCTTATTTGCAACTGTTTGAAAGATTTAGATTGAACAAAAAAGTTATGGTTTAGAAATGATAAAATCAAATGATGAACAAATGATTTGTAAAGTATATAAACTTTTGTTATATGAAATGGAATCTGAACAAGTGAAGGTGTTACTGTGAGACTAGGCCTCTAATTGCCCCTCATAGTTTTATATCAAATTAATATTAAAAGGGAAGCTGGGGTTAGGTGACCAAGGCATGACCCCCTGCTGTGGATGCCTGACCTGCTCACATGTGCAAAAATGGTTAGGGTTAGGCGGGGTCAAAAAAGCACCCACTGTGATGGGATTCCCAGAGGCTCCTGCATAATCCTTTTTGTCTACAGGGGGCAATGAGAGAATCATGGCCAAAGGTGATTGCTCAAAAGTACCTGAGACAAGGGAGCACTGGCAAATCCCTTTGTCTAGCACGTTTGCAGCCATCACCCAATTATTCGCTTCTATTCCAAACTATTCTTTTCGCCCTGGGAAACCATTTAGCAGAACTTCTAATCCTTTCAAGCCTTGGTTCCTGCCCCCAATACATAATTCTGGTTATATATGCAGCTAGTAAAACAGCCATTTTCCAGTCTTGGTCTAGTTTGCAAACAGGCAGGCATTCTGTCAGTTTGACTAGACCATGATCCTCAATACACTGGCTAATGCCCCTTTGCTGCAGTGGCTACTGAGTTCTTCCCCATTCCATACTCGCATCAACTGCAATCAAGATGCATATCGGTAACATATTACCATTAGCAAGGCCTTAAACCTGTTCCAATTCTCCTACCTTTGGTTGCCTAGCTCTTGTGTGTGCATGAGTGTACGTGTGCTCGTGTGTGCTGGTAATTTCCTCTTAAGAAAAATAAAAAAGCTATTTGTCTCTGGAGTTCTGTGTGATTCAGACCTGGTATAATTGGGTTGCCATCCCAAGGCCGTTGTTACCCTGGCCATACTACATCTTTCATTTGAACTAATACTGTAATTCCTCTAAAAATATATCAGTTCATAGCCATCTTCCCTGGACCCCAGCATTTTGAGCAACAAAGGATAGTATGGTTTCCAGGGTTACAAAGTTTGGGACATAACATACAAATGGAGCAATGAGAAAGAATGTAGTTGAAATTGTCACAGGTTAGTGCCTTTTGAAGGGTTGGTTGAGGTCGGACAGGAGTGGTATCGCGTCGTCTTCCTGATCCGTGAGTTCCTGACTTTGCAAAAATTTCCTCCATAAAGCTTCCTGCCTACAGGCAAGGCAAGCCTCACACAAGCAAGGATTTGATTTTAGTTCAGGAGGACTGTGAATTTGCATGTTGCAAGCCCAGAAGCCCACTGACAAACTGGAACAGTGGATTCTCCACCAAGGGCAGAATGCATGGCATGTGAACAGTTTTGAGGCGGAGAACCTGTTTGAAACACTTTGTGCTGCTTATACAGCACAAACAGCCAGGAGAGTCGGGGAAGAGGAAGGGACAGTGTGTGCCAGTTCCTCCTCCTCCCCCACCCTCCTGTCCATTCAACTACTAGCCTGAGGCTGAGAGAGTGTGTCTTGGGTTCCCCCTCTCCCGGAAGTCTTGACCCCTGGCACCAGGTGACACCCAGTGCTGGAACGCTACTGAGTTTGGGCACTCGGTCTCTAAAAGGTTCGCCATTACTGATTTAAGCTGAAGAGTTTAGCAGAGAAGGATAAATTGTCTATTTAGATTAAAGAAAATTAATTGAAAGATTCTGGAACGATTTGAAGCTGCTAATTGATTTGTCAGAAAAATAATGAAGGTGATTTGATGGTTGTTGTTTTTATTAATTAACATGCATTAAATATATAGAAGAAAGTTAATTAATAGTAAAGAGGGTAGCATTTATAATGAACTGTACCTGCAGAAGAGGAAGTTGGAAGTCTTTTTCTTTTCTATTTTGTTAGTTGTCATTTTTGTACTGTAGTTTGTTTTATATAATTTGTAATTGCTGGTTATTATATGTGTTATTTCTCTTTTATTCTTTGTATTTTTCACACAATTAAAATAATAATAAAAAAGAAACTTTAGTCATAGAACCCTAGACTAAAACAGCTGGAAGGGGCCTTATGGGCCATCAAATCCAGCCCACTGCTCAGTGCAAGATCTCCAGCTGAAGCATCCCCAGCAGGTAACTGTCCAGTCTCTTTTTTGAGCATGTCCAAAGAAGATGACCCCACCACCAATTGATTCCATTGCCAAACCACTCTTACTGGCAAAACATTTCTTCTGATATTCAATAGAAATCTACTCTTCTGTAATGTTAAACCATTACACTTGGTCCTACCCACTGGGGCAGCAGAGAACAAGCCTGCCCTCTTCTCTGTGTGACAGCCCCTGAGGTATTTAAAGAATGCAATCATACACATCTAGATTAGGGATAGGCAACTATGCAGGTGGCACAGGGACCATTTTTCCACCCTGCATCTGTTCAGGGGGCAGACTGGTGCGTTTTAACACATCTGAAGTGCTGCAACATCATTACCTTTTCTTTCTTCAGTGTTTTTGGGAGGTTTTGGTCAGGGGCCTTTGGAGGTTAAGGGAAGCAAACCACTTTTGTTCTGGCATATTTTCACCAAATTTGGTGCAAAAAATGGACTACAAAATGGTCTATTTAAAAAAATTATGGGAGGTAAATGAGGACATTGGTAGCTTCTGTAGGGCTTCAGAGGCTGTATTTAAGGGCCCAGGGTGCTGCATGAGGCTCACAGTCTGCAATTTGCTCACCTTTGATCTAGAAGGTCTCCCCATCCCTGATCTAAACAACAGATTATGAACAAGTCAGGCTGAACACCAGGTGTTGATATTGGGTTATTTTCAACAATCTTACTTAAAAAACAAAACACACACACCAATGTCCTGAGTTCAGATGCCACGGAGAACATTAGTTTGTTTCACATTTCTCATCTCCTCGAAGCTATGGTAGAAGAGAAGAGGGGGCACATAAACCTGAGGGCCACAGATTTATTCACACAACTGACAAGTGTGGTTCTATATTATGTCCAAACCAGGCCTGCATTTTCACATGAACCATGTATTCAGTATCTGCCAAGTGAAATCATACCTTCACTCAGTTTCTCCAGATCCATATCGTCTAAAACAACAATTGAAAGGCAGACATCTTCTGTCTAGTATATCACTAAGTGACAGACAGATCCAGTCCAGTTCAGCTAGTGAACCTTGATCAGTCAGTGTCTTCTGTGCTATGGTGTCAAAATGATAGAAAACATTTAATCTCTGCTTGTGTTTCATCAACTCTAAATCCATTTGAATGGGTTTTGGGAATGCATGGCAATTATTTCACCTATTTTGCATCTTTAAAGATGAAATGTAAGAGTGCCTACTTAATTTTATCCTTTTCGTCTTGATGTTTTCTGCTACTATTACACATTAAATATATTTTTATCTTGGTATTCTTTGATCTCATGTAGACTGTTATTTTCTTTTAAGTCATAATCTGTAATAAAAATATGAGTTTAGGCTATTCCGAAGTATTGATATCTACTATCAAGCACCAAGCCATTTTGTTGCACGTGTCTGTGCCAACTGCTGCTGTTTCAAACTTACTGAGAGTGAGCAACCTCTATAACACAAAACAGTAGCAGTAAATCCAAGCCTTCACAATGGCAGGTTATTTCCTATGACGCAGTAAGCTTATTTGAAGTGCCTTAAAATGAGAGTGGGTGGTCACCATGGGTATCTACTAATCTGAATACATTGTTTAGCATAATCAGGGGTAACCATGTTCACCATGCAGCAAAATACAACAAAACTGAAAATCCACAAAACAGTTGCCTTTATTGCCAAACCAAAATGCACAAAATACATAATGCAAGCTTTCAAAGCTTCAATGGCTTCTTCATCATGCAAAGATATTAAAAAATCATACATGAAAATCTTCATTTTTCTTCTCCTGTATGATTTTTAGTATCTTTGTTGAATGAAGAAGCCAGTGAAGCTTTGAAAGCTTTTTTGTATCACTGACTTGTGGATTGTGTATTTTACTGTTCAGCATAAATCACGGAAGCTTCAAGACTGGAAAGAACTCACCTTGTCCAAGCCACTCTTCATCCTATTTTTGGCAACTTTGAGTTCCTGTTTCTTTGTTCCTATCAAGGTGATGAAGATGCCAAGCAACTCAAGGTAGCTTTTGGGAGTGACGTAATTATGCCTTGCAAGTTCTGCCAAATATGCCTTGCACTTAAGTGCAACACTCTGATGAATTTCTACACACATCTCAATCTGTAAAGGGTAAGAAACAGAAGCTGTTAGAAGTTTCTTAATGTTAAGAAGGACGTAGAGCATGACTTACAAATGAGATGTGTGGAAGTTAAAATATATAATTCAGATACTTGTAAAGTCAGCATTTCCCCGAATGATAAGGATCAAATGCATAATAAATGGAGAAGTGACAACTGTTACAAACACTGGCAGAGTGAATCAAACACTTCGAATTCTAATAATGAACCATATTCAATTATTAGGCAGCTGCTAGCTCTCTGTCATGTATCCCACAGCATATATGTACCATCTGAGGTCACTGGCATGTCTGTTCTGAGAAAGACACTTACCATTCCCTGTATGACTTCAGGTATGGCTTCAGCATCTGGGAGATCATGGAAGGAGGAGGTCGCAACAGACTTCAGGGCTTCAGCAGGCCACTCATTAAACCAGTCAATGGTACAGCAATTCACTAGCGATGGGAACTGCCTCAGTCGTGCTCGGAATACTTCTCCAATAGGACTAGACAGCAAAGAAACAATAAAGAATGGAAAACAGCTTATAAGAATAAACATTGTCATTACTCAAATCTAGCGCCATTGCTGGTATTTTTTAGCAACAAAGGTCATCTAGAGATATATAATAGTATATATTAAACTACTATAGATATATAGTATATAGTTTATAGTGTATATTAAACCTACGCTATGTAGACAACACAATACTACTAGCAGAAACCAACAGTCCTGAAACAATTACTGAAGAAGGTCAAGGAGGAAAGTGACAAGGCAGGATTAATGCTGAACATTAAGAAAATAAAAATAATTATCATGGAAGATCTACAAGTATTTATCCTAGATAACGAGAAAATTAAAATAGTCAAGGAATTCTCATATCTTGGATCTAATACTGATCAAAATAGAAACTGGAGTCAAGAGATTAGAAGAATAGGAATGAGAAGGGCAGCTCCGAAGGAACTAGACATGATCCTTAAGTATAAAGATATAGCTGAACACCGAAGTGAAGATCATCCAAGCCATTGTATTCTCCATCACCATGTATGGATGTGAGAGCTGAACAGTGAAGAAACACAATAGAAAGTGGGCCGCTTCATTTGAGATGTGGTGCTGAATATGAGTGCTGATAATACCATGGATGGCCAACAAGACAAACAAATGGATTCTAGAACAAATTAAGCCTGAGCTCTCCCTGGAAGCCAGGGTAACTAAACTGAGAGTGTCGTGAGATCAATCACTGGAAAAGACAATGAGGCTAAGAAAGGCAGAGGGCAGTAGAAAGAGACGAAGAGCGCAAGCCAGATGGTTGGATTTAATCAAGAGAGGCCATGGAGGATTTCCGGTGGTATGGTGGATTGCGATGGTTGCTACTGAGAGAGGCTCTCCCTCAGAGCGATAGCCACTGGTGACTGAACTCTATCAGAAACACCGAAAATAGAGTTAAAGTGTCCCTTTGATAAGAGGGCTCCAAATGTGCCCACATTTTGTGCCCTGATTCTCTCCGGTGGGGACAAAGTCCTGAGGCGTGCAGGTGTGCACAGAACCAGCAGTCGTCTTTGATGGCATAAGTGAGCCTACCATTATATTTTTTCAAGCTGCAACAAGCTACAAATGAAGGGAAATGCTATCCCCTTATTTAAAATCTCTGCTTTATTCTCCATTGCAATGCTTGTATTTGCAATTTCCCAGTGCGTGTGACTGTATAAGAAAAGAGCTCCACTTCCCATCCCTAGATACTTTGAATCTGGAAAAAGAAAGGGAAGTGGGGCTAGATAGAACAACGACCAAAATGGAGTTACCAGAACATGACAGAAGAGATAAAGCCTGTTTGAAATATAATTATTGGGTTACTGTTTACAAAGTGTGGATTCCTTTTACAACAAAGAACGCTAGCCCAATTGCAATTGGGGGGAACACATTTACCTTTTTTAAATGAGACTTGGAGAGCCCTCGTTATCGGACTAGTGGACTGTTATACAAATAAATATATATACACATACGTTCAGGAAATTTGAATTTTGGAACTGCGAACTGAACCATTTGAACTATTTACAAAGTGAACTTACAAAATCCTTTCCTCTTCTCCTCTTTGAACCACACAGTAATTGGGACAATATTTGGACTATTTTCCAACTGAGAACATTGTTTGTTTTGCTGTTGCTGGACTAGAGAATTTATACAATGCCTAGAAGATCTGAATATATTAATATTTAGCAAACAACTTAAATATTAACTCAAAACAAATTAGGGAATTATATATGTTCTTTTCTTTCTCCTCTTTCCCTTCTCTCTTCCCTTTAATATTATTCTATTTCCTTCTGCAATTTGTTCTTCTGAACGATTTATAGTTTGAAGTGTTCCAGAAAGGGATTAGTATTTGACCTTGAAGACACCTGCAGAGTGTAGATAGACAGTGTATTGGGTAAGGTCTTGATTATATTAAAAGATAAGGAAAAGACAAAATAGCACTCAATGCATATTTCGGCTAGCTAGTAAGCTAGAAGGGAGCAAGAGCACCACCTGCTGGTATCTGACAATTAATACACATAAAAACATAAAATAAGAAAGAAATTATTGGCTTTAAAGAGAGAGAGAAAATATTTCTAAAGCAAAAATTGTTAAAGCAAAATAATTGAGGTGAAGACATCAATTTCTTATTTTATGTAAATGGAATAGTGGGATAAATCTGTTAAGATATTGCTAAAAGGTGTGAGAGTTACAATTGGTCAGATTTATTCCTTCAATATATTGTGGTACAGATAGACTTGGTTTTTTGTATGACTGGTTGTTTACCTACGGAATTTCTACTTGTCTGGCCCAGCTTACCGAAAGAGATGTCTTATAACAAGAAATTAACAACACACCCCTCACTTCCACCACAAAAAAAGACCATCATTGGAGGCAGTCATCAAACCTAATGAGCAAAGCACTTGATGATGCTGGACAAAATAAGGAAAATGAAAGATGAATTGAAAGAGAACAATGCAAAACTGAGAGAGGATTTGAGACTTGAACTAAGGACTGAGATTCAAAAAGCAATGGAAGAGATTAAGAACTCTCTTGACAAAATAAATAAAGATATAGAAAAAGTAATCAGTATAGTGGAAGATTTAGAAAGCAACATGTATCAATTAGAAAATAATGCCATGCAAGATGAAACCAGAATTAACAAACTAGAAGATGAAAGGAAATGTGACAGTAATAAGACTTGAAACTAAATTAAGACAAAACTGTATTAAATTATGGGGGATTCCAGAACAGGAAGACAAAAATTTATACAAATTCTTGATCCCAATCCTGGCTGATTATATCAAAGAACTGGTGGAGCAATTCCCATGGGAAATAGACACACTATATCGTATCAGCTCAAGGGTGGCAAGACAAAGGAACCTTCCCAGAGATATTGTGGTTTACTGTGTATGTAAGCAAATGAGGGATTTGTTAATTCAGCAAAGTTTTAAGAAAGAACTGATTATTGGAGGTCGAATAATTCAAATTTTTAAAGACATCCCGACATGTGTGCTGAAATCAAGAAAGGATTATAGTTTTCTTTCAGATCAACTTAAAGTTCATGGTATCCCATTTAGATGGGATAAGGTTGAAGGACTGTCATTGACTAGGAAACAAAAAAGATATAAGATTGACACACTTGAGAAAGCAACGGATTTTTGGAAAAGGAATAGAAAGGAAACTGAAAAACAAAGAGAGCAAGACCAATCAGAACAACAATTTGGAGTGAGGACTAGACAGATGACTGCAAAGGAGAAAGAATGAGAACAAAAGAAAGAAAGAAAACCAAGATAATTTGGAAGGAAGTGACAAATCAGAGGGAAAGTTGGAGGGAGAGGGAGAAGGGATAGAATAAACAGTGAGAACATACTAAGCAAAGTATTATTTACATGTAAGTGATTTTTTTTCTCTTGTTGATTTTTTTGGCTTCCTCATATATTTCAATAAATTGTTTTATTACAAAATACTTAGAAATAGTAAAATATGCTTACTTCCTAGAATTAAAATAGAAAATGAAAATATTAAATTGGAATATAAATGGCCTGAATTCACCATACAAATGTAGGATGATTTTCCACTTTCTAGTAAAACAAAAATGTGACAAAATCTGTTTATAAGAATCACATATTAAACAAGGGGAGGAAACTATATTGAGATTAGCCGATTAGGTAAAAATTACATATTATTGAATAAAAAAAAAAAGGAAAAAAGGAGTTATAATCTATGTAAAGGAACAGATAGATTCAAAAGAAGTATATAATGATATCAAAGGTCATGTTTTGAGTATTTGAATAAATATTAATGGGAAAAAGATTCTAACAATGGGAATATAAATCAAAATTTTTATGAGGATCTACAAAAACTGCTGTTGGAACAAACCTATAAGGATATAATTATGTTAGGTGACTTTAATGGAGTTATTAAGCCAGAATGGGATAGAAATTCAAGTAAAATCATAAAGGAGTAACAGGGCAAATAACCGAAATCTTTCTTTAAGCTTTAGAAAATTTATCTTTATTGGACACCTGGAGATATTTATATGAAAAAGCTAGAAAATATACCCACTTCTCAGATAGACATAAACTGATTGCTAGGATTGATTTAATTTTAATTACTCAAACATTAAATGGAAATTATGTCCAGATTATTATCGGTTCATAACCCACAAATACTGAAACTGAAGGATATTAAAAAAAGAAAATACTTTTTTTTTAAAATGGAGGCTTAACACTGACCTATTGCAAGATGAAGACTTAGTAAAAAACACAAAAACAACTATATCTAACTTTTTAAAGGAAAATTTAAACAAAGGAACAGGAATACATATTGTTTGGGACGCTGCTAAAGCTGTAATTAGGGTTTTTTTAATCCAACAAAATTCAATTATAAAGAAAAGAAGGAACTTAAAAATAGATCAATTAAGTAAGAAATTCACTTAAGAAATGGTACTAAATAAAGATCCAAAGAACGAAAGGGTAACTAAGGAGATTAAGCTGTTGAAAGATCAAATTTCCCTGGAATTAGTAGATGAGGTAGGATATAAGATGAAGAAAGCTAAACAACAACAATTTGAAAATGATAATAAACCAGGGAAATAGCTTTCTTATAGACTGAAAAAAGGAAAGAAGCAAGATTAATAACAAAGGTTAGGAAAAATGAAGAGGTATTTACTGACCAAGGGGATATTCTAGAACACTTTTGAGACTATTACAATAAATAGTACATGAAAAAACAAAAGCATAATATTGGACTAAAGGACTTTTTGAGTGAGGGGGAACTCTTTAAAATAAATGATATTCAGAGGTTGAATTTAGAAGCTGAAGTCACAAGAGAAGAGGTGGAAAAGGAGATAGATAGGAACAAAAATGGCAAATTTCCAGGGCCAGATGGTTTTCCGATAGAATTCTGTAAGATATTCAAAGAAGAACTGAAGGAACCTTTGCTGTTAGTAATGAATAATATCTTAAATGGGAAATTGCCAGAGACATGGAGAGATGCTGAAATAATATTGATACTGAAGGATAATAAAGATATACTAGAACCATCAAATTACAGACCAATATCATTACTCAATTTGGATTATAAAATATTTGCAGCAATCATGGTCCAGAGATTCAAAAATTGTTTAGAAGGTTTAATAGATGAGGATCAATATGGATTTCTCCAAAAAAGACATATGAAAGATAATATGAGCTATATATTAGATATTTTGGAATATTACAAAAGACATAACGAAAAAAGTAGGATTAATTTTTGTAGACATGGAAAAAGCTTTCGATTCGGTTGATTGGGTAGCTTTAATGGAAATTATAGAAAAGATCAAAATTGGACCAAATTACAGAAATTGGATATCGCATATTTATATGAATCAAAGAGCAAAAATTAATATTAATGGAGATTTATCAAAACTGGTCATAATAGAGAGAGGCACGAGGCAAGGTTGTCCCCTGTCTCCGTTGCTTTTTCTATTAATAATGGAAATTTTATTGAACAGAGTTAAAAATACCATATTTTCCGGCGTATAAGATGACTGGGCGTATAAGACGACCCCCAACTTTCCAGTTAAAATATAGAATTTGGGATATACTTGCCATATAAGACTACCCCTCTTCCAATGCACACGAAATAAAAATTTAAAAAACATCAGATTTGATTTCAATATGGTGATTTTAATACAAATGCTTATGATATGCAGGTACCTAGCAGGAAACCTTGTTGTATACAAAGCCTGCTTGGATTGGTCAGCTCTCCCTGCTTGCCCAACCCTCCCTGTCTCCAACATTTTCTTCTACCGTACTTGTACAGCGCTGCCCTTGCTGCTTTCATATGGTCACCACATATGGAGGGTATGCGGCCGTGGCCATTTTTGAGCACCCCCCACCATATACGGCGACCGCAGATTCTCCAGTCCGGCTTGGAAGTTTCAGCCCTATAAGACGACACCCAGCATATAAGACAACCCCTGACTTTTGAGAAAGTTTTCCTGGGTTAAAAAGTAGTCTTATACGCCAGAAAATACAATAACAAAACAATAAGAGGAGTGAAGATAAAGCAATTCGAATATAAAATATGCGCATTCGCGGACGATGTGGTGATAAATTTAGAGAACCCACAGGAAGAAATAAAAAAATATATTGAACATAGATGAATTTGGAGATTACACAGGATGTAAAATTAATAGGAATAAGTCAGCAATCTTAACAAAAAACATGAAAATACGGATGGCACGGATATTTATGGTACAATAAACTGGGAGCAGATAAAGCATTTAACAACCATCCAGTCAGGAAAGCATTGTTATACTCATGGCAAAAAATCAAACAGAAATGGTACAAGAAAATTCCGAATTGGGTCTCCTCTCAAGAAGGCTTATTTGGTAGATGGTCAGAAAACTCGAAGTGGCTAACATATCAAGAAATAATGGTGGAAGATAAATCAGGCCACAGAAAATTAAAAACATTAGAAGAAATCAACAAGAAGGGACTTGAGTTGCATTGGTTCAATTACTCTCAGATTAAGAGCAAATTTATTGAGGATTCTAAAAAAGAAGGAATTGATACCAAACAAAACTAATTAGATGATCTCCTCTGGGAACATGATAAAAAGAAAATAAACAATATTTATAAAATCTTACTTAAAAGAGACAGAGAAGGAGGTAATAAAAGCTAACATGATTAGCTGGGTTCAAGATATCGGTCGTGCAATAGAGCTCGAAAACTGGGTAAGATCATGGAAAAGATCTCAAAAATTTACAGCTTCTTATAATCTAAAGGAGAATTTTATGAAGATTTATAGCAGGTGGTATTTTACTCCTGCTAAACTTAAGAAAATGTTCAATTTGCAAGAAGACAGATGCTGGAGATGCAATAAGGCTAGAGGGACTATGTATCATATGTGGTGGACTTGCGAGGTGATTGAGGAATTCTGGGAAAAAGTTCACTTAGCAATACAAGAAATATTTAAGATTAAATTTAACAAGGAACCCGATATTTACTTATTAAATATGACAACACTTATGAAGAATCCAAAAGAAAATGAAATATGGAGAATATTACTGTACCTAATCACGGCTGAAATTTATTGAGAGTGTGGGACAAATATAAAAGGAATATTATATATAAATTTCCCATGTGGTTATCTTCCATGAAGCTATATATAGAAAAGAAATGATCACATGAGAAAAATGATTCAAGTATAGTGAGCTGGCTAAGAAATGTATGGGTAAAATTAAAATAAAATCTCAAGAAGAAGTGGAACAACTAGGTTTTGATATGGGGTGGTTTGCCTAGAGACGGATCTATGAAAGAACTATGAAGGATGTAAAAGAATTTGGGGATGAAGCAAGTAATACAGATTTGGAAAAAATATTAATTAATGAGAATGAAAAACTAATTGGGAAACTTTACAAGAAAATATTAGAATTGGAAATGGAAAATGAATTTGTCAAAGATACTATGGTAAAATGGGCTAGATATATTGGGTATAACATTCAACTAGATCAATGGGGATATGATCAGATGAGAGGACTCTCAAAGTATAAAAGAAGACTGGTATAAGATGTTTTACCGTTGGTATTTAACTCCAGAGAGATTAGCTTCAATTTAAAAAAATAAAAGTAATAAATGTTGGAAACGTGGGGATACAATAGGAACATTTACACACTGCTGGTGGAACTGCAAAAAAAAAAAAAAACCCCAACAAATCAGAGAAATAATTTGTAAAATATTTAATATTGAATTAGAATTAAGACCAGAATGCCTCCTATTAGGAATCTTTGAGAGTGAAATTGAAAAAAAAATATGGAAAGCAATTTTTTTTATATGATGGCTATGGCAGGAATTTTAGTAGTACAAAAATGGGGAAAATAGATATTCTGAATAAAGAAGAATGGTTAATTAAACTAATAGAAATAATAGAGATGGACAAACTGACCCAAATTTAAAAAAAATTAATAACTCTCAGAGTAAAATAGAAGAAGATTGGAATTTAGTATTTGAATATATGAGGGAGCAATGGGGGGGGGAATACTTTCTTAAAGACTGATTTTTTTTTTAAATTTCTAAGAAGATAGAGTAATAGAAATGATTTGGGGATAAAGTAGTACAAATATCTGCTGAAGGCACTCAAAAGGGAGAGAAATAATTTTTGTACAGAGAGATGTAATGAAATACGAGAATAGTACTGAACTAGTTTGATGAAATATATATGGGAATCTGAAAGAACATATATAAGAGATACACAAAGCAACATATTAAACTATAGAGGATGGAAGTCACAAGTTTATGTGTAATTCTAGTATGTATTTTAGTGTATTTGTAACTGTATGTTTAGGTATTGTAACTTGTTTTCGTATGTATATTTATGTGATCATGAATAATTTTTAAAAATAAATTAAAAAAAGAGAGCCCATGGACCTGCAGGACCTGAGCAGAGCAGTGGAGGACAGGGATTTATGGAAATGTTCTTCATAAAGACCCAGTTTCTCTACTATTTGTGGGCTTGGGCTGCTCAGGACAAGGACAAAGAGTAGACAACACACTTTCCTAGTTCCTGTGGAATAACATCATAACTTGGATAAAACCTTCAGAAGAGATGCAAGTGAAGAAAGCACATCATTCCTCAAAGATGAAAAAGGGGAGTCTGATGGTATGGCCACCCAAAGCAAAATCTTCAAACCTAGATCCCTAAAGGGATGGCAACTAGGTAGCAGGGTGCTGCTACAGAGAAAACCCTGTCGCATGTACCCATGGGCCTAGCCTCATTGGGTGGTGGGACACATACTTGGGCCTCTGCTAACCATCTTAGATTTCAGCAAGGCTCATAGAGGAGGAGGTTATTTTCCAGATATCCTGTCCCCAAACTATGACAGTTGTATTTCAAAATTATCTGGATAGCCGCTGTTGGCCATCCCTGATTTAAATCCTTCATAAAAAAACACAATAGCAATGACCAAAAAAGATGTGGAAGAAAAACCCCATCTTTGCACAAAATATAGGAAGCACAAACTCCAATAAGGCTACAATGATGGCACAGCTCTGCCTTTGAAGTAAGTAGGAGGAATAACCCAACTCAGCAAATATCTTTCCACTAAGGAGAAAAGGATGCTATTTCAAGATTCTCTTGGCATTAAACAGAAGACACGACAATGATAAATCACACAGAGGGAGTTTCCCGACATACAGGATCTCAAATAAACCATAATTTTGCAGGAATAGTAGGAGAAGTTTTATATTTACTTGGGATGGGCTAGCGTTAACTAATAATTTTTAAAAATCTGAGAATTAAACTGGTAGATACTCCATTTAGTGAAAATCCGGAGACAGTGTGCATCACTGCTGTGCCCCCACAAAGTATTCATTATTTGCTTCTGGTTTTGTAGTACCAACTTCTCTAGTAATTCCTTTAGCATGTGGTAACTCATGAGATGAAATATGTTTGATATTAATAACTGAAGCAGCACTGGTCCCTAAACCTCATAGTACAGAAAATTTGAATGAGGGGACCTAGTCTTCTAAAGCACAACCTCTATCTCCCTGTGGCAAGCTTAGCCACTAATAGAAAAAAAAAGCTGCTGTTAGATTGAAGGGTTCCCTATCACCATTTGACCCTTTGGACAAGGCAAGCTCCTACCTCATGCAGAGAACTGTATGGATATTACTGCGCACTCTCCCTGTGTATGCAGCCATCAGATTGGCCTTAGTGGGCTGAAGCCCCTGGTCCTGAACAATAGGTTTCATGGTGGTCATAATCTGGTCCTGTTCATCTAGGGCATACAAGTTGGGTATGTCTCCAGAATTTAGCAGGTTGTTGATATCCTCAAGGAAGGACTCACTTTTAATCTAATAAATAAATAAATAAATGGGTTATTTGAAAATTATAATGTTGTGCCCAATGCCTTTACCTAAATTTACACACCAAATATTTAATCATCCTAACTCAGTTCAGCGATCTGTTAGAGAAATATCTAGGTCTCACAAATAGTTTTTTCTAGTGAATGTGTTTGGGTCCATATATTGGGACTTCAGTATCATTACTAGTCTAACTAGAATGAACCACTGAATCAGTGGGAGCTTGGTAAATCAGCACTTACTAATTATGATTAGATATGTTATGTATGACAATTAGATACTGAGCTAACATTTGAAATGTAAGTCCCATCTTTAGTATCTAATTTTGCATTCCCATAATCTTCCAAGGCATTTCAGATTTAGAACAATACATGTATGCTTGATGCCTTTTAGTTCCTTACAATCATGATGAGTAAAATTTAGCCAATGTGTTGAATAGCATGACTCTATAAAAGCTAGAATTCTTAATTCCTCAAACAGCAATGTTGTTCAGGAATCAGATGCAATACACATTTTCCTGAGTTTCTCTTAATTCATAGCTTCCCAGGATAACTTTCTCTACCCAAAACTAATTGAAAGACTAAGGACAATAACAGAAGATGGTTATACTGAAATTAATTTGACTAGCATACATGTGAAACACTAGCTAACTACTTGATGATGACAGTTTGTCCTTGTGGTTTGTCACCAAATTTCATTACCTGAGTATCTGTAAACAGAAATGTGATGGGTATGCTTTGTAAGCCAGCCTTCATCATGATCTTTTTGATATCGTCTCTCCACTCAGTCATCCCATAGTTCTTAGAAAGTTCTATCTGAAAACATTCATAATCAGCTCTAAAAAAATAAAAGCAGCAGAATCAGGGCATAGATCAGGCCTGTACAACTTGGCAGTAGGTAGGAGCCAATATTAAAATAGGCTAAACTTCTTTGGGCTGCAGATAGGTTTAATTAAGAATTAATTAATTAATTAATTAATATTAATAATAATTCCTTCCGTCTCCTCCTCCTCTGCCTGGTCCTCTCCTCAGGAGAAAGCTGAGCAGCAGAGGAGCTTTTTGTGTCCTTCTCCTCTTCCACCCAGATTTCTCTTTGGAGGAAGACCAAGTGACAGAGAAGCCTTGAGAGGTGAGCGTTTGCTTCTCTTCCTCCTTCTCAGGAGAAAGCCAGGCAAAAGTGAGCCTTGCAGGGCAAGCATTTGCCCATCCTCCTCCTCTGCCACCTGGCCTTCTTCTTGGGAAAAAGCCAGGCAGTGGAGGAGCCTTGAGGAGGAAGCATTTGACCATCCTTCGGCTCCTCTTCCACTCAGCCTTTTCCTTCACAGAAAACCAAGAAGTGGAGGAGCCTTGCAGGGTGAGTGTTCACCTGTTCTCCTCTTCCCCCATCACCTGGCCTCCTCAGGAGAAAACCAGGTGGCAGACAAGCCTTGCAGGGTGAGTGTTCACCCTACCTCCTCCTCCTCTGTATGGCCCTCTCCTCAGGAGGAGGCCGAGTGACAGAGGAACCTTGAAGTCGTTCCACATCCTTGCAGGCCACCCGGACCATATGTTGAGTAGGCCTGGCATAGACTGTAATCTTAACTATGTTAATGTATAGACAAAGGAGAACATTTTTAAAATGAAACAATAGCTAGCCTCTTCACCAGGAAAAAAATCCACTTATGTATGTGATTTTTTTATGCACACATAGCACTATTTATGGCCTTTGGGAGAATCTTTAAAGTTACTTCTGGAACTTCAGTGAAAACTTCACAACAATTTTTTTTGCACAAATTGCACTGGCTACCAATTTATTTTTCAGCAAAATCCAAGGGGATAATTCTTACCTATACAAACCTAAATGTTCTGGGGCAAGGGCATCTGAAAGACCATCCCATATGAGCCTGCCAGCAGTTTATGGTCTACTTTGGAGGTCCTTCTGTGTATCCCATTGTGAAATGGGGCTATGTTGGTGAAAACACACCTTCTCTTTGATGACATCTTAGCAGTGGCATTCTTTCTTTCCCCAGGGCGGTTTCACTGACCTCTTTTTTGTTCACTTTTAAAAGAGGAAGCTTTACAAACTATTTTGTTCCACATGTCCTTTGAATGAATTTCAGTGTATTAACTCTACTTTCTGTTCTCAAAAGACTGGTTTTCTCCTATTTTTAATTTACTGTTTTATTACGTTTAAAGGATTTCAACTTGTTTTCATGTTTCACATTATAAGTTGCTTTGGAGACACTTTTTGGGGTTGCAAGGTTACTCAGAGGGGGGAAAATAAATAAATGGAATAAAATAAAATAAAAGTATCAGCACTGTAGATTGTAAAAAGCTCACTCTCCACATTCTTCCATAATAGAGACAGACCTTACAAAAATGGGTGAAATGAAAGAAATATTCTTCTGCAGAAGAAAGCAATGGACTACTTCATAACTGGTATATAGATTCTGTTTGCAATGGAGCACTGGTATTGCATCTACCTGGCCATCTAATGTATTTGCTCCATTCATATGTACATGACTGAAATAGGGTTTATGTGCTAAACGTCTAATGTATGCTGACCTGACCTGCGCAATTTCTTCATTATGAGGGGGAGCTATTAAACAGTGCCCACATACATATTAGAATCAATGTGTACAAACTTGCCAACCCTAATTCAATGTTATGTCCAATGTATGTATGTTAATAGATCTAGGAATGGCAGACACAATCTAACTCTATTGCTGCATTCAGATTATGCAGTTGCCACCTTGTATGAATATATTCAATGTACCTTCTCAACATAATAGATAAAAAGATTAAAATTAATTAAAATAGAGTGTAACTGAACACAAAGGTAGGAATAAGCAAAGTTCACCAGAGAAAAACAATCATGTTTCAAACATTCTCCATTTCAAATAATCCTGTCACAGCCTGCTTGCTCAAATATTTGTGGCATGCATTTATCTCTTACATGTGAGATGCTAGCTTGGTGAGAGACTGCCTTCCACTGCCACCAACACCCAAGAGAAGAGCATTGCCCAGTGCCTGGCGCAGAATACGGGTGATACGGCAAATGTGCTGCATAGCATCCATAAAGAGCACAAGCTTCATCTTGGTAGTATTGATCTGATTGTACTCTTCCATGTACTCCTCAATGACCTGCATAAGCTACAGTCAAGAAGAAAGCAATAAGAAGTCACTAAGAATGCCAGATTACAGGAGGCCACTCATAGAGAAGACGACCCATCCTACACTTGTTTTAGCAAGATTGATCAATGGGAAGACAAAACCAAGATCTAAGACAGATACTCTTCAGGAAAGGGAGACAAACAGTTTGCTTTTAATTCCTCAAGTAAGATGTTACACAAGTAATATCATGATTTACCTGTTGTCCACTGTAAATTACAGCTGAGCATTAGATCAAAAGACTGAATTTAAAGAGCATTAATCTCAGGTTAACTAGTATGTCATGATATGAAGTTGGTTAAAACATTGGCTCCCTAACCCACAATGTGTCCATCTGAGCAATAAGCATGAGAAACATTTGCCTACCGAAGAAGCTGGAATAATTAATACTGTAACTCTCTTAGAAGTTATGAAAGGAAGCATACTGTTATCATTATTATCCTTCACTATATGGCAGTGAACGCAAAGCACACTGCTCTTTATTAAAATCTTTATATTTTTACCCTTTGCTTAATTAACATTGTCTCAGTATGCACAATATCCTTCCACTTGGGAGTTCAATGGGAAGGGTAATCACTTGCAAAGGTCAGCTCTAAAAAATTTAATGGCATTCACTGTAGTACTATGAATATAAAACATGTTCCCCCTCCTAGTTTATTGCATTTACCAAGCCTAAGTACTGTGCTCAAGTCATTTGCATAGCAGATTCCCAACTGCTATGCAATAATATATATTACTTGCCTGAACACCAAAGAAGCAGAGGGGCTTAGGGGGAAAAATTCACAATCTAGGTCTGTTCTGTTCTCTTCCACCCAGGTTCATCTATCATTCTCAGCATGCTTCTAGAACTCAAGTCTATTCTTACACAACCTTAGTGTTTTGTTTTCAACTGGATATCATAGAATCATAGAGTTGGAAGAGACCACAAGGGCCATCCAGTCCAACCCCATATGGGCTTGGGCTGCCAAATCAACCTTGTATATCAGAGCTATTATAGAAATTCAACTAAGAGGTTACCATATGTTTTTATTCCATGCAACCATATTATATGTAATGCAGAATAAATTACAGTAAAGGGAAATGAACACACAAGAAAACATCTTACCTTTTCTTTATCATCAATCATTTCATAAAGTTTCACATCAGCACCAGGGAACATGAAATCCCCATAGAGAAGGGGCTGAAAAGGTACAACTTCATCAAAGGTAATTTCCCATCCCAACATCATATCCTTCATAAGGTCATCAAACCAAGTTCGATCCTCTTCATTCACCAGGCGGTCACGGAACACACGGCAGCTCTCATGATACCAAAGCCTCAAGAGGGGCAGTTTATCCTGGCAAAAAAATCCAGCAACAGCTTAAACAAGGTTCTTCTGATAGTACCCCTCATAGGTCCAAATAATTTTCTAAATTGACATTTCTGGACATGACAGAAGCATGATGGAGTCTACAGCTAATTTTCTGAACAGCATCTCAAACTGTAGAATTATCTACAGAGGAATTAATACTGGAATAAACACACAAAACCTTTCCCCTTAAAAACAGAATTTGAAATCATCTGTGTATTCTTGTACATCTCACCCCAGCTGATGCTAATACAGTAAGAAATCTCTGTTTTCAACCTGCTTTTTGTGGAAATAATGGGTTAAATCCAAAACTGATTCTAAATAGAGTAGAATGGGACTTATTAATCATCATAACTAACATGTTTAGTTGATTCTAGTGATTCTGTTCTAGATAGACAAATCTGGGTTTTAGCCCAATGTTCATAAATTCACAATTTAAAAAAACCTTGGGAAATGAAGATGTATATTTCTGTGACTAAATCCATATATTCATATTTTGGTGCTAGATACTGAAGTGTTCCAGAAAACCCAGATGATGTTAAAATATGGAAGAGTCAGGATGACTGTGCACACATTATACAACTAAGATACCTATATGTCATTAAAAGGAGGGTCATTTTGCTTCAGAGCTACCACAGCTATTGTCCACATGGATTTCTGTCACAATTATCAAATGAGAACAGAACTGTTTCCCTTGCACTGGATTGTATCAAATACACAGAAAGAGATAAATATCCAGAAAATTAAAAGGCATGTAATTTCTATTCAACTTGTATTTCTACCACATGGTAAGTATTGAGCGTAGCACTCACCACAATTTTGGCAGGTTCTGCCATGAGTATCCCCTGGAAAACCTTGGATAGGTCCCTCAAATTAAATGTATAATGGGATTTTGCTGGTGTAGGCAATAATTGGGATGTTATGGTTGAGTACACTTGTATAGTAGCATCAACAAGAGGTTCATTTAGGTGCACCACCTCAGGGCATCCAGCTAAAAATGCAAAAGATACTGATCAGCACTGTAGTGATTCTTCAAGACAGAAAAGAACCCAGCAGCAATCACTTGACAATAGCATAGGGCTGGCTTTAAACACAGTACTGTAATATAATTTTGCAAAACTGTATGTATCAATACTTACCTCACAAAAGATATTACCTATACTCATAGCTCATATTATTCTTGTTCTGACATTTTGGTTATGGCACACACATCATGCCTTGCAGAGAAATTTGTCTACTTCATTTGTAGATGAACAGTGGAGAATGTTATGTTTTGTCAAGTATTTTGCACAACAAGTTGCTTTTTAACTGGGTTTAAACAACTGGTGTTTTTTTTTGGGGGGGGGTTGCCACTATATTTATACAATTCTAGATTGCTTTATTTGCTTGTTTATTTTTTTGTCACTGGAATGCTGCCACTGCGAATAACAAGCAAAATTGTAAAATGAAGCAAAAAAATTTTTGGTATCCATCTACAAAAAATCACACACTTTATTATTGTTTTTGTCCACACAATTTTCTTACCTTTTCAAAGTATTAGTGACGGACCACACTTCTAACCTGTTTCAGTTTAGGGACCATTTACTGCAGTTTTGTAAACATATTGACTTTTGTTTTCTCCCCCCCCCCCTTTTTAAATTTTTATTTACTAGCCTAGAAATTTGTCACTTTCTCAGGCCAGTTGAAATAATCTTCCGAATGGACTGATGAGGCAAGAATGTCCATTTGAAATAATTTCTGAATGGTTTTATTGCCACAGTACTAAGCTGAGCAATTAAACAGCAGAGGTGCTACTGACTCTGTCTCTTGCATGGGCCTATCTTTCCTGTTGTTGCATGCCTTCAAGTCATTTCTGATTTATGACAATCCTAAGACAAACCAATCACAGGTTTTTCTTGGCAACATTTGTTCAGAGGGGTTTTGCTTTTGCCTTCCTCTGAGGCTCAGTGTGTGTAACTTGCCCAAGGTCACCTAGTAAGTTTCGGTGGTCTAGCTGAACTGTTACATTTTGCTGTCATCTTAGATAATAAAGTCCAGGATCTGCAGAAGTTGCAAAGTATGTGTGCATGTGCCTTCACCTGGAACAGCTTCCATGATCCAGATGTTGCTGGAGTGCAACTCCCAGTATTTCTCAGCATTGGCTACACCAGCTAGGTGTGCTGGAACTTGTAGGACCATATGCTGGAGAACCATATGTTATGATAAAGTAACACTGTGTCCCAAAACTAGCTTAAAATGGGTCCCATTTCTCTTTTAAAAGGAATATCTCAATAACTGAATGGGGCATCTGTATCCTCCACTGAGTTCAGGGAGGAATACATGGGCTTGGATTAAGTCCTATACACCCACATATTATCCCAATAATCTTGTAAAGTAGGCCTTAAACTCTGACAGAGGCCTGGTACAGACAGGCCCTTGAATGATGTCCTCGTCATGTGCTAGGGTTGCCTTGGGGCAGAGCGCCCACACACACCGCAATCCTAGCACGTGGCTAGCAATAGACAGCATGTGTAGCAATGACGTCACTTCTGCACTGCGTCCAAATGGAGCAGTGCAGCCGCGATGTGTTCGCGCCATCGCAGGCTGCTTGAGGCAGTGCAAAAAGGAGCCACTTTTTAGTGTTCCTTTTTTCTGCGCAGCAGCACCACACAATTTGATTGCTGCAGTGCTGCTGTGCAGCAAAGAAAGGCAGCCCCATCCCACCCTTTTGGGCCCATTTGTACCAGGCCATTGACTGCCATAAAGTAACAATGTAAATGTAAGTTGTATCAAGGATGGGACTCCAAATCGTTCCACCTAAAGTCCAACATGCTAATCACTACGCTGGACTTTATTATCTATGTGTGTTGGATGATCCAAATAAGTAGGAGATTATCCAAATACATTGGAGGGGGGATTAGAGTTTGGAAAAGTTTTGGACTAGAGAGTTTTAAGCATAATTTTGCTTGTGTGGGAACTGTAGTAAAAAAAAAAGGCAATGTTTCCAAGTTTACATAGATAAGGAACAATACTATTGATTTAATATTTGTAGTCTCTTCAGGGAGCTGCCTTTGAAGACTAGTACAACACCACAGTGTTTGTCTTTTTCCTGAGCTACACAAGAGTGCTTCTTTAACATTTTGGATGGAATGCAACACATAAGGAGCTGAAACGGAAAACTGATCCCAGCTTTTTACTATATTCTCATAAACTATACTTTCCCATAAACTATACTTTCCCATAAAAGATACTTCCCCCTCTTTGTGTGACATTTTCTATTTTAGGGTTGAGAAATTTGAATCCAGTCATTTGCAAAAACAAAAACAACATAGAATTTCAACATCTCATTGTCGATATGTATGTACTAGACTGCCTTTATTTATTATGATCTAAGATGCCCTCCAAAAGCAACAGAGAAGCTAAATCACAAAATCTCACTGGGTTACCTTGGAGAACTCATGCTTTCTCAACCTCAGAGGAAGGCAATGGCAAACCCCCTCTGAACAAATCTTGCCAAGAAAACCCCGTGACAGGTCTGCCTTAGGGTCATCAAAAGTCAGAAATAACTTGAAAGTATGCAACACCAACAACAAAACTAGAACTATGTAATTCAATTACACCCCCACTCAACTTAGTACTGAGGTAATAAAATCACCCAGAACATCAAATTTCAAATGGAACCCCTCTCCCGCTGTGTGAGAGACAAAAGATTTCAATTTTTTCTTACTTCACCTGTGGAAAGAACAGTAAATATATTTCCCACCCTTCTCCAGGGATGACAAGAATTTGGACAGCTATTTGCATCCCTATAATTCAGGGTTTTTTTTTTTTTGGGGGGGGGGGGATAATTTAAGAGGTTTTTTTTTTTTTTACATTAATCAACCAAAATGCAAAATTAGTTGGGAAATAACAATTGGATAGTATATGGAAAATTAAAATTAGAAGGAAAAAGGGTAATATGTAAGATTAAACAGACTTCATTTGGAAAGGCACAGAATCTTTCAAGTCTGGAAGTGTACAACTGATAAAAAAAGATCAGCAAAAGCATCTTTTAATCCACCATTTACATGTTCTATCCTAAACAGCAGGTACTATCAAAAATAATTTGAATGGCTAGCTTCAGGAAGTTAGGAACTGAGAGGTTCACACTTAGGGGCCATTCAGACTACCTTTTACCCCAGATCTGGAATCGAATCTTGCACGTGAAGTTCATATTGGTCCCAAATCTCTCACAATCGAATGTGAGGCATGCACAACCGTTTCGTGGCAAATGCCCCTTAGCGCAGGCCATTTAGAATTGGGGGGAAAGCCGTCTCCTTTGAAAAAACATGGGTTCTGCGAATATGAACTTGCCCCTGATTATGATCAGGGCAAGTTCATGGGAGGGATTTAGGTCAGAGGGAGGGCAGTGGGCAGGGCATTCCCTCCCCTTCATCGGGGCAAAGGAGGAGGAGGAGGAAGAAGAAGAAGCTGGAGGAAGGATGGAAAAGGGGGCATCAGGGTGACAGGAGGCAAAGGGTGACAGGAGGCAAAAAAGGGGAATCGGGGTGACTGACAGGGGATGCAATGGGCAGTCAGAGGGAGGGCAGAAGGGGGAATTGGAGAAAGTGATGGAGGAGGAGGAAGAGGATGAAGGAGCCGGGGGGAAGAAGGGGGCCATGGAGGGCATTCTGTAACGGAGCAGAAGGAGGAGAAGGAAGGGGCAGGAGGAAGGGTCAATTCAGGGCAAGTCAGAGGGAGGCCACAGGACGGAACTCTCTTTTTTATTTATTTTTATTATTTTTGACAAACTATGCACGCTTTTTGCAATAGGTAGATAGATATATAGATAGAACGTAAGCAGAATGAAGGGTCAATTCAGGGCAGATCACAGGGAGGCCACAGGACGGAGCAAGCCTCTCTCTCGCACCAGGGAGTTTTCCCTTTTTTAAAATATTTTTTAAAATTATTTTTGGCAGTCTACTATGCGCATGATGTTTGCTTCAGGTAGATATAAATTTAGATAGAATGTGGCTAACTGCTTGTTCACTTTCCCTTTCATTTCCTCGCTTCCAGCAAAGGAAATACTGCAAAGAGCACTTTGCAAGGGACCTTTTTTCCTTTGGGAATGCTACAATGAGAATGTTACAATGTTTCTCTTTCCAATTTGGCAAATTGATACAGAATGGTTTTGCTACTATCTCTAAGGAATTGGGGTAGCCTAGAGAAAGCAAAGAATGCATGGCATCGCATCCTTTTCTGGCATTCCGAGGTGAGGAATTTATTATTATTATTATTATTATTATTATTATTATTATTATTATTACATGTGTATGAGGCATTCTGGGGTGTCAAGGAGGGAGGATACAGGATGCAGAGATGGCATTAGCTTGCATTTTGGGGTTAAAAATGGGGCCAAGGGAAGATCATAACCTGCACTGACCTAAATACCCACAACACACACACACACACACACACACACACAGAAGAGGTTTTTAAATTTGACGGCATCTGTGCATACTGGCGCCTGGTTTTTGTTGTTTTAAAAGGAGGGGGGAAGCACACTTCCGATTGGCCAATGAGTTCAGGAAATGTCACCTATGATGATCGCGGAACTAAATTTGATTGACAGCAACTTTAACCCGATTTTCCGAGAGGGCATTCAGGGTTAAAATACCCTGATTGGTAGTGAGCACTTGCTTCCAGAGGGATTCGGGGAGGGGGAAACCAAATCTTTCCAGTTCCTTCCAGCGCAAAAGGGTCAGTCTGAATGGGCCCTTAGCATGAATAAACATTCTAGGAGGACTGAAGACACAATCCACAATTAGTGGGTTATTCCCTTGCATCAGCTAATTGAGGCAGAAGACGTAAAGTTTTAAATGTGTTTGGTTCATTTACTGTTCTGTCCCCCTCAACTGTTGTATTGCATAGCCTTGCTCACCAACAGAAAATAGTTTAGAGGCAAAGCTCTGACAGAAGCATTAATGAAGTAGAGGTGGCTTGTTCCTTCAGCCCTCCTAGAATGAACATTCATGGCAAATGTCAACCTCTTGTTCTCAGTCTGGTTGAAGAAGTAATCCACAATTTGTGGGATACATCCAAGCTCCACATGAAGGGCGAAAACGACTGCATTCTTCTTGGATTACTGCCTTCTATTGCTATTGCTTGTCCTGACTTAAATTTGTCACAGTGTCTAATGAAAGCTGATGGCTCCCTTCTGTAACCTTACACACCTCTTCTAATGATGATGAAACTCTTAATGCTGCTGTTGTTCCCACAGATCTTATGGAATGTGTGTATACCTGCTGAGGCCTTGACATTTTAGGATAATCATATAACTATATATAGCTTTTTATCCACCTAGACAGCATTTGTTTTGATGTCCTATAACCCAATGTCCGCAGGTGAAAGGAAATCAATTGTATCACAGTTCAATGAATGGCTTTGGATCTCTGCAAATAAATTTTTACCCCTCTTCTCACATCTAGCGAATTTCATCTCTTCTCCAGTGGATGAACTGGGTCTGGGCAGAATGTTGGTAATTCCAATGATTGATGCCCAGATTTTACAGTTAAAGTCTTAGGAACAAAAGTAGGATTAATTGTTACAGACAATTTTTCCTTCTGAAACTCACAAAATGCTGTATTGATTGATAATGATGCTAATTTGGAAACTCCTCTTGCCAAAGTTATAACAGTCAAAAATACCACTTTGAAAGACAGCAGCTTCAAGAAGGCCTTCTTAAGAGGTTCAAATGGTGATTTTGTCAAAGTGTTTATCACCCAATTTAGATCCCAAGTTAGGAATCTATGAACAGTAGGCGGAACCTCTTAAAAAACATTTAACATGTGGATGAACTAAAAGAGACTTTCCTGTTATTGTTAATACTGATGACAAGGCAGGTACCTGTCTTTTTAATAACCCATTCAGTAGTGAGTCTGATCGAGGTAAAAAACATGGATCCTCTACCTACATGTTTTTCAGAAGAGGAAACTGTAGTTTGTAAGGCCCATGTGAACCAATAACAAAACATGAGCTTCACATCCCTTATTTTCATGAGAACATTTTATATTATTGAGAAACTGAAGCATGTCCAAAGGAGGATGACAAAAATCTTGAAAGGTCTGGAAACCATGCCCTATGAGGAACGACTTAGGGAGTTGGGGTTGTTTATTCTGGAGAAGAGAAGGTTAAGATGTGATATGATAGCCTTGAGGAGGGAGCTAACTTGTTTTTTGCTGCTCCAGAGACCAGGACCCAGAGCAATGGATGCAAGCTACAGGAAAAGAGATTCCACTTGAACATTAGGAGGAACTGACAGTAAGGGCTGTTCAACAGTGGAACACACTCCCTTGGAGTGTAGTGGTCTTTAAACAGAGGCTTGATGGCCATCTGTCGGGGATGCTTTCATTTAGATTTCCTGCATGGCAGGGGGTTGGATTGGATGGCCCTTGCAGTCTCTTCCAACTATATGATTCTATGGCCTGTTACAGACAGCCAAAATAAAGCTGCTTCGAGTCACAGTGGAGGTATGGTGTTTCAATGATGCATGCGTCCTAAGAGTCCAGAAGTCACACCAAAGCTACGCTCCAGCCCTATTTTGGCTGTCTGTAACAGGCCTATGATTCTGTAAGCAAATGACACTCTCCACCCATCCCTGTTCAAGCTTTACACAAAAGATAGATAAATATGAGTTGACATCACTTACGAACTGGATCTCTGTAACATACTTCTCCAAGTTGTCCAGCTAAAATATCAAGAGGAAAATATAAAAATGTTTACATAATTCAGATATATTTATCACTCAGCTCCACACACTGTAAGTCATTTTATATACATATACACAGCATTGCATGCAGAAGCACATAAGAACTTTTTTTTACATTAAGCACTGTAGTAAAAATTGGGATGTGTAACAAAAATGTTGCAGCATATTTTCACTACCTAAGACAAGGTGAGAAACTTTCTAAACACAAGGATAACATTAGCTCCATGGGAAATTTGTTATAGCCACTGGCCAGTAGTGGACAGGAACAGAGCCCAAAGACATTGTGACCAGTACTAGTACAGTATTTTTTTTTTCTTATGAATTACAAAAAAGAAGACCTATTCCTCAGTGCATGGAGACAGATCCAAGTCAAGTACCAATTCAGGGAGACCTGTCTTTCCCTCCCAGTATCATCAGATTACTACATTTCCTCTTCAATGGAGCATTCTCTTAACTGTAGGTTAGTAATCCCAATGGAGTAGACGTATGCCCATCACACTTTCGTTTTCTCAGTGGATTCTGCAGTTTTTAGGCTCATGGGGTCGGGGAACTTTGAAAGAGTGATGAAAACGAACTACAGCTTCTACTGTGGTGTGTATGTGCAGTGGGGGAGCACAGCTCTCCAGTATCCCACAGTGGCCAAGGACCCCACACCCCAACAGTTGACAACCCCTGTTTTAGACATTAGACCTCAGTCTGCTACATAACCAAAAGCATTTTCTAGTTTATGACCAAATCCAAAAGGTGTGATTTCACAGATAGACCATGCTGCAGAGGTGAGAGGAGAAGGACAGGTTGCTTATCTGTAACTGTAGTTCTTTTAGTGGTCATCTGTGTATTCACACTAATGAGTTTTCTGTGCCTATGCAGAGACATTTGGAACCTTCTAGAATCGCTCGGGAAGATTTTTTGGCAGTAGCTCTGCCACTTTAAATATACCCCTAGTGTTCTTGCTCTTTTCCCTCAGTTCCAGCTAGATGCCGCATAGCAGCATAATGAGGAAACATGTACAGGACATGACCTGGGAGAAGAATGGGCAGGTTTGTGTGACTTCACAGATGACCACTCAAAGAACTACAGTTATAGGTAAGCAACCTGTCCTTCTTCATCATGGTCTCTGTAAATCACACAAATGAGTTAGACTAGCAAGCTGCAGTCATAAGAGGAGGGAGTGTCATGACAACATACATATGTCAGTAAACTAAATATGTTTTATTAAACATGCAAGTAGAAAGCATGCAATGCAACAAACCTCAATGGAAACCAGAAAGCAACACTGCCCTCTCAAAAGCTGCATCATTCCTTGCCCTGGTATCCAGCCTGTAGTATGAGAAGAAAGTCAATGTCTGGGACCAGACTGCAGCTTTACAGACATCCTCTAGGGGCACCCCATTGAGAAAAGCCGAGGACGCTGTGACTGCCCTCATAGAGTGTACTCGAATTCGAGCGAGAGGAGTCTTCCCTGAAAGTTAGTAGAATGTTAGCAGTGACTCGGTGACAGGAAGTCCAAGCTTCAAATCCAAGTAGGAAACAAAATCTCAGATTGGATTGAATTCGAAGTCTGCTCAACATAGAATGCGAGCACTTTTCAAATGCTGAGCAAATGCAAAAAGTACATGGTACTGGTGGTTGGATTCAGAGCCAAGGTAGGTAAAACAATATCCTGGCTCAGGTGAAGGAAGACACCGTCTTAGTCAAGAAAGTGATATCTGGGCGTAGAACAACTTCGTCTTTATGAAAATGAAGATAAGATTGGTCCACTCGAAGTGCACAAAGTTCATCATAACAGTGAGTTAAAGTGATGGCAACAAGGAAGGCAATCTTCCATGTAAGAAGCCTGAGATCAGCTGTAGCTATGAGTTCGAAAGGTTGCTTGAAATATTGTGAGAGGACCAATTCAAGACTCCAAGCTGGGGTTGGTACTGAGGCAGGAGGTTGGAGGCTAATGAAACCTTTGAGGAATTTTTTTGATCAAAGGATCTTGAAAGAAAGATGGGCGACCGTCAAATGGTAGTGTGCACAGATGGCTGCCAGGTAACACTTTAAGGAGGAAATGAAACGTCCAGCTTCTACTAGAGATATGAGAAAGTCCAAAATGTGTGGAACACGAACTCAAGAGGTGGACAAATCCGTATCAGTTAAGAATGCCAGAAATTTCGTCCATTTCAGATGGTAGGACTGTGTCGACGGCTTATGAGCTGCTTGAATGACATTTTGCATGAATTCAGACAAGGAAGTCATAGTCAAATCCACCAAGCAATGAGGTGAAGTGACTACACGTCTGGATGTTGAACCTGACCATCGTGTACAGTGAGGAGGTCTAGACACAATGGAAGCCAGAGGTGCTCTCCGTGAGCTAGCCACAGGAGAGGCACAATCCATACTTGTCTCGGCCAACAAGGGGTGATCAGGATGGCATCTAACCTGTCCCACCTCATCTTTGCCACAACCCTGGTGATGAGCAGGAATGGAGGGAAGGCATACAGCAAGTGTCCTGTCCACTCAAACAGGAACGCGTTGACTTGAGAGTCCTACTCGTTGAGCAAAACTGAGGTCACTGACAGGTCAGATGGCTCAATGGAGAGATCAATCTGTGGAGAACCCCAACAGTGGAACAATTTTTGTGTCACCTCTGGATGGAGCTTCCATTCGTGACATGAATCTTAAGGACCAGTGGATTGCTAGCAGAGCAATGTGCCTTGTGATGCACCACTCCCAGATCTAAAGGGTGAGGTCAAGCATGACAGTGGTGTTGTCTGTAACCAGCAACACTGTTTGGTTTTGAAGACGGTATTCAATTGACCTCACGGCTTTTTCCATTGCAAGTTTCTTGAGAGTGTTGATGTGAAGAAGCTTCGCCCTGGGGGACCATTTTTCCTTCACCATGAGATCTTCTAAGTGTGCTCCCCAACTCTCCATTGAGGCATCAGTCATGAGGGTGAGCTGTGGTTGTGGAGGCAGAAAGGGCATGCTCACATACACATTGGTGGAGTCCAGCCATCAGTCCAATGTCCTGACTACAGTTACTTGGGATCCTAAGTCTTTTGAAAGAAGAATCCTGTAGAGGGTTGAAGACAGACAGTAACCAAGATTGGAACCATCAGAACCAAAGCCGTGATCAAAGAGTGATGGAAATGGTGGAGGACATATGGCCTAGAGTGATTTGCAGTGAATGGGCATAATTATCCTGTGCCAGGTGCAGGTCTGTACTACTCGAACCAGAGTCAAACCTGTCCTGGGGAAGATACACCAGACCCCGTCTCAAATCCAGTATTGCTCCAATGGATCTGACCTCTTGAGATGGAGAGAGGATGGACTTCACATCATTGATTATGAAGCCAAGGGATTCGAGTAGAGATGGTATGAATTCGATGTTGGGATATAGAGTCACAAGGAAAATGTACAATATGGGTTTTAATAGTAACCAGGCATTAAAGGGTTACTGTGAGCCATAATGATTAGGCATTTAAACAGGAAGTGACATCAAAAAGATAGTCAGCAAGTGCTGTAAAGTAGTGTAGAATGCCGTCAGTCTGAGAAGTCAACTCAGGCAGAGGGAGAGACAAGGCCTTGCAAGACTCACGGAGCCTTTGCTAAAGTAGTGATGAGCATTTTACTCAGAGTGGGTTGTTACTAGTGTGGATGGTGTCGATGTATATATTGTTGTACACAGTGGAACATCTTCTAAGAATAAAATCCTCCTCTGAGAGAAGATTACAGTGTCTCTTTGCTCATTGAGAAAGGGAGAGGTGTTTCTCCAGCTCAGAAGCTGCTGACACGAAAGTGGAAAATCTGGTACCAAATGTTGATGTGTTGCCTCACGTGCTGCACAACATCAAAAGCGTTTTGACATTCAGTATGTTAATACAGAGCCTGCCTCAAGGATGCTGTGAAGATCCAGTTGCCCAGATATGGGAAGATGGATATACCTTGCTGATAAAGGTAGGTGGCTATGATGGCCATACATTTTGTGAAGACTCTGGGGGCTGTGGACCGACCAAATGGCAAGACTCGAAACTGACAGAGGTGTTGCCTCACTGCAAATGCCAGGAACCTTCAGAGGCACTCCGTGATTACTATATGGAAGCAGGCATCCTTGAGGTTGAGGGTGGCGAACCAGTCTTCTTTCTGCAAAAGGAGAAGGATTGAAAAAAGAGTTACTACAGTGGTGCCTCGGGTTACGAAATTAATTCGTTCCGCCATTCCCTTCGTAACGCGAAAATTTCGTAACCCGAAATAGCTTTCCGTTAGCGCTGGAAGCCTATAGCATTTGAATTTCGTGCCGAAATGAATTTCGTAACCCGAAAAATATTTCGTAACCCGAAACAGTTTTTGCCAATCCAACTTTTTCGTATCCCGGAAATTTCATAACCCGCGCATTTCGTATCCCGAGGTACCACTGTATACGGAACCATCTGTAAGCAATGTAAGAGTTCAGATGGTGCAAGTCTAGAATGGGCAGCAGGCCTCCATCCCATTTAGAAAGAATAAAGTATCTGGAGAAGAAGCAATGTTGAATGCAAAAGGGTTCAATAGAGCCCCTGGAAAGAAGTGTGTGCATGCACTTCATCAAGTAGGGTGTTTGAAGACAGGTAGGTCTTAGGTTCCCCGCAGTTGATAGTTCTTTGAATTCGAGAGCATAGCCCTCAGCAATGATGTTAAGCACCCACAAATCTGATGTTACAGAGGACCAAGTCTATGACTAGACTATAGGCTAGTCTATGACTAAAGGGAGGTAAAGGAAAGAAGCGCACAGAGGGGAAAAAGTCACAGGCACTTTTTACCTTGGTTGTCTTTCCTCTTGAAAGATTGTTGGTACCGAGGTTGAGTGGTATTATGCCTGCTAGAGAAGGAAAAGGACTGTGAAGGGAATCTTTGCCTCCTCTGTCCTGGTGGACTGTAGGACATTGTTTGGCCATAGGATGGATGCTGCCAGCCCCATCTCTGATGTGGAACAAAGTGTGGTGAGGCTGCTCACATGCCGTACTTCCTAGTCATGGTCCTCATTTTATGTTTCAAGTCCAACTGCTCATCTGTCTCTTTGTTGAAGAGACCAGAATCATCATAGGGCATGTCCTCAATGGTGGCTTGGGCCTGATGGGAGAGGTCTGAGGCTCAAAGCCAAGTGTGTTGTTGGAGGGCCACAGACCCTGATATCACCTTCACTGCATCATCAGCCAAATGACAGGCAGAGTTGACCTGCTGGGCCCCAAGGGAGTATGCTTTGATTTGTAAGGCTTGAGCCAAGTGTCGGTCTTCATCTGGGAGCTTATCAAAAAGGGGAAGAACTCTTACCCAGAGCTGTTGTTGATATGCTCCCATGCATGCGGAGTAGTTTGCAACACAGAGGCCCAAAACAGCCACAGAGTACAACTTTCTGGCCACACCATGAACCTTCTGACCCTCGTTGTTTGTTGGTGTTGAGGACATCCTGCGGGTTGGTTTAAGTTGGGAAGCTCCTACAATGGCCAAATTCAGTCTTGGCTGCTCGAAAAACCAAGTAGTCAGATGGAGTAATACGGTACAGATGATCAATCCTCCATGAGGTGGACAGTATGGTGGTCAGGGCAGTCCAAGAACACTTGGCAATGTGCAGCATAGATGGAGGGAGTGCAATTGAAGCTAGAGTGGGGACTTTCAACTGGATCCTCTCATATATGGAATACAGAGGCTCTGCATCATGATGCACCACACTGAGATCCAGTGCATTGGCCATCTGGATGACTTGTTCTGAAAATGAATGGATGTCATGGCCAGTCACGAGGAGGATTCGGAGGACGAGGAGGAGGACTTGGCCCCTCAGGTGCAGGGGAAACCTGAGGCTGAGCCAGGCCCCAGCTCTGCCCTGCCAGGTCTCAGCTCTGCTCTCCCAGCCTCCTGGAGAGTTGGCTCAGCCAGGCCCTAGCCCTGTTGAATCATCTCCAGTGGACCCTGTGGCTCAGCAGCCCAGTCTTTCCCTAGCAGAGGTTCCAGGCTTGGGAGACATAGAGGAGCAAGATACTGAGATACCTACCTTCAGCCAAAGAAGGACTGAAAGGGCATGCCTTTGGCATTCCCAAAGGTTGGGTGAAAAATGCTCATTAATAATCCAGCAGCTGCGATAAGGAGCTGGCTGATATAAACACCTGGCAGACACCGAGCCTCTTCAACAGATTTTATCTGCATTCCTTTGGTGAAAGCTGCTCTCTCTGACTCCCTCAGACTTTGTTGCTGGACTCCTTGCTTCCTAGATTTCACATAGACCTAGACCTCTAGACCTTGGACTGGGCTCTTTGACCTCTGGCACTCTTGACCCTGGACTGGACTTGTGGAACTGCCCTCTGGAACCCTGGACCCTGGACTGGCTTTTGGTTTTGCTCTATCAGACACTAGACTGGTATTGTGCTTTCGGAACTATTTCTTTGCTGTTGTAAAGCCTTGCTTTGGTTTACCTTTGCCTGGCAGAGTGTTATCAGCTTTCTGTTGGCAGCTTTCCCAGACAATGGACATTGTCTATGGGAGGCTGACTCACGGACCACAAGAGCATTAGAAGGAGCCTATTCACGGATTTGAATAAATGAGGAGTCAGAATGTGGCAAGGCCAAACATGGAGAACGAGGAAGAGCTGGCAAGGGCCTGTCTGCCAGAGATTTGTGATGAGGAGTAACAGGTGGGGCTCAATGTTCTGAGCAGCTAGAATGAGGTGCAGGTGGATGAGATCTGGAAGATGGAGCTGACTGCAGAATAACCGAACCTGTAGGAGAGCCCCGATGGCCCCTAGGTGCTTCCCAGACATTGTGCCAGAGATAGGCTTCAGGTTCAACTGGCATGCAGTAACGGTCTGTCTCTCAGTCAAACACAAGGTTGTCCAGCTGGGAAGAGATCATGGAGAGAATTGAGCTCGTTCTGTATCATCAGATCTGATATTGATTATGGTAAGAACTGACATGAGATCGAAAGTTGGGTTCATTTCTATGGTTGGTACTGAGGCGGAACTCAGACTCAGACTTATAGTTGGGTTGGTATGCCAAGGACACTGAGAGATGATCGCTCATTTAAACATGGGGCGAAAGACTCCTTGTAGACAAGCAAGGAGAATTAGGCCTTGGAGAAGGAGACCATTTGATTTGTCTCGCAGGAGAGTCTACCTTTGGAAACTGAAGCTGCCTGAGCCTCAACCACTTTGAGAGAGGATGTAGGTGAGGAAGGCTTGTCAGAAAGCCGAGCTTCTGACTGGTGATGTCCTCCCTCAGTATGGAGGAGGCACCACATCTCCCGAATCAATTATATAGAGATAACTGTGATGTCGGGTCTAGATATGGAAGGAGCATTCTCACCATTTTCCAGTCCAATGATGATGGCATCCCCTGATATCGAGGGAGCAACGTGAAATATAACTCCGTTTCAAATGAAATGGGCCCAGGGTCTGTATGTGCCAAGGGGATCATTTTGGTTCGGAGGCAAAGAAGGGACCACTAGTGAACTCAGGTACCAAGGAAACACTATGGACCCGAGTTAGGGAGGCAAGAGCCAGTGCTGTACCCCAATGTGCAGAGGGGAAATCATGGCACCAAACTGACAAAATGCTCACTGGAAGTTGACCTCGGTACAGAGGCAGCTACTATGGCCTCGAACCAGAATCAACATCAGCCACACTGGCTAGAAGGAACACCTAATCGCGGCCACGAGAGCAACCATTTGGCAGCGAGGAGCATGCAGCAGTACGAATAATGGCCCTTGAAAATTGAAAGGCCAGCTGCATCCAAGTCCTCTTGTGCAGCTTAAATGGAACCAACATTGGGCAAACGAGCATCAAAGCAGGAATGCGAGGCAATAGGTTTGATTCCGAAGAGACGAAGGCAGAGGTAATAATAATAATAATAATAATAAGCTTTATTTGTATACCGCTTTTCCGTGGACGATCAAAGCGGTTTCCAATATCAGATTAACAATACATAACACATCATGACTCTGCTTCTCTCCCCTCAAGATGGTGGTCGGGAGGAGGGCTCTTCTTCTTGGCAGGCAGAGGCCTGCTGTGAGCCCAACGGTTTGACCCGGAAACATTGAGGAGGATCAAAATGTGGCTATGAGCCAATTGGTCTGATCCTGGAGAGTCAGGGACCGACGAGGGATGAAGTCAGGCTGTAAGCCAATCCGAGTGACTCCTGAAAGTCAGGTACCAATGAAGATCGAAGCCTGGCAGCCAGTCAATTCGTTTGACCCCAGAGAATCAAGGATTGATGAGGATTGAAGTCGGGTCACAAGCCAATTGGTATGACTCCAGAGAGAGGGGGACTAAAGAGGATCAATGACAGGCTATCATCCAGTCAGTATGAGACCAATGAGGATCAAAATCAGGCTGTCAGCCAATCAGTTGCAGAGTCAGGGACCAATGAAGGTCGAAGTTGGGCAGCCATCCAATTTGTATGACTCTGGAAGCCAGGGATCGGTGTGGATCGAAATTGGGCAGCCATCCAATCAATTTGACCATGGAAAGTCAGGGACCTACCAAGGTCAAAGTCAGGCTGCAAGCCAATCGATACGACTTCGGAAGGCCAGAGACCGATGAGGATCCACGTTGGGCTGCCAGCCAAACAGCTTGACCTTGGACCAACAAGCCTCAAAGCCAGGCTACAAGTCAATCGGAATGACTCTGGAGAGCCAGGGACCAACGATGATCGGTGTCAGGCTGCCATTCAGTCAGTAAGACTCCGAAAAGTCAGGACGGATGCAGATTGAAGTCAAACAGCCATCTAATCGGTTTGACTCCAGAGAGTGAGGGACCGACGAGGGTCGAAGCCAGGCTGCAGGCCAATTGGTATGACTTGGGAAAGTCAGGGAGCAATGAGGATCAATGTTGGGCTGAAAACCAAACGGTTTGATCCCAAAGAGTCAGGGACTGATGAAGATCCAAATCGTGCAGCCAATCAAACAGTTTCACCCCGGAGAGTCAGGGATTGACAAGGATCAAAGATGGGCTTGAAGCCAATCGGTATGACTCTGGAGAGTCAGGGCCCAACGAGGAGCGATGTCGGGCTGCCATCCAGTCAGTATGACTTCGGAGCATCATGGACCAATGCAGATTGAAGTCAAGCAACCATCCAATTGGTATGACTTGGAAAAGTCAGGGACCGATGAGTATCCACGTTAGGTTGCGATCCAGTCGGTATGGGACCAATGCAGATCAAAGTTGGGCAGCCATCCAATCGGTTTGACTCCGGAGAGACAGGGACCAACGAGGCTCGAAGTAGGGCTACAAGCCAATTGGTATGACTCCAGAGAGTCAGGGACCGATGAGGATCAACGTCGGGCTGCAAGCAAGTCGGTTTGGCTCCAGAGAGTCAGGGACTGAAGATGATGACATCCAATTGGTTTGACCCTGGGGATCCAGGGACCGGTGAGGAGCGAAGTCAAGGCAGCCAGTAACAACTCCTCCTCAGGAGAATGAAGACACAAAAGCAAGGTGAATGGCCCTGAGAAACAGCTTTATTTCAGAATTTAAATTCACATTCAAGTAAGCAATTGTCTAAGAAATTGGAGGGCAAGTTGTTAAAGCAACTTTACCTCAGAATTTAAATTCACATTTAAGTATAAGATTATCTTAAAAAGTCACAGCATTTGCTTTAAAATATGAACAACGGTGTTAAAAATTACCACCAAAATGCAGATTGATCCTGTCAAATCGAGTTTTTTAAAAGTCTGATAGGAAAACTAATCTCTGAAGAGTTCCTAGATGCTGCTAGTGTAGCGGACAAAAGAAACTGAAGGTTTAGGTGGGAAACCGGCTAATAAGGGAGTTGGAGAGTGGAAGGGGCTACCGGCAAAACGCCTCTAATATCTCCAAGAAGGTTCCAAAGCTAACTGTACAGGTGCAGAATAAACCATTTGTGTGATTCACAGAGACCATGGAGAAGAAAGGCTATTTTTATGCGCCTGAGGGGTAAAGGCTCTGCAATGAGCGCAGGCATGTTGTGCCCCTCACCAAGGCAGAGCAAGCAACAGGAATGCTCGTCTTGCCACGGAATTTTGCCCCACATTCCTTGCATCGTTTGAAAGACATGGACTGGGAAGCTATACTTGCCAATGGAGGTGAACATCGTCAACAATCTGAGGTCGAATCCAATAAAACCAACAAAGTCCAAATTGTGAGGCAGAGAATAGTCGAGGTCAAACCGCGTCAAAGTCGGAAAAACTCTACACCAATGCCAAATTTCAATGAGAAAAGCCAATATTCAAAGCAAAAACCAATCTGATAAACCACTACAACCATTATTAAATTTGAATGGAAATAGTTTCCAAGCAGTTCCTTCGATGCTGCTAGTGCAGCAGACGAAAAGGAACTGAAGGAAAAGAGCGGGAATGCTAGGGGCATATATAGGGAGCTATCACCAAAAAGTCTTCCCCTAGCGACTCTAGAAGGGAAGGTGTGCAGGTGCAGGAAAACCCATTTGTGTGATTCACAGAGACCACGATGAAGAAACACAAGTTGTGCTGCAGTGGCAACTGTGTGCCAGTACAGTGTTTGCTTTGAGCCACTGAGACAATCCGGATACTGTCTGGTTTAAGAACAATTCTTCAGAATTTATGTGAGTAGAATTTTAGGAATGAACTTTCCAAAGAAACCGGAATTGTACTTGTTAAACATGACATGTAAAATAGGAAGTGAAATTGAAAAAAAAAATACTGGAAAATAATACTATACATGATCACAACAGCTAGAGTGCTATATGCCCAAAGATGGAAGGTGAACCAGATGCCCACAATGGAAGAATGGTTTAAAAGAGTATTGGATATGAGAGAATCAGATAAATTATCCAGAAAGTTGAAAGAAGAAAGGGGGGGAGGAGGAGGAGGAAGAAGAAGACTGGAACATAGTTATACAATATTGGAAAAGTATAAAATCAGAGTGAATCATGAAGGGAAAGAGAGAAAGTACCCAGGTTTATGTCTGTTAATGTACTATGAAGAATGAAGTGGAGAGAGAGAAATGTATTTATATCGGGTATGGGGGGGAGGGGAAGAGGGGGGAAAGGGAGGGTTATGTTTGTTAAGATATGTTATAAATGACATGAAATATGTAAGTGTCTATATATTGGTTAAAATAAAAAATAAAAGTTAAAAAAAAGAATTTATGTGAGTAGAATAGAATATGACCTAAACCAAGTAGAACAGTAATTTACACCACTTTTTTTTTTGCTATAATGAACATATGTTTTAGATAGTTTAATTAAATAAGGAACAAATATATTTTAGTATACATCTAAAATGACAGTCTACCCCCCAAAATTAAATTAAAAATTGCATTTTTATAGCCTTTTTCTCCTTTCACAGATATTAATACAATCACACTGATTTTTCTTTTTTAATTTAAACCTTATAGGAATATGTAGCATAAAATATTTAGGGTGAGAAGGGACCTTGGCCACTGAAAAGAACTAGTCAGCAGCATATGTGAAGCAAACCTGTATAGGCTTGTTTTAGGGAACCCAACCCACCGTACACTGTGAGTGGATTCTGCCTCCCTATCAGCTGAAGGGCAAGTGAGAGCTTTCTATGCTATAAAATCTTTGCTGCATTCATTAATCATCAGTCAAAATCATATTTTACAGCACTGGTTTGTGCCTGTGTTAGTATCATACAAAGCACTTGGAGAGGCTCCTTGCCCAAGCTCAGAATAGGAGATATTTGAAAGCACACTGCCTTTTAACTGGAAAAAACAACAACCTACAAAACACAGGTTTTTCAAAGTCCACAGTATATAGTCTATCTAGGATGTCAAACTTAGACAAAATATTGTTGGATTGCATCTAATAATCCTGTGTGAAGTATGTAAATATTATTGCAGACATTATAAGAAAAAAAATTAGGCCTACATGACTCATGAGGCCATATATAGCCCAGATAAAAAGAAATCTTTCAGACTGCCAAACAGCAATAATGGGTAGCTGACTGAGCATCTGACATTCCACTGTACCTGGCTTGTGGACTGCATTTGATGGCGAACCTATGGCACGCGTGCATTTGCCACAGTTTCTTACCAGAAAGCCAGAGGGACGTGGCACTTTGCAATAAATAAGTGGGGTCTGGGTTGCAGTTTGGGCACTCGGTCTGTAAAAGGTTCACCATCATCAGCTAATTCAACTAATTATGCTTAGGAAATAAAGACATATATTAAACTGAACCACATATATCAACAACCACAAACTGGACTTCAAACAGCTTTCATCCTACTTTGTCATTCCTGAGATCTTTGAATCTAATGAAAAAGCAAAACCCACCAGAATAATATAGAGGTGAACAAGCAACATTCTCATGAAACTAATAGTCCTCTTCTTCAAACATCTCTCACATTACAGTATCAATGTGAAATTTATGAGTTCTATAGCATATGGAAGGCTAAGAAAGAAAGAAGGAAAGGAAGAACCTGCATTCACATAACCCACCCATCCAACTGCCTAGAATAGTGGAGAAGATCTTCTTCTTGCTACTATCCTCCATCTCAGTGAATGAGAGGTAGTTGAAATGGCGGGTGAGGCGTGGACTGATGGCATTTCTTCCTCCACCAGGTGGTCCCATGGCACCAACAAAATTAATATCTACTAACTTCTTGAAGGTACCTAAAAAACATTCCAGAGAAGAATAACAATAAATCTGATAGACAAGACTTAAAAGGATGACAGGGGCAGGGGATTTATGTGTACCAGAAGCAGAGCTCTTCAGAGTTCATCTAGCTGGCCTCTGTTTAATGTACAGAATTAAAGTAAAGAACTTATGGCATACCAATTTGTTTCCTGTCATACCAGCCATGGTGATCCATCCATTGACGAAGAAGCTCAATGGGTGGCTGGGCACCATAGGTTTCCAGAGCAGGCATATTGAGATCATCAATGAAAAATATGAAGTACCTTCCAAGTGGAGGACCAAAGACTCCTTTGCGCCTGTACATATCCAGAGAAAGATACAAATTACTGAGTAGATCAGTTGTATGAAATCTTTAAAGATAAAAGGTAAGATTAATGTCTAGTTGTAACTGACTGTAGGAGATGGTGCTCAGCTCTGGTACTAAGCCGAAGAGCCAGCATTATCTGAAGATGATACCAGTGGTCATGTGGCCAGCATGACTAAACTGAATACTGTTACCTTCCTAATGAAGTGGTATGTATTTATCTACTTGCATTTTACATGCTTTCGAATGGTTAGGTTGGCAGAAGCTGGGACTAGTGATGGGAGCTCACCCCATCATATGGCACTTGGGATTCAAAATGCCAACCCTCCAATTTTACGATTGTCAGAATTGGCGTCTTAACCACTGAGCCAATGTTCCAAATGTAGTCTACTCCACAGACTGTACCTTGATCCTCACACTTTAGTCAAGTTGTGTTATCAGGTCCATCTATTTTTTTGGTAGTACACAGAGTTAATTTTGTGGACTATAGTTCCCAGAATCCCTAGCCAAAAGTTGCCAGTTTGCCTTGTTAACGGTACTGTGCTAGTCAAGTAGCTATTTTAACTTGTTACCAAGCTCTGATAAGGCAGAGTGACATTTATTTATTTCAGGTCAGAATATAAAAAATAACTTTAAACCGATTAAAGCAATAAAAGGCAAACAATCTAATTGCAGATTAAACAATATAACAAGTCAAAACAGCTAAATATACTGCACATGTACAAGTTGAATAAAAATGTTTAGACTCTCAACAGCTTTAATAAAAAGCCATGCTTTAATCTGATGCCAAAATGAAGTTGAAACGGTTGAGGAGACCTGGGACAAATTCAGAATTTGACAGAGCAAATTCTGTCTCCAGAAATACAGATGTCTTGTAGATTCAGCAATTATTATTACGAGCATAAATGAATGAAGTGACCCTGTTGCTTGATGAGTGAATTTGTGTATAATCCATTAATAATTATGGAATAATATTTCAAATGGAGAAAGAGCTCTTCAGTTTTTCAGTACCAGCTGAGAGAAACTAGAGAGCCAAAATGTATTTCATATGAGCTTTCTGCAATAATTCAGTAGATAAAATAATTTTGAATATGAAGAAGAGCTCAGTGAGTACAAACAAAACTGCCAAACTTAAGATATGACTCTATGAATAATGCAGTAAATTCACAAATGTTTAGGACCCAGGTTTTGTGGGTTATTTATTAACAGAAGTGTCAAAATATCCAGTGTATTCAGTAACAAATGGGAACTCTTTGGACTGAGTCATTCACTGAACATTTATCCAATATCCCCTGTGTTAATTTTATAAAGGGGCTAATCAGCCAAGTGTTCCTGTTCCTATTCTCAGGATGGGTGAACAACTATATTAGTTTCTTAATACTTTGATTTTTCTGTTTTCTGTTTTGTTTTGCTTTTTGTTGTTCATTATGAATTTTATACAGACAGCTAAAAAAATTAATGCACTATGAAAAAAATACTAAACCAAAAGATGAAATTTGGCAACATAGAAAGTTTTGCCTTTTATCCAACTTGCTGTCAATGAGATCTTGAGTCTGATTAGCTGAAGTTCGAGCAGAGAACATCAGAAAGTGGCTGATGTATTCAAGTGGCAAGTTCTTCAGAAGCTTGTCTGCTATTGTGAGTGTTTTCCCAGTTCCCGTGGGGCCAATACAGAGAACCTATAGTTAGAAAAGGAACCTGTTATTACTGAGCAAATGTACTGACTGTAATCACACGTTCACAGTCCCATTTGCCAACCAACAGAATTTCTGACAGTTTATTATGATTGGGCAATCCTGAACTCTACTGCACTTTTCAAATGAAATCTTTAAGGTCTCTTTGTTAATTATTGAAGCAAATTGGACCAGAATATTGTGTTTTAGACAGGAAACAACAACAGCTGGAAAAGCAGAGACAGATGCCAAAAAATCCTATTGGGTAGTTATTCTTCTGGCTAGTTGAACAAAGGATTGGTGCTTGTCTGATTGGGAACAGAATGCTTACATTGCTACTGTGCTAGATCAACCCTATTTGAAATTCAAGAAACATACCGGTTTGTGGTTGGTAAGCAACATTTCCAGCAGGTATGCCATTTGGACAGTGTTCATTGTGGGAACAATAATGTCACAAAAACTGCTATCAGGCACCATGGTAAACTCTGTGGCAGAATCCATCCAGTTTTCCCAGCAAACCTAAGAGTCAAAGAGAGTTTGACAGAGGCACGTAAAGCCTTAAAAGTCTTATAATCCCTTCATTTAGAAATGGAATACAGACTGGTGTTTGTAAGTAATGGCCAGAGACCTATGAATACTTACAATGCTTTTATTCCACTAATGTCAGTAAGACAACAGCCCTTCAGTATGTCAAAATTAGTCATGACAAAAGCCCACTGAAACTATGGCCCCATACAGACAGGCCAAAATAAAGCTGCTTCGAGTCACTTTGAGGTATGCTGTTTAAATGATGCATGTGAACTAAGAGTCCGGAAGCCACGCCAAAGCCACACTCCAGTCATAAGGACCTGATTAGACAGGATGTGTACATCGTTGTAATAAAAAACGTCAAGTAGTGGTCCCGGACTGAGTTGGGTTTTGAGGTGGGTGGGTTATGTTTTGGTTTTTTGACACAGTTCTGATCACTGCACTATGGAACAATACATCATTTAAAAAGAGATAAATAAATATTGTGAAGTACTAGGATACCAAATAAACAGAGGTCGTAGATATTCCTTGGCTAGAAGAAATGGCAAGAATTTCTACTTCAAATTTAGTTTCAGGAAGAGAGGGGCAAAGCAGATGAGTTGCTTGGAGTAGCCTCTGGTCACTCCACCTACAATTGCCCTTTGATTGGCCAGGGACCCTGGCAACTGGATGGCCCGCTCTGAAAGCAATCTGCCGCCACAGTCACAAATGAGCCGCTGGCAAGGAGTGGATTTTCGCTGATCCTTTTGCTGGCAGCCTCAGAGAAGCTTCCAGAAGTGTCAGGAGTGTGCATCATCTGCACACACCCCCACCCCCAAATGGCTGGAAGTTGCACCTTTTGGCCCATCTGTTTTGAGCCAGAGAAAGCCTTGCTGAGTGAATAGTACATTTCTGTCTTCTTGCTTCTTCTATTAAAGGAGTAGGAATCAGCTCCAAGATCCAAGCAAGGACCACTTCTTATGACAAATTATTTAGTGTCTGCATCTGATGAAAGCACATATGACGAGGGTTGCAGTACTGCATCTGGTAACATCATCACATTGAGATGCCTAATAGATACATTGGCTTGGCACCATACATTCAGACAGCATGTCAAAAGACTTTATTCATATACCAATGAATGCACCCAAAGCTCCTCCATATGAGGGCACACCGAATGGGTGAGAAACCTCCTCCTCTTATGAAAAAACTCCATATGTATATATTCTTAAGTAAGGGGAATTGCTCTATGCATTGGCTGAAGATACAAGTAACTTGGCTGATGGGTGTGTTGTCAAGGGTGGCTAATCTACATGGCTCCCCATCAGCTGGTCTTTTAATATGTGTGAACAGGTATTAATTGAATCTCTCCACTGAAAATCTCATTTACCGTTTTAACAACATCTTCATCATCCTCGTCTTCAACACTGCTAATTCCAGCATCATCCAGTTTATAGTCATAGACCAACCCTTCTTCTGGGAATGGTATTTCCATCTGTGAAGAATGAAACAGATGATGAGCACTGTAGCTAGTTTCAGATTAGAAGAGGCTAACATGAATGTAGGAGTGTGGCAATGATTTCATAGAAATTTGATCCAGTTTTTAAAAATTCAAATAATCACATTTTCTCATAAACAACACTGAAAATGTAATTTAATAATATTATGCATTCAATAACAACTACATGAATGATGTAATCACACAAGATGTGGTAACATAAGACTTCTGGAGATGCTATTAGGAGCACATGATCTTCCTCTATCAACTTGCCTTCTCTTCTGACATCTTCGTCCTCAACCACTTGCTGAATAATACACGACTTTGGGCATCCCCAGTTGCACCCACACTCCATACCAAGGCGAATATGAACCAGGGTTCGATCAGTTCACCAATACGAGCTGTCTTCTCTGGAGGAATTTTTCTCATCCCCTGAAGAGTGAAGTGGCAGTACAAATTTAATAATCCCAGTATGCAAAAGGATCTTGTAGCACATTTGAAATTGTGTGAAAGAAGTTGTAGCATAAGCTGCTGTATGTTTGGTCTACATCCTCAGATGAATGGAGTGAACTGAGCGTCTGAGGAAATAGGATGTTGAGAAACTAGAGCGTGTCCAAAGGAAGGCGACTAAAATGGTGAAGGGTTTGGAAATCATGCCCTATGAAGAATGACTTAGGGAGCTGGGGATGTTAAGCCTGGAGAAGAGAAGTTTAAGAGGTGATATGATAGCCCTGTTTAAATACTTAAAGGGATGTCATATTGAGGAGGGAGAAAGCTTGTTTTCTGCTGCTCCAGAGACTAGGACCTGGAACAATGGATGATGAGATTCCACTTCAACATTAGGAGACACTTCCTGACAGTAAGTGCTGTTCGACAGTGGAATACACTTCCTCTGAGAGTGGTGGAGTCTCCCTCCTTGGAGGTCTTTAAACAGAGGCGGGATTTCCTGCATGGCAGGGGGTTGGACTGGATGGCCCTTGTGGTTTCCTCCAACTCCTTGAAACTGTTGTACATGCTCTGGTAACCTCGAGATTGGATTTCTGCAATGTACTCTACATGGGGCAACCCTTATACCAAACCCGGAAGCTACAGATGGTGCAAAATATGGCAGCCAGGCTGGTCACTGGAGCTTCTAGGGCCAGCCATATAACACCAGTGTTGAAAGATCTTCACTGGCTGCCTATTCGCTTCCGGGCCCAATATAAGGTGTTGGTCATCACCTATAAAGCTCTAAATGGCTTGGGCCCAGGATACCTGAAGGACCGCCTCTCCCCATATATTCCGTCCCGCACCCTCAGAACATCCGGGCAGCAACTACTAAAGGTGCCGGGGGCCAGACTCTCTTCCGTCACTAGGCGGACTTTTTCCATCGCTGCCCCGGCCCTTTGGAACACGCTGCCCGCCGAGCTCCGCTCGACTACCTCCCTGGCCCAATTTAAGAAGGACTTGAAGACCTTCTTATTCCACCAAGCATTTCCCCCATAAAAATTCCTAAGGGCCTCCCTCCTCTTCCGTGGCCATGAGGATGGGCTAATGGGGTTTTAGCTGTTTTAGCTGTTTATTTTTATTGTATAATTGTATGGTGTGGTTTGTTTTTAATCTACTGTATGCATACGTATAATGTATGTAAACCGCCCTGATCTGGGGAAGGCGCGGTATATAAATAAAACTTTTATTTTATTTATTTATTAACTCTATGATTCTATGAAAGCTTATGCTACAACCTCTTTCACACAGTTAAGACTCAAAGTTGCAACAAGATCCCTTTGCATACTGATATTCCAGAATAACACGGCTATGTCTTTTACTAAATTCAGATAATTAATAATGAATTGAGACATGAAGACATTTGCTGAATCTCTAAATTTCCCATGTAAGTTTCTTTTCTGAAACTAGTTCACAGTCTGCAGACAAGAGGTCCATTTCAGGTTTGTTGGAACAGAGTCATATCAGGTCTCCAGCTAAAAAATTCACCATTATTACTCTGTGAACTCAAAGCCACTTACTTTCTGGGTTTTAATTCTAGAACAGATCCTATATTACTAAAGATAACAGAAAGAAGCATAAAGCCAATGCCACGACTCCTTTCTGTTAACAATAAATTCATATAGTCGTAGAACTGCTGAGAGTTTAGGTTCTTAAAGTACTTGTGGGGCCTAGTAGAAATTACAGAATTGTTTATGACTACTAGGCAAAGGTGGTGAATTCCAATTGGTCTCAAATATCTTCATAATTGCTAACCATATAAAAAATGATGCAACTATTTTGATGAACCTATTTCCCATTGCAATTTACCTCTCTAAATTCAAAAGCATCAACAAGGCAACAATCCTACCTCAACTGGAACGAAGGGTTGAAAGAAACAGTCCAGTAACTTCAGAAGACTCCTTGTCAGGTTAGAATCTGTGGAAGCAATTGTCTCTTTCACAGAAGTCCGAACAAAAATGATGGATTCCTGAAAGAATGAGAGAGATTCAAACTTAACTTATTTTCAAATCTATTTAGAAAACTTGTGTTTCTTAGCAGCCTGTTCCTCTGAAATTGTTATTGTTTCAAAGTATACAGACAGTGGATATCAACAACTGAGAAAACTTGTTTTAACAGATAAAAAGACAACCGGTAGTTGCTGTAGAAACAACTACAGTAAGGTAGAATACCACCTTTGACCTCTTAAGAGAAATTTCCCAATTCTGATATTAATAGAAGAGGGGAGAGCTTGTAGGTAAATAAGGGGAGAGCTTGTTACAGCCCCCTCCTACAATTAACAGGAGCTTCAGGATGTTGGGGCTCTAGCTCAGGAGGAAAGGGTAGAATACACACACACACGCTAGAGAGCCAATTCACATCAGCCATCTACCCACATCTGCTCTTAGAAAATAAGACAGCAATGGACATTTCAAACACAGAACTTCAGCATAACATGGCTCTTAACCTGGTGAAATGGTTCATGCATTAAAATATGGCTCAGGGATTATATTAATTATACAGTATAATGGTAACTATGACATGGCAACGCTGAGCTATACACACTTTTGAGACGACACCACAGAATAAATGTAGGAGCATGTACCTCACAGACTATATGACCATCCCAAGGTCATTTTTAGGCCCTTTCCCCCTCATGGTAAAAAGAATGGGAAAAAGAAGAAGATATGCCTTTTGTAAAAACTTGGGATAACCAAAATGCATTCCTAAAAGCCTCCTACAAGTATGATTTTCCTTCAAAAGAAAGCATGTGCTCCACATGCATTTAGTTTTAGAAGATAATTGTGTGGAGGTGGGTTTTTTTTTTAACCAATTCAGCAGTAGGGCACTGGGAAGTTAGGGTGCAGTTCTTGCTTCGTTTGGAAGGGACAAGGAGCTCCCTTTTGGGAATTGCCTACTGCTGTCACAGTGGAAGAAAAAGCTGTTACTGACTACCATAATAATAATAATAATAATAATAATAATATTTATTTGTATACCGCCCTATGGCAAATATAAAATATAACAATTAAAAACACTTTATCCCTCCCCCCTTAAGACAGTATTAAACAGTATAACATATTAAAAACACAATATCAAAGCATAAAAAACAATTAAAAACTAAAAACCCTGATATCCCTCTGTTGATCCTCAACCATCACTAAGATGGGGCCACGGGAGGAATGAGGGAATCGGGGAACCTGGGCCGGGATGGTTAATCTGGAAAGGCCTGCCGGAAGAGATCCGTCTTGACCGCTTTTTTAAAGCTGTCTAATGATGTTATCTGACGGATCTCATTCTGCAGGTCGTTCCAGAGTTTGGGGGCGACAGCAGAGAACGCCCTCTGGGAGGTCACCGCAAGCCTAGATTTTAGAGGCTGCAGTAAGTTCCTCCCAGAGGACCGGAGAGCGCGGGGAGGATTGTACGGGAGGAGGCGGTCCCTGAGATAGCTTGGACCCAAGCCATTTAGGGCTTTAAAGGTGATAACCAACACGTTGTACTGGGCCCGCAAGCTGATAGGCAGCCAGTGGAGGGACCTCAAAACCGGAGTAATGTGGTCCCTCCTAGATGTTCCCGAGACAAGCTTGGCTGCCATGTTTTGAACCAGCTGTAATTTCCGAGTCAAGCACAGGGGTAGCCCCATGTAGAGTGCATTACAGAAGTCAAGGCATGAGGTTACCAGCGCGTGCACAACCGTCTCAAGATCCCTTACTTCCAGAAAAGGGCGCAGCTGGCGTATCAGCCGAAGCTGATAACAGGCACTCCTGACCATCGCATTTACCTGATTTGTCATCAGGAGCGACGAGTCAAGGAGCACCCCCAGACTGCGAACACAGTCACTGGAGGAGAGTGTGACCCCATCCAGGACTGGAGGTTGCAACCCAATTCTTGGTTTCGGGGCCACTACCATGAGCACCTCCGTCTTGTCTGGATTCAGTTTCAATCTGTTTTTCCTCATCCAGCCCATTACCGCCTGAAGACATTCATTGAGAAAAGAGATGCCATCGGAATTCGAGGCCGACGAACGAGATACGGAGAAATAGATTTGGGTGTCATCAGCGTACTGATAACACCCAGCACCATGACTCCGTATTATCTCACCCAGCGGCTTCATATAGATGTTAAATAACATCGGGGACAAAATAGCCCCCTGAGGAACCCCACAAGTGAGGTACCTCTTACTGGAGCTACAGTCCCCGAGTAGCACCCTCTGAGACCTGCCCGAGAGGAAGGACTGGAACCACTGCAAAGCAGTGCCCCCGATACCTAACCCCCTTAGGCGGTCCAAGAGGATGCCGTGATCTATAGTATCGAAAGCCGCTGAGAGGTCTAAGAGCACCAACAGGGTCACACTCCCCCTGTCAATGCTCAGATGCAGATCTTCGGTCAAGGCAACCATGGCAGTCTCAACCCCAAAGCCTGTCCTAAAGCCAGTTTGAAATGGGTCTAGATAATCGGTTTCATCCAAGACAGCTTGGAGCTGAAGGGCAACCGCCCTCTCGATCACCTTGCTCAAAAATGACACCGGCCTATAATTCCTCATATCCAGGGGGTCTAGGGAAGGTTTTTTCAGAAGTGGCCTAACCGCCGCTTCCTTTAAACAAGATGGAATATGTCCTTCCCTGAAGGATGCACCGATGATATCCGTAAGGAATCTCATCAATGCATTCCCCCCCCCGGACGGCCAGCCATGATGGGCAAGGGTCGAGAGGGCAAGTTGTCTTCCTCACCTTACCAAGCAGCTTGTCCACATCATCAGTACTCACAGATTGGAACTGATCCAGTATGACTACATCGGCGGAGTCACTGGACGCCTCACCTGTCGACTCTGTTTCAACGGTGGCATCTAAGTTGGCTCTTATCTGAGAGATTTTGTCTGCAAAGAAGTTGTTAAATGCATCACAGCAGGCCGTCGTCGGGTTAAGTAAGGGATTTGGCGCAGGGGGCACCTGCGTCATTTCCCTCACCACCTTAAACAGCTCTGCTGGACGGGACTCTGCAGACGCAATACGTGCAGAGGAGAAGGCTCTCTTCGCTGCACGTATTGCCTCCCGATAGGAACGAAGAAAGTTCCTATGGCATGTTCTGTCGGATAAGAGTCGAGTCTTCTGCCACCTGCGCTCTAGCTGTCGTCCAAACCGCTTCATCTTCCTCAGCTCTGGCGTGAACCAGGGCCTCCGATTTGGGGCGGGATGGCAAGGGCGCTTGGGAGCGATCGTGTAGATAGCCCTGGTAAGATTGGTGTTCCAGGTATTGACCAGAGCATCGACAGGATCACTGGCATTCCCAACCATTAAACACTCTAAGGCTGTCTGGAATCCAATGGGCATCCTGGCCGAGGTCAGATGGTTCTTATAGACTAGAGCCACTCCACCCCCCTGCCCACTTCCCCTCACCTGCTCACTGACAGAGTACCCAGCTGGGAGGGCCTGCGCCCATATGGCAGTGCTATCCTCTCCCAGCCAGGTCTCTGTGAAGCAAGCCAGGTCGGCGTCTTCATCCAGGAGGAGGTCTTGGATGATATGGGTCTTGTTTTTTATCGACCTGGCATTGCAAAGGAGCAGAGTGAGGTTCTGTGGAATGGTTGGTCTGCTCTCCAAGCCATTCTGGGAAACAGAGGGAACTGAAGACGGGATAGCTTTCAGACAGCGATCCCGTCTTCTTTTGTAACATCTGTTCCCTCTATCCCAATCATACCTCCCATTCCCTAGCACAACTCCAATGGCCGCCCCCGCCACATTCCCGGCCTCAGGTGAGATGGTGAGAGGTCAAAGCCCACTGAATTGGGAGGTGGTGGTGTTCCCTGGGCCCTCAAGGGAACCCAATGCATCCACAACTCTCCCTCCACTACAACCGCCGCCACCGAGCTCTGCTTGAGGAGTCCCAATGGTATGGGGAAGCTAGCTGCTGGCTTCAGGGCTGGAGTGGTGTTCCTGGAGGGAGTGTTTGGGGAGGGTATAAATGTCTCACCCAAAACCACGCCCCATTTCCTCAGCTGCTGCTGCCATACATTTTGCATGGCAAAAGGATAAAGTCTAGGAATATCAAGTCCCATTAAATACAATGGCATAATAAAATAGAATCCCTTATGGAAAAATGGAAAAAAATCAACATTTGCTTTTTGGAATTTATATATTTTTTGAATATTTTCAAGCCATGGATGGTTGAATCCATGGATAAAAAATCTGTGGATACAGAGGGCCGACTGTTGTCATGGGACCTCTCCTCTAGAAGGGAAAAGTGTGGGAAAGTTTGCAGATGAGTGTTATAGGCAAGGTAGTTTTTATGATTCACATTATAAAATAATAGAAACATTTCCACCTTAAGCTTTAGATGCAAAACAGCATAGTAACCCATATGATTATGTATACCTGTCAAAATCTCAACCCTTCTGTGTATGGAAACTTTGGTAATCTTGAGCACAAGAGACACAGGACTCAATTCAGAGCAAACTTTCCCACTGCAATCACAAATGCAATTGATTGGACATGTGGGAGAAACTAGCTCACAGGAGCACATGGAAAGTTCCTGTCACCCGATGAGGGTAACTAGACATCCTCTTTTTCCAGGACATGTCCCACGTTTAAGCCTTCTATCCAGGAGGAATTCCAAAATGTCCTCCATTTTGAGTATGAGTTTATGTTTCTGTTAGAATTTCTAGCTTTTATTTTGTAATGTCCTATATTTCATGGTGCCTTGTCCTCCTTTGTGGTTAAGACATCTGATTACCCTACATCAGATGGTCTGGGCCTTATGGTCACCATAAAACTGTGGAAGACAAATGGGACTGGTTCACACTTCCATCAGGGCTAGCCTGAAGAAAGAGGCTCCTCCCTCCATAAATATCATCTTCCGGCCTGCAAGGTGGTAAACAGGCAGGCCCAGCTCCATCAAGGCTAGCCTGAAGAAGAAGAGCCCTCCCTCCAGTCCATCAGCCTTGGTCCAGGCCTCAGAGGGAGAGAAGAACCACTGGACCTCATCCCCTTTCCCACCACCATTCCCTTCTCCTTTTGTGTTGTGTCTTTTAGATTGTAAGCCTCAGGACAGGGAACCGTCTAATTAAAAATAATAATTGTAAGCCACTCTGATAGCCATTAGGGCTGAAGGGTGGGGTATAAATACCATAAATAAATAAAATAAATAAATAATCTGGTTGGCTAAAACCTGGACTGAATTACAGATTTTGCACTGAATGAAAACAGGACCAATACTGCAATTGTTCACCTCTAGGAATCTGCTGAAAAGGGAATCCAGCTTCTCTGAAAATGGCTTCATAATGTCTGGAATCTTCTTCAGCCAGCATTCTATAAAGGGCTTTAGTCCCAAAATGCTGGGCTCAAGGTATACCATGCCACATCGGGAAACAGTGGCTGGAGAGGCAACAGCTAAATCCTGGACTTCAAACATCATGGTCATTGCCTAGAAACAATAGGTAAAAATTCAGATGTTTGCTCCAGCTTATCACAAAAGATGCAATAATAACTTGCATTTCCGATGCTGGGAGTACAATAACGTGGACAGTCCCTAATATTTAGCCTCTACAATCCGAAGGGAACTAAGCCTGTGTGTTGGGGGGGGGATCACAATAGCGTCCAGCAGCATCTAGCAGAAATACTCAAATAACAACTTTAAGAAAAATGATTCTGGTATGATCCATTAAAATCAATTCATTTTATTTTAACCAATATGTCCACCCTCTCTCAAAGAAATGCAAACTCTCTCTCTCATTACTCAGTCATGTTTCTGACAATGTTGAATGCTTAGTGTAGCCTTTCAGCTATATGACCACAAATCTACCAAGCAAAATTTGAAAACAGAACAGTTTTTGTTCTAGCTACAATTTAAACAATAAAAAAAAATATTTTTGAAAAAACCTTAAAGTGCAGGAATTTCTCATAGGAGAAAAAGAAATCTCCAACAGTTGCCATGATATTTGTCTGTGAAGCAAGTGACCCACATCAGGTTACTGTCCTCCACTGAGGGAGAAGGAGTTTATTTTTGTCCACAAGTATTAACATGAAATGTGTGAATGTGTACAGTATGTGTATGTATGTTTGTGTAAGTACCTGGAGAAAAAAAAGGAAAATAGTAAGATACCATATATACTCGTCTATAAGTCTAAAAATTTATGCCCAAAAATTGACCCCAAAATCCCAGGTAGATTTATTTATGGGTCACTACGGTAATGTGATAGCAGCTCTTTCAGACTTCCCCATGCAGTTTCTTTCTCTCTTGAGCCAAGCAGAAAGAGTCCTGGTTGACTGGTATTGCCGTTTGTTTAAGAGTCCCTCTCCTGCCTGCAGGAAGGCTGAAACAAAAGCTGAACATTGAAGCAAAAAGACTCAGTGAGAGTCCCTCTTGCCGCACGCACACATATACACACTGAAGAAGCCTCCAGGGTTTACCCTCAACCTATCCATGGGTCATGGCAAAATCCATAATTCTGGCCCCCAAACCTGTGATCAATGTATACATGAGGTTGACTTATAATCAAGTATATACAGTACCTCTGTTAGCTTAATAATTTCTCCAGAGCTAAGACATAGTTTCTTGTTGTCATCCAGCACAGTGTTCATATTTTCAATCCAAACAGCATCAACTGGACCATCAAACATATACCATTTCTTTTTGTTATCTGTGGCTACAGCTCCCACCCGAATGAGGGCAGGAAGAATTCCATCTGTCCTGTTAGGTGAGGAGAGAGAGATACAGAAGTCAATCAAATCGTCATACACAATTTTCTTAAATATATCTGCAGTACTCAGTTAACAATTATAGAGTTTTAAAGAACAGAGTCTACCAAATGTTATCTTGGTATGAGGAAAGGAAGTATAAAAGCAGGTAACAATTAATTGCCAGAAATGAAAAGGCCATAATAGCTACTTGGGGGGGGGGGTAGTCCAACATTTTATCTCTATCATTAAATTAACACTGCTACAAATGTAAAACATTTATAATTATCATTCATTTCTTTCCTTCATCTAGACACTGAGAATGTGCAAGGTTTTTTTTTTACAAGATCAAAAGAAAATTAAAACCCTCTGAAGCCCAGCTGGAGAGAATAGATGGTTTTATGCCTATGAACAATATTTTATGGGTATTGTTGTTGTTGTTGTTGTTGTTATTATTATTATTATTATTTGGCCATTAGGCTGCATTTGTATGCTGTCTTTTGAGCATAAGCTGTTACACTTAACGTAAAATTTGTTATGGAAAAATCTTCCATAAATACACTCTTTAGCCCAAATCCAGGAAGTTTCAGGGTAAAGCGCAGGAGATGTTTATTTGGAATCACTTCTTTTTTGAATTCTTTTTATTAACTTTAATGCATTTATATAATTATGTGCTGTGCAACAAAATATATGCTTGGCATGGCAAATAAAAAGGCAATATTATACAGGAGTTCTTCTATAGTTTTATGGACTTTTTATTATTTCACTTCTGAGAAGGGAGCCGTGACTGTAGTGATTCATAGAAACTATTCACAGATTTCATGAAAAGTCCACTGGGCAAAACACTTTAATTCAAAACAAGGTACAATGGTCAAAGATTATTCTGCATTTCTTAAGCAGAGTTTGTTGTTGTTGTGTGCCTTCAAGTTAATTTTGACTTATAGTGACCCCAAGGCCACGGGGTTTTCTTGGCAAAATTTGTTCTTTACCTCTCTCTGATGTTGAGAGACTGAAGTGGGTTACAAACCGCCAGAATGTACGTACAGAGCGCGTACTAGGGTTAGGAAGGGGCGGTGCTTCTGCACCCCCTAACCCTAGTACGCGCTCTGCGCACATAAAATGGCAGCGGCCGTTCCACACGGCCGCCGCCATTTTAACGTCTTGATGCATAGCGTCCAGACGTGTTGCGGCAGAAGTGACACCGTGAAAGTGCGGCTTGCAGCGCCACTTCCAGGGCCTAGGAAGGAGCACGATTTCCGCGTTCCTTCCCCGGAGTGCCCGGGAGCCCAGCAGTGTGGCAACTGCGGCTCCCGGACACTGCAAGTGCCGGCGGCGGGAGACCGCCGCAACCCGGTGGTTTGTAACCCGCCTAAGACTGGCTCAAGCTCATCCAGTGGTTTCCCATGACTGAGCAGGATTCAAACTCTGGTCTCTAGAGTCATATCCAACATTCAAATCAAGCACCATGCTGGCTTTTCAAGTAGAACAGCACTACTCAAAGCAGTGATCCATGAACCATAGTTTTAAACAAACTATGTAAATACGGCAATATGGTATAGGTACCTGGCACACTGGGGACAAAATACTAGTCTATTACATCACATAATTTGAGAAGCACTGATGCAAAGGACAAAGGAATAAAAATAATGGCCCATGGAATAATGAATGAGATACATTTGCAACAGCAAATCAATATTTGGTGCTCAGTTTTTGGTAGATTTCAGTACATACCATCTGTTTTATGTTTACATTGTGTTGTCATGTACCTCAAATCATTTCCAACTTAAGGCAACCTTTTTGAGCCGGGGGCCGGGTTGCTGTCCCTCAGACAACTGGGGGGCCGAAGTGGGGGGAGCTTCCACCCTCCGGGGGTGGGGCCATGTGCCAGGGGTGGAGCTTCCACCCTCCGGGGGAGGGGCCACATGCCGGGGGCGGAGCTTCCACCCTCTGGGTGGGGCCACATGCCAGGGCGGAGCTTCCACCCTCTGGGGCGGGGCTGTCTCTGCTCCCTTTCCCAACCTCCAGCTGTCTGAGAGACAGCTAGAAGTGGGGGGGGGGGGAATTGGGAGAGGGGGTGACAGGCGCACGCCTGCTCCTCCTGCCCTTCCTTGGCCCCCACCTGCCTTCCAGAGAACCAGTAAGGGCCCGTGAGGGGCAGGAACAACAGGCACGCGGCCCCTGCTCCTGTCCTTGGGGTTTTGCCAGGCCTCAGGTGTCCTACGAAGGACACCTCAGGGCTGCCAAAGCCCTCTCCTCCTCAGCCCCTTCCTTCGGCCGAACGGGCTCCAAGGGGCCCTTTCGGCCGAAGGGGAAGGCCGAAACCACTCTCATTGTTAAAGCATACCTTTTAGCATTGAAAGCACTGAAAATACACATAAATGCACTTTGGAAAGTCACACTGTCTCAGCTTCAGAAAGACTACATGTCTCCGAAACTGACATATCATCATCATCATCACTACCACTCTCATTGTAAAAGCAGACCTTTTAGCATTGAAAGCACAAAAAATACACAGAAATGCACTTTGGAAGGTCACACTGTCTCAGCTTCAGAAAGACTGCATGTCTTCTTCTTTCTACTCCTGCTCCTTCCTTCCTCCTTCTTCCTCCCTCCCTCCTGCTCCTTCCTTCCTTCCTCCTTCTTCTTCCTCCCTCCCTCCTCCTCCTGCTCCTTCCTTCCTGCTTCTTCCTCCTCTTCTTCCCCCTTCCTCCCTCCCTCCTCCTTGTGCTCCTTCCTCCCTCCTCCTCTTCCCCTGCGGACCCCCGCCTCCCTCTTCCCAGGCCCGCAGCCCCACTGCCTCTCCCCGCCCTCTGGGAGGGCCAAGGCTTCCCCACAGGGCGGGGGGAAGGCGAGCGCCGGTGGCTCCAGCACTTTCCCCGCCCCTCAGGGAAGGTAGTGGCCGGCCCTGAGGGACGTGGAAAGGCTAGCGCTGGCGGCCCCAGCGCTTTCCCCACCCCTCAGGGAAGGCAGAGGCCGGCCCTGAGGGGCGGGGAAAGGCTAGCGCCGGCGGCCCCAACGCTTTCCCCGCCACTCAGGGAAGGCAGAGGCTGGCCCAGAGGGCCGGGAAAGGAGCGCGCCAGCGGCAGCAATCGGCAGCAGGGCCGGCCTGGGGCCGCTCCTATGGTGCCTGCAGGCCGGATCCAGCCCGCGGGCCGTAGGTTGCCGACTCCTGCTTTAAGGCAACCCTATCATGTGGCTTTCTGGGGCTGAGAGTGTGTGACTCATCCAAGGTCACCCAGTGGGTTTCCATGCCTGAGCAGGAAATTGAAATCTGGTCTCCATAGTCATTGTCCAATGCTCAAACCACTACACCAGGGGTAGGCAATCTTTTTGAGCCGGGGGCCGGGTTGCTGTCCCTCAGACAACTGGGGGGCCGAAGCCAAAAAATAAATAATTAAATAGTTTTTTAAAAAATTAAATAAACAAATAAACTGGGACAAATGTAGGACAAAATTTTCAAATGGAGGACACTTTTCTAAAGAATGGAGGACACGCGAAAAAATTTGCTGATTTTTTAAAAAAACGTTAATATAAATGCATGTTTCTGAAGCTTCTATAGACAATTGCTCCACCATGCCCCTCGCACAAGAGGCCAAAGGCCCCGGCGGCAATCGGTGGCAGGACCGGGCTGGGGCCGGTCCCAAGGCCTCGCCGGGCCACATCCGGCCCACAGGCCGCAGGTTGCCTACCCCTGCACTACACCATGTAAGCTCATAATCAGAAACCCAATATTCAACACTCAAAAGAGAGGACATGCCCTATCCAAAATTAAACTTTAAAACTTAAAGTCCAATGGATATGGAAGGGAGATGAATAACCACAATGCTTAACTGTGGCTTGTTCATACCCTTATATCTTATCATTAAGACCCACATGGACTTTCTACAGTTGTAGCTTATGCAGAGTTTTTACTCCTAGAAAAGGAAGAAGAACAGAAAAAAAAGGAAATTTTATTTTACCATTCATGAGTTAACAAGTCAAATTCTCCATACAGTTGGCCCATTGTAATAGATTTGGGATTTAATATATAATAATTGACTGCTTCATAATTTCCACCGCTGACTGAAGGCTGACCTTTCAAAGATGTCATTGCAGCAGCCAAAACTTTATAACACTAAAGAAAAACAGTGCAAGAGAATCAAACATCTTGTATTTTCAGATGGAAGACAAAGCCAATCCAAACTCATAATGAATCTACTATAATGAAGCCTACAAAGCAGTAACAAAAGTCTTTACTCACGGGTTTGGCATTATTAAGAAAACAGGATTATAAAACAGAAGCACTGATCACAGAAATAGAAATGGGAAACATCACATTGCAGAAATCCTACTAAAGCTGTGGAAGCTCAAAGTCATCTACACCAACCTTAATGAGACTCTTCCATAGTACACATAAGTTCAGTGAATCAGTTTTAAATCTACTGGTCTTACTTTAAAGCTCTCCTATGCAGACTGTCAGTACAGTTTACAAGAAAGGAATTTTCTTTAGCAGAAAAAGAATCTCTAACAACCCCATTAGATTAAGAAGGGGAAAAAAACCCAGAAGTGTTCATACTATGGGTGTTAGTACTCAGGAAAATCTCTGCTCTTTTCAGTTCCTCAGTTGGTGAGAGCATCACAATATATCTTCTGCAACCCTTACCTTAGTTTTTCCAGAGCCTGTAGGCCCCACTAGCATGAGGCCATGTCGTACCACAGTAGTTTCATACAGCTGGATACACTTTGTCACAAACCCTAGAGGAAAAAGATTTAGAATTGAATGCCTTACAATTGATTTCATTGCCTGCAAATCTGTGTTTTCAAACATCAACTGTTAGTGGAATGATTTGTGCATCTACTGAAGTTGGTGCTTATGGTCCACAGACCATAAGCAACATGGAAGAAAAGAAGAGTTTGTTCTTTAGATATCCAAAGAAAGATGGTAACTTAGCCTACTTGTTGTTGTTAACAGTCCTCGAGTTGACCCCAACTCATGGTGATCCTGTGGATGAGACATCTACAAGGACCCCCTATCCTCCACTGCTCTGCTTTGAATTTTGGGTTCATTTTCATATGGTTCTTTGGTCCATGTGGCATTCATTTTTTTCATCTCTTTTATATAACTCTTCTGTGTATTGCATCCAACATCTCTTTATTTTTTCTTGATCTTGTAGTATATTCTTACTATTGTCAAACAGCATTGACTTGAATTTCCCTTTGAATTCCTGGATCTCATGGAAGAGGTCTCTCTTGATCATTGTAACAGTTGTCTTTATCCTTGCAAACTAGCCATTGTACAGTTGCATTCATGGTTCTGGTTTTGTTCCTATCTCCCTTTCCTTTTGCTTCTCTTCTTTCCTTTACTACTTGAAACATTTTGTCTGTTATCCATTGTTCTTCTCTTTCCTTTTGATCACAGGTAGTGTTTTTCTGCATCCTTCCTAAATTATGTCCTAGAGTTCTGCCCATATTTTTTCTGGTTCTCAGTTGATTATGTTTAGTAGTGCAAATATGTTTCTTACATGTCAGTAAATTCTGCTGGGATATTCTTCCAATGATTGTTTGGTATAATGACTGGTTTTGTTTTGTTTGTATAGCAATAACTTAGCCTACTAGGTTACTATGTCACAGTATGTTTGGTGCTACTGCACATTTTGGAATCATGGGAACATACAGTATACACACATATGCATAAGTGACAGCAGTGCAGTTTTTGAATTCTCTCTCTATGGAAATAATGTTTGGTGTCAGTTTCGCTTTCTTTTCAATATCTAGTGATGGAAACCTTTGTATTGGCTGATGTCTTTTAGATCTTACAGAAGGTGACTTGGGAGCACTTAGGAGGAAAATGTTGTAAGGGAAAGCATGCCTGTAAATGGGCAATTCCAAACTAGATCTTTTCTTACACACCCCTCTTTCTTCTGCCTTCCTACTGGCCAAATGGACTGCCATACAAGAGACAAATCACTCTTCCTGGAAGATGGAATGAAACACCAGAAAAGGATTTCTGAACTTAAGCCTAGGGCTACATATACCCCTGGATATGCAAACTACCCACCCCTTTACAGGACCTGATTTTTGAAATCACTAAAATTATTACTCTCACCTAATGTTTTAGCAACTTTATAGTTCATTGTATTGTTTTGTTAATGTATGCTACATTAACATGCTCTCTCATGTAGATATGCATAGCAAATATTTGGCCCATTGGGCCTAATCAGAGTAAGAAGAAGGGCACTCCCTCCAGTACATCTGCCATAGTCCCGGCCTCCTAGGAAAAGATCTGCAAAACTTTCCCCCTTCTCCACTACCATTCTCTTCTCCTTTTGCATCTTGTCTTTTTAGATCGTAAGCTTGAGGGCAGGAAAATGTCTAATTAACAATTTGTAAGCCGCTCTGATAGCCTTTGGGCTAAAGAGTGGGGTATAAATAAATAAATAAATAAATAAAGTTCAAGTGCTCAATATTTGCCCAACTGCTACTATAAAAAGAATCCAGATTTAGTTATTATTTATTTATATCCCACCCTTCTCCCAGGATTGGGACTCACGGCAGCTTACAACATTAAAAACAATACAATTAAAAAGATACAAAAATATTACATTAAAATAATAGTAAACTACTACAATGAAATAAAAAAAAGAAGATAAAAATGTCTAAAATACATTAAAACAATATAGCACCCCAAGGCATTCTTTGAAAGTTTTCTGTTTTGAATGCCTATTTGCAAAGGAATGTTTTAGTCTGTCGCCTGAAGGCCATCAAGGGGCCGTTCTGGTCTCCCTGGGAAGGGAGTTCCAGAGTCTAGGGGCAGATACAGAAAAGGCCCTCTCTCATGTCCCCACCAACCATGCTTGTGATGGGGGTGGGATAAAGAGAAGGGCTTCCCCTGAGGATCTCATAGAGGGAGACACGGTCTGCCAAATGTCCTGGACCTGAGCCATACAGAGCTTTAAAGGTCATCACCAGCACTTTGAATTGTGCTTGGAAACAAACTGGCAGCCAGTGGAGCTTTTTCAACAGGGGCATTGTATGATCTCTATAACCTGCCCGTTAGCAGCCTGGCTGCAGCTCTTTAAACCAGCTAACATTTCCAAACACTCTTCAAAGGCAGCCCCAAGTAGAGTACATTACAGTAGTCCAAACAGGATGTAATCAAGGGATGTACCACTGTGGCCAGGTCTGGCATTTCAGGGAACAGGCGCAGTTGGCACACATGTTTTAAATGTGCAAAAGCACTCCTGGTCATTGCAGAGACCTGGGCCTCCAGGTTCAAAGCTGAATCCAGGAGTACTCCCAATACAAAAGGATACCAAATACAATCTGAGAAACAAAATGAAAATTTGTTTTTGATTTTCACTATTTTTCCTTTGAGATATATACAGCTTCTGTAACTGCTGTAACTTATGTTTACACTATTTTTTTCCAATAGGGAAGGCTCTGGAGTCCCTGGAGCATCACAGTATCCAATTAAAAGGGATGTCCATAGAAGAAAGGATTGGTTTTTTTTTATCTAAAAAGCTGAGGCTGTAATCCTACACTTTCTTAAGATCCAGAGAAGGAAGGATTGTCTTTTTTAATCTTAAAAGCTGATGCTGTAATCCTACACTTTCTTAAGATCACTGAATTGAGATGGACTTGAGTAGACCTATAGTGAATTGCACTGTTGTTTTAGCACAATGTTTATATCCTGGATTTCTTCCACAGTACTCTAGGCAAAGTACAAAGTTCCCAGATGACTCCCAGCCAGACACTTGACATGATCCTTCCTCACACTCTGAAGGTCGAGTTGTAACTTGCTGCTGTAATGACAAATTTCCAAGGTCCTCCAGGGAAAGACATATTTTTCAATATCCAGCAAGCATGACTTTAATAATAATAATATTAAAAAATAAAAAATAATAATACAATAAAACAATAAAAACAATTACAGAGAGGGTTTCTTCTTTTTTCACTCACCATCCACATCCTTCAAGTTGTCTTTGAGGCTGCATCTGTGTATTGCTTCTTCTAGGATGCCATAGTCAATAGGCTCCTCTTTGATCATGGGAAACAGGTCAGAAATTATACCGTTGAAAAGCTTGAGATCATCCTGCAGGAACTTAGGAACATTGACATCCTTAATGGCCCTTAGGCAAATCAGTTCCTGCAATCAATCAATCATAAGAATAACAACAAATAATTTTATTTCTTTTCCACCTCTCCTCAAGGCTTGAGGGGATGTACAGCATATTAAATTACAAAACACAACTAAAAACACACAAACCAGCAGTTAAAATACAATACTATAAAATCATTAAAACACCCTCATAAGAGTTCATATACAGATTAAAAAGTCATGATTTAAAATTGATTGGATAGGCCTCCTGGAAGAGATATGTGTTTAATGCTGTTTTAAATGTCGTCAGTGTTTCCAGCTTTTGTATCTCTTCTGGCAAGTCATTCCACAATGTGGGAGAAGAAGACAAAAAAATACTCTAGGAAACCATTCCCAATCTAACCCTGGCTGGTTGAAGCAAACATTTCCCAGAGGACCTGAGCGTAAAGGACAGGTTGTATAGGAGAAGGCAATCCTGTAGTTAATCTTGATACAAACCACATAGGGCTTTAAAGGTAATAACCAACACTTTATACTATGCCTGGGAAATAATTACAGTTAAGAACAACTAATGTCTGTGTGGGCGGGGCCTACGCTCCTGCCTGCATTTTGACCGGACATCCTCCAAACTGAGCCACGTGGGAAACAAACTTGCAAACTCTGGAAGTGTATGCAGTTAAAGTTTATTTAGTTTTAACAGGAACAGAACAGACTCCCTCTCCCAATGTCCCAACACAAACAAAAACACTCTGACCGCCAGTCCTTTCTCAGGGCTTGTCCGTGGCTTGTTCAACCCTCGGAGCAAAGCACTTTTCTTGAGGTTCCCTTTCAGACTTGTCCCACTCCGTAGGGACCGGGCCTTGCTCCCACTTTTCTCCCTTTGGGTCTCACCACTCCTTCTCTAAGGTGTCGCCTTCTCGGGGATACCTGAAGTCCCCCTCTTCTTTGGGGTCCCGTAACCTCACCTCCACGTGAGGACCCATTCGCAACAGCCTGTAGTGACCTTCCAAAGAGACAGGCCGACCCTCTCTCCTCGGGCTTCTAGTCACCTTTCTCTCCCTCTTCTGACTGCCTCTCCTCAGCCAACTCTTCCGCATCTTCCCTTCCACCCCGTGCTCAACTCTCCCTCACCTTTCAACTCTGCCTCCCTCGCCTCCCCCGGGACCTCCTCTTCCTCATTCCTCATCTCACCCCGATCAACCCTTTCCTCATCCTCCCCCACCTCACTACATCCTGATTATTTTTACTTGGTCACTCTAGACAATTATCATATTGGCCCTCAATGGCAAAACTATTAGTTTTTAAAGTGTTGATTATTCTACAGAAAAGCTATTTTTTGTATTTTGTTGTTAACTGTCCACAAGTTGACCTGACTTATGGCAACCATGTGGATGAGACATCTCCAGGCCTCTCTGTTCTCCACTGCCCTGCCTATGTCCTGCAAATTCAGACCTATGACCTCCCCAATTGAGTCTATCCATCTAGTATACAGTCTTCCTCTCTTTCTACAGTGTGCCCGCGCCATACGCGGGTGTGCCATACACGGACTTGAGCGCATGCGCTCAAGCCGCGGCACGCATGCGGGGTGGAAGGGGTGGCGCGTCCGATTCAGTTGAATGGGCGCACGCGCCCATTGCGCCCCGAGTGCGCCCGCGCTGCCGCGCACGAGCCCCATTATTTCCAATGGGGCTCGAGCATAGGCGGAATTCGCCTTATGCGGCGGGATCCAGAATGGATCCCCCGCGTAAGGCGAGGACGCACTGTACTTACCTTTCCCTTTCCTAGAATTATTGTCATTTCTAATTAGTTACGCCTTCTTGTGCCCAAAGCATAACAGCCCCAATTTGATCATTGGCTTCCAGGGAGATTTCAGGCTTGATATGTTCTAGGACCCGTCTGTTTGTCTTTTTGGCTGTCCACAATATCCTCAGCACTCTTCTCCAGCACCACATCTCAAATGAATTGATTTTCTTCTTGTCCACTATCTTCACTGTCCAGTTCCCACATTTGGACATGGTGATGGGGAATACAATGGCTTGGATGATTCTCACTTTAGCGTTCAGTTGTATAGCTTTTATTATTATTATTATTATTATTATTATTATTATTATTATTATTATTATTATCTTTATTGAAATTATACAGCCAAATATAATCTTAAATATTTACATCCTGTTAACATCATACTTAGTCTGTCTCTTCATTACTAATTTCCCCCCACCCCCCCCACCCCTTACATAGCAGCTTTGAGATGACTGATATCTTGTTAATAGCACTACCTACTCACGAACCTCTATTAGTTATAGTAGCCTAAACGTAACTTACTTCGTTAAATTACTGTATTTTCTGGCGTATAAGACTACTTTTTAACCCAGGAAAATCTTCTCAAAAGTCAGGGGTTGTCTTATACGCCAGGTGTTGTCTTATAGGGCAGGTGCTGAAACTTCCAAGCCAGACTGGAAGAATCTGCGGTTGCCGCATATGGTGGGGGGAGATAAAAAACGGCCACGGCTGCATCCCCACTGTATGTGGCGACCATATGAAAGCAGCAAGGGTGGTGCTGTACAAGTACGGTAGAAGAAAATCCATTCACTAGGATTCGTGGAAAGAAATGACTTAACGTGGTCCTGATGACTAGGTGAGGGGGTGTCTCACTGGGAAGGTGTAAGTGAAGGGTGAAGCAAGCTGCAGGTGTCCAGGACACCTGAGGTATGGAAAAAGAGCCGTGTTTGCACTACCGCTCTGATAGTTTGAAGACAGGGAGGGCTGGGCAGGCAGGGAGAGCTGACCAATCCAACCAGGCTTTGTATACAATAAGTTTTCCTGTTAAGTACCTGCATGTCATAAGCATTTGAATTAAAATTACCATATTGAAATCAAATCTGACATTTTTAAAAATTTTATTTGGTGTGTGTTGGAAAAGGGGTAGTCTTATACGGTGAGTATATCCCAAACTCTACATTTTAACTGGAAAAGTTGGGGGTCGTCTTATACACCCAGTCGTCTTATACGCCGGAAAATACGGGTATATATTTTCTGCTTAATAAACAAAAACCATGCTTTATCTTTTCGAAACTCTTAACAGTCTATAATAAAAGAAGAGAGTTATCCTTGAGACCTTACAACCCATTGTTCATATAGGAGGCCTATTCCCTCTTAAATGAGGCCCCATCTCTTTTTACAATACTTCAGAAACGGTTCCCATGTTTGCTTCTCCACATTAACATTGTCTCGTAAGTCCATGGTAATTTTGTCTATTTCAATTATAACAAAGAATTTTTGTAACCACATGTCAATTGTTGGAGTTTTCTCCGTACGCCAGTACTGAGCTATTGACATTCTAGCTGTGGTGAGCAGGTACAATACTTGTTTGAGCCATTTTCTAACTTCTTGGCTAACAACCATATTGAGAAGAAAAAGGTCAGGTTCTAAGTTCATTTTAATATTAAATATTTCTTGAATACTATTATCATTATTATTATTATTATTACAGTATTATTATTTATAAATCACCATTGGTCTACACAGAGCTGTACAAAGTAAATAGTCAAAATACAGATAAAAGCCTGCCTATGACGTACAGTCTAAAAACAAAAAGAGAAGAATTTATAAAATTAACAACTTGTCATTAAAATAACTTTAAAACAAGGACTATAAAACAGTAGAGTCTTTAGGATCATTTTAGTTCGTTCATAGCAGCCATTCCCATTCCTAGTCTTCTTCTGATTTCTTAACTGCTGTCTCTTTTCTGTTCAATGTTTGATCCAAGGTATGGGAAATCTTTAACTATTTTGATTTCCTCATCGCTTAGGTGGAATTTATGCATTTCCTCTGTTATTATTTTTGTCTTCTTTATGTTCCGTATTAAGCCTGCCTTGGAACTTTCTTCTTTGACTTTCCTCAATAATTGTTCCAGGTCTTCAAAGTTTTCTGCTAGTAGTATGGTGTCATTCGCATATCTTAGGCGGGCTACACACCGCCGCTTTGCGGCGGTCTGCCGCCGCCGCCAGAAGGTCCGCGGGGGAGCCGGAGCCTATAGACGGCCCGACTCCCGCGCGGACCGAAAAAAGAAGCTCCAAAATGGAGCTTCTTTCTGCGTCGCGTTTGCGACGTAGCGAGGCGCCAGGGGCGCGCTCGCTACGTCAGCAGCGGCGCGACGCGTCTGGACGCTGTGCGTCCGATGCGTAAAGATGGCGCCGGCCATGTAGAAAGGCCGGCGCCATCTTGTACGGACGGAGTCCGTACGAGGCCCAGGGGCGTCTAAAAGAGACGCCCCTTTTTTAAAATGGGACGTCCTCCGGACGTCCCAAAGGGCCGTCAGGAAAGCCCCTTAGATTCTTTCCTCCTGTCTTCACTCGTCCTTTTCTGGATTCAAAACCTGCTCTTCATATGAAAATTTCTGCTTACAAGTTGAACAAATTGGATGAGAGAATATAGCCTTGCCTTGACCCCTTTGCCAATTGGGGACCATTCAATTTCTGCAAATTCTGTTCTAACAGTAGTTTGTTTTTGTCCTAAGTACAGATGGTGGTCGGGGGGAGGGCTCCTAGTCTTTCCAGGCCAGGCCTCGTCTCTCCCCCTCAAGATGGTGGTCGGGGGGAGGGCTCCTAGTCTTTCCAGGCCAGGCCTCGTCTCTCCCCCTCAAGATGGTGGTCGGGGGGAGGGCTCCTAGTCTTTCCAGGCC
>NC_056523.1:71937056-72029415 GCF_019175285.1 Sceloporus undulatus | reverse complement strand
TGGCCTCGTCTCTCCCCCTCAAGATGGTGGTCGGGAGGAGGGCTCCTAGTCTTTCCAATTAGTTGCTGGAAGAAGATATTTTAATGATCTTTTAATTGTTATGTTTGAAAAGTTCTTAAACTGTTTTAAATCAGTGCTGTTTTTAATATGGTAACTTGTTTAATTGTTTTCATACATTTTTTCATAATAATGGTTGATTTTTAGCTTCATTTTGTTTTTATCTACATTATGAGCCATGTCAGTTCCCACAGAGGGAGAAAGATGGGATATATATTAAATACATACCTAACATATACACATACTGCTCAGCCAGAAAGAAAACAGAAGTACTATAGTATTCTTTCCCTGGTCATTTTTTATGACGTGGAAACAGATATCCTAGTGACAATGCACCACTCCATATGGAGTCCTTTCATGTGAGACTGTCATGACTTGCCTCATTCATTGTTGGATTTTCTCTTTTGAGATTGCCAGCAGCTGAAATCACAGTCTTCACAGCTCTCATTCCAAAGTCGTAGTGATCCTGAAGCAGAAGTATTGGAAATGTCAACAGCAGAAATAGAAATGATAGAATGGAAACTAGCTCATGAATTGGGTAAGAAAAGGGAATTCTGACAGTCTGCCACTTCATGTGTAGCCCAGCCTTTCTAAGTAAGTAAAAGAAGTGAGAATGCTTCCATAGTTAACCCAATATTTTTATTGCAATCAAAGTGGTTGTTGTGTGTCTTCAAGTTGTTTCTGACTTATGGCAACCGTAAGGCAACCCTATCAGGAGGTTTTCTTGGCAAGATTTGTTCCGAGAGGTGTGCCATTGCCTTCCCGAGGCTGAGAGCTTGTGGGGGGTTTCATAGTCTAATGGAAAATTGAATCCTGGTTTCGAGCTGCAATCCACACTCAAACCACTATGCCACGCTAATGGATCAAAGGTATAGATCAGGGGTAGGCAACCTTTTTGAGCCAGGGGCCGGGTTGCTGTCCCTCAGACAACTGGGGGGCCAAAGCTGGGGGGTGGAGTTTCCACCCTCCAGGGGCGGGGGCGCGTGCTGGGGGTGGAGCTTCCACCCTCCAGGGGCGGGGCCGCATAATAATAATAATAATAATAATAATAATAATAATAATAATAATAATAGTTCCAAGCATGGAAACTACTACAAAGCAATTCCAAAAAAAAAAAATAAAATAAAATAAAAAAAAGGAAGAAAGCATGCACACTGTCTCAACCCAGAAAGGCACAAGGAACACCAAGGGCAAGTAAATAATAATAATAATAATAATAATAATAATAATAATAATAATAGTTACAAGCATGGAAACTACTAAAATGCAATTCAAAATAAAAGGCAGAAAGCATGCACACTGTCTAAACCCAGAAAGGCACAAGGTGCTGAGAGGGGATTTTGCACACAGAACACCAAGGGCTCCTTCCCGGCTTCTGAGGGGCCTCGAGGCCATCAGAGGCCGGGAAGGAGGAGGGGGACACCCGCGCAGGCGTCCTCGCCGGCTCCTTCCCGGCTTCTGAGGGGCCTCAAGGCCCTCAGAGGCCGGGAAGGAGGAGGGGGACACCCGCGCGGGCGTCCTCGCCGGCTCCTTCCTGGCTTTTGAGGGGCCTCGAGGCCCTCAGAGGCCGGGAAGGAGGAGGAGGACACCCGCACGGGTGGCTCCACCGGCTCCTTCCCGGCCTCTGAGGGGGCCTCAGAAGGAGAGGCCTGGGGCCGCGCGGGCCCTGGGAGGAGCCCACAGAGGCCCAGGAGGCGGAGGTGGCCTGCGGGCTGGGGGTTGCCAACCCCTGGTCTAGATAGAGAATAGAATGGCAGAGAATAATGCTATAAAAAGGTGTTTTAGCAACTACAGCAATCCTTCTGTTCATCCCTGTATTCTCATAGGGCAAATGTCTTGGTAACAGCTTAAAATAAATAAAAGCAGGGCATAAATGATAGCATTTATAAGACTGCATGAAATTCTGAGCCAAGGAGGATCAACATGGATAACATGGATAAAAAGACAGCCGCTAAGGTAGCAATCAAAGCAAGAAGAGACTACTGATGTTTCAAAATATCAAAATTAACCATTATGAGTTGTGAAAAGGACCCTAACTGACCAGCAGAAATTCTTTCTGTGTTAGAAAGTTTGGATGGCCAGAAATACTGACCTGGGAACTGAGTTGTTCAGAAGACAGCTTGAATGTGGTAGTGATCTTCTTTGCCAGAACTTTGGCTTCATTGAATCCAAAGGAATACAGAGAAATTTCAGCAATCATAGAATAATCAGGAACCATCATTGCCACAGGACGAAAGAGAGCCTGGAAGATATGCATTCATATAGATGAAGCAGAAAATTATCACATACTTTTTAAAGCACCTTACCTAAAACAAATCAAACAAGCCTACATGCTGAGGAGAGAATATATAAAAGCAATCACATGTATCCCAGTTAATTTTCAAAAGTATGAGGTTTTTGAGGAACAAAAGTTTGGTCCAGATTCAGTGTGGAACTGACCTTCCCAAGTGAAGACAGTCTGCACCCAAATCGAAGCTTAAGCCCTGTGTTGTCTTGACAGGTGACATGAGGCCGGTGGAACAGGTTTTAATGGCTCATGCCCTATGCCTGTAATTGGAATTACAGTCATCCCCCATATCTGTGGGGGTTAAGGGCACAAGACCCCTGTGAATGTGGAAAAAGCCAAGTAACTTCCACCCTCAGGAAGCCAGTTAAAGGGGAGGGTGGGTGGGTCAAGAGGAGCAGGAATGTGCATGCTCCTTACCCCACCCTCCCGTCCCTTTAACTGGATCACCGTCTCTTTCCCAAGCATAGCTGCCTTTCCGTCTTGGAAGAGTGTGGAGGATCGGCCCCTCCATGCCCCCCTCCAGGCTGGAGAGCTGCCTGGAAAAGCTAGGGTTGGCGTGCACACCCTTCTTGGTTGCTCCCTCCCTCATGGGCTTTTTTTCCTCCATAGGGAAAGAGCCCAAGAAGGGGGAGGAGAGGGAGCAGGAGTACACATGTCAGCCTTGACCTTGTGAATGATCAAAACCACAAGTGTCAAAGCCACAAATGTTGAGGGACGAGGACAGGTTGCTTACCTGTAACTGTGGTTCTTCGAGTGGTCATTTGTGAATTCACACAAATGGGTTATTCTGCACATGCACAGATAGCTTTGGAATCTTTGGGAATTGCTAGGGAAGACTTAACAACTTAGCCCTACCACCCATGTGGACAGGTTTCTTCACACAAATGGGTTATTCTGCACCTGCACAGATAGCTTTGGAATCTTCGGGAATCGCTAGCGAAGACTTTTTTGGTGGAAGCCCCACCCCCCATATGGACAGGTTGCTTACCTGTAACAGTATTTCTTTGAGTGGCCATCTGAGAAGTCACATAAATGGGTAAATGTGCATCTGCACAGAAAATATAAAATATATATAGCCCTAATGTTCCTACTTTTTTCTGTTTCTCAGTTTCTAATTAAGAACTACAAGCAGGATATGACAAGAGGGAAAAATGGGTGAGATTTGTGTGAATTCACAGACGACCACTCGAAGAACCACAGTTACAGATAAGCAACCTATTCTTCTTTTCCATGGTCTCTGTGAATCACACAAATGGGTTAGACTGACAAGTTTTGGTAAACAGAGGAGGGAGTGTCATGACAGCAAGTATGTGCATTTAATCAAATATGAATTTATTAAACAGTCAATAATGGTATGAAATGATAACTTGAGTATGTGTCATGTATTGTAGTGCATAAGTTTAAGACATGCAATCCAACAAACCTGGTGGCGCAGTGGTTAAATGCCTGTACTGCAGCCATTCACTCAAAACCACAAGGTTGCGAGTTCAAGACCAGCAAAAGGGCCCAAGCTCGACTCAGGCTTGCATCCTTCCGAGGTTACTAAAATGAGTACTCAGACTGCTGGGGGCAAATTAGCTTACTTGCTAATTAGCTTACTTGCTGTTCACCGCTATGATCTTTGGAATAGCGGTATATAAATAAAACAAATTATTAATTATTATTATTATTATTAATGTAAACTAGAAAGCAATACTGCTCTCCCAAAATCTGCGTCTCGTTTTGATCTGGTGTCCAGTCTGTAATGTGAGATGAAAGTCAATGGCTGGGACCAGACAGCAGCTTTACAGACAAGGGCACACTACTGAGAAAGGCAGAAGAAGCTCCTACCGGCCTAGTGGAATGAGCTTGAACTCGAGCAGGAGGAATCTTTCCTGATCATTCATAACACAAGTGAATAGTAGCAGATACCCACTTAGAGAATTGTTGAGGCATAACAGGGAATCCCAACTTCAAATCTGAGTAACAAATGAAAAGGCTCATGGATTACCTCAAACTCGAAGTTCTGTAAATGTAAAATTGGGCGCCCTTCGGACATTGAGGCCATGAAGACAGAGCTTGGTATCAGTGGTTGGGTTTGGGGCCAAGATAGGCAGTACAATGTCTTGACTTAAATGGAAGGCAGACATGATTTTAGGTAAAAAGATGATGTCGGGCTGCAGCACAACCTTGTCTCTGTGAAACTGGAGAGAAGAGTGGTCAACACAGAGAGCACAAAATTCACTTGCACGGTGGGCCAAGGTGATTGCAAGTAGGAAGGCAGTCTTCCAAGTGAAGAGTCTCACGTCAGTAGTAGCCATAGGTTCAAATGGCTTTCCTGATAGGTAGGCAAGGACCAGCTCAAGGTTCCACGTTGGTGTTGGCATCAAGGACGGAGGGTGGAGGTTGCTAAACCCTTTGAGGCACTTCTTAACAAGAGAGTCTTTAAAGAAGGAAGGACAGCCACCAAACTGGAAGTGTGCACAGATTGCCACCAGGTAACACTTCAAAGAAGAATGAGAAGGTCCAGCAGTATCTAGTGAGAGGAGAAATTCCAAAACAGTAGGCACTTCAACCCGAGAGGAGAGTAGTCCCTTCTTGGTCAAAAAGGCTTGAAACTTGTTCCATTTGAGGAAATAGGCCATCTGGCTCATGAGCCATGAGGATTACTGTCTGCACAGGTAGGGAGGCTAAGGATGGATTCTCCATGCCACAAGGCAGAGAGTTTTGAGTTCCAGGTGTTGAACCTGACCCTTTTGGAGGGTGAGGAAGTTGGGATGGAACAACAGTTGAAGGAATTACCTCTGGGACATGCAGAGGAATGGAGCAAACCATGGTCATCTCAGCCACCACAGTGATGAGGATGGCATTTGAATGGTCAGTCTTCATCTTGGCCATGACTTTGGTGATTAGTGGAAAGGGAGGGAAGGTGTACAACATTTTCCCATACCATTTGAAGTGGAAGGCATCTCCTCGAAAGTCCCTGGCCCAAGATTTGGAACAAAACTGTAGGCACTGTTGGTTAAGCTGTAATGCAAGTAGATTGATCTTTGGAGCGCCCCATTGGTGGAATACAGTCTATAGGTTGGGCATCCACTTGTGGCACGAATCTGATGACCTCCTGAGTTTGTCCTCTCAGGGTAGGAGAATAGCTTGGAGCAGGATTTCTCATTCTATGCACCAGTCTCAGATGTGAAGGGTGAGGTCAAGTAATGTACAAGATCTTGTTCCTCCTTGTTTGTTAAGGCAGTACATGGCAGGGGTACTGTCCATCAATGGAAGGCCCGTTTGGTGCCGAATGAGTGATTAGAAGGATCTGAGAGCTTTGTTGACCGCAAGCAACTTGGGGGCTTTGATGTGAAGGCATTTTTCTTTCGAGGACTTTTCCTTCACAATGAGCCCTTCAGTGTGGTTGTCCCAACCTTCCATAGATGCATCTGTGGTTAGGGTAATTTGTGGTTGAGGTGGCAGGAAAGGCATTCCAGAACATACGTTGACCGGTCCAGCCACCAATGCAAAGTTCTGGCAACAGATCTCTGTACTGTCAGCCATTTTAGGGGATGGTCTGTCATGGATCGAAGACTGAGAGAAACCAAGACTGAAAAGGTCAGAATCAAAGTCAAGACCAAGGTGTGACATATGTTGTTGAAGCCAAGTGTCCAAGGGCCACCTGAGCAGTGTGAGTTGTGATTCTTCTTTGGTCAGACAAAGGAAGCCCAACCTATGTTTGCAGGAGCAGCAAACCTGTCCTCAGGTAGGTAAGCTTTTGCTTTTATGGAGTCCAACATGGCACCTATGAAACACACCTTTTGGGATGGGGACAAGCTGGATTTGGTCTAGTTGACTAAGAGACCGAGGGAAAGTAGCAATGCTAGGACGAAATCACCATGTTGAACAAAGGTGTGTTGTGATGGTGTGACGAAGAGCCAATTGTCCAGGTATGGGAAGACGGAAATTCTGTGTTGATAGAGGTAAGCCGCCATTACTGCTATGCACTTCATGAAGCCCCCCTCGGAGCCATAGTGTCTGGGAATGCTGCCAAAACATACTCACACAGCCGATAAGAGCCTGCTTAGTAAAAGGAAACCACACCATCTGCCAAGAAGCAGTTCCTCAAGCAACAATGCCAAATGACGTCCAATAGAATAAGCCACTAGCCAGTCGAAAATTTGGGATTACAGAGAGCAATACTACCAACCAGTCTGAGGTCAAGAATGCCAGAGGGTTGGTCAAGGTGTCCGGTCTGAGGTCAAGGATTCAAAGGCAGTCAAAGGTCTAGGAAACCAGGAGTCAGATCAAGCAGCATTCACTAAAGAACCAATAGACTCTGACAAGAGAGCTCAGTGTCTGCCAGGTGTCTTATGTCTAGCTATCTTATCACAGCTGCTGAGTAGCTAATGAGCGTTTCTCAGCAAGCCTCTTGGAACACCGAAGACACGCCCTTTTTGATCTCTCTGGCTGAAGGTAGGAATCTCAATGCTCTGCTGCTCTATGTCTCCCAAGTCTGGAACTTCTACTGGGGCAAGGCTGGGCTGCTGAGCCCCAGGTTCCACTGGAGAACATCCCACAGACCTAGGGTCTGGCTGAGCCAAATCCACTGGGGCTGGGAGAGCAGAGCTGGGACCTGGCAGGGCATAACTGGAGCCTGGCACAGCCTCAGGTTCCTCCTGTACCTGAGGAGCCGAGTCCTCCTCATAGTCCTCCGAGTCTTCCTTGTGGCTGGCCATGACACATAGATAGGCAAGACTTGGAACCAAAAAAGTTTGATGCTGACAGAAAAGGCAAGGAATCTGCAATGATCTTATTTATTTATTTATTTATGGTATTTATACCCCACTCTTCAGCCCTAAAGGGTCTCAGAGTGGCTTACAATTGTTCCCTGGCCTCAGGCTTACAATCTAAAAAGACACACCACAAAAGTAGAAGGGAATGGTGGTGGGGAAGGGATCAGGTCCAGCAGTTCTTCTCTCCCTCTGAGACCTGGACCAAGGCAGATGGACTATAGGGAAGGTGGTTCTTCTTAGTTCAGGCCAGGCCCGATGGAGCTGGGCCTGCATCTCTCCCTCTGTGGCCGGAAAGCACCAGATGAACTGGAAGGAGGGCTCTTCCCGGATTCCTATGTGAAAATAAGCATCCTTTGAATTGAGGGTGGCAAACCAGCCTCTTTTCTGTAATAACACAAGAATAGAAGAAAGGGTTAACATTGGGAAGCACTTGTAGGAAATAAAAAAGTTCAAGTGGTGCAAGTAAGTCGTGCAAGTCCAAAATGGGGCGAAGGTCCTCGTCTTTTTTGCTGTTGAGAATGGCTGCTGCATCAAGTTTTCTAGCCATCCTGTCCAGTTTACATCCCTCTTTGTTGGTAGGGGTAGTGGAAGTTTTCAGTGTAAAGTGCAACTGGGAAGCCTCAATAATAGTGGAATTGGGCTGTGGGTGTTCAGACCACCAGGATTCCTCAGAAGGTGTAATCCTGTAGGTTCTCAATCTTCCTGGTGGTTGATGGCGTGAAAGCCGGGGAGGTCCAGGAGTGGAAGGAACAGTATATTCATGGCTGTCGGCCTCCTCTTCCTCGCCATGACAGTGAACCTCAGGAGAGGCAGAGAGTCTCTCCCATGGCCTGGTAGAATGTTCAAGTTGAGAAGGATGTGGTGTCAACTGTTTCAGGGGGAATCTCATGAATCTCGCCCTTGGACACCGAAGTGACGTTGGCCTTGACCACATGGAAGGAGCAGCCCGAGGAGAGCTGAGCAGCACCAGAAGCGTCCATTTGAGATGGAAGACAAGATCTGAATATACCAACAAAGTTCAGTTCGTAAGGCCGAAAAATAGTAAAATCAACAGTCCAAGGTCAATACAAGTAAGAATTGTGGAGAGAGTCCAAGTGGGAAGTTTCTTCAAGTTGCTAGCGTGACGGATGAAAGGAACTCAGAAAAGAGCAGGAACACTAGGGGTATAGGAGCCCTGGTGGCACAGTGGTTAAATGCCTGTACTGCAGCCACTCGCTCAAAACCATAAGGTTGCGAGTTCAATACCAGCAAAAAAGTTCAAGCTTGACTCAGGTTTGCATCCTTTCAAGGTTGCTAAAATGAGTACCCAGATGGTTGGGGGCAAATTAGCTTACAGTTGTGAACCGTTTAGACATTGTTAGTTCAGTATGAAGCAGTATATAAATGAAGCTGTTTGTTTGTCTTTTGTTTTGTGTATATACAGGTGGGTGGGGCTACCGCCAAAAAGTCTTCCCTAGCAATTCCAGAAGGTTCCGAACCTATCTGCACAGGTGCAGAATAACCCATTTGTGTGATTCACAGAGACCATGAAGAACTGTATTTATTTGCTCCCCACATGAAGAAAAATTATAGAGTGCAGGGATTGTTTTACAGTTACACCAGTAGACAAATTAAGCCACACTTTCTCAACCTCACAGAAAGGCAAAGGCAAATCCCCTCTGAACAAATACCGTACTGTATATACTCATGTATAAGTCTAGAAATTTTAGTCTAAAAATTGACCCCCAAAACTTGTGTCAGCTTATCCATGGGTCAATGTAAGTACTGTACTTTAACTCTTATTTTAAAAAAAGGGACTATCCCCCGGTGAAAGACAAGCGTGTAATCTGTCATGGAAACACTGACCCCCATCTATTCTCTCATCTAGCCAGCCTTTAAGCATGAGCACAAACAGTTATGCCTGCAGGAATTTTGCAAATTCTTTGGCATTATTTTTCTTTCCTTCATTCTTTAAATCCTTTGTTACATTCCCTTAAGTTTTACCCTTGACTTATCCTCGGGTCATATCAAAATCCATAATTTTGGCCCCCAAACCTGCCCTCAATTTATACATACGGTCAACTTATAGTAAACTATATACAGTATGGTCAAGAAAACCCGATGATATGGCAATCCTAAGTCAAAAATGATTTGAAAGCATAAAACAACAACAAAAGAATCCATTTTATACCATTATAAGTAAGAAAGAAACAGTTCTTTACTATGTATGGAATTAATGCAGCATCCTGCAGGCTTTAGATACCTTTAAGTTATCTGGTAATTCAGTGCGTCCTGCATAGCCCGGGTTCATTGTTATGAACACTGCACAAGACGGGACCAGTGGTATCTCGGCTCCTTCAAACATGAAGCGATCCACCTAAATACATCAAAAAGATGGTTACTCTCAATGAATGATTTGTCGTTGAGTAAAAGCATCTTCAATTCCACAAGGAACAAAATCAATTTTGTATCAAAACTGATGAAGTTAATCTCCTAGGGATTCAATTAAATGGCTTTATAGGGCCAGCTCAAGCTATCCAGTAACTAATTTTTAAGTTTGGCCAGACACCCTTGAAATCCAGACTGACATGCAGCAGGGTTTTTCCCTTACAGGAACAGGCTTTTCTTCACTAATTAGATAAATCCCTGTTTTATTATGATTCGATTGAATAACTATTTTATTATTAAGAAGATGCCATTTCTCCAGCTATAAACATCCTTCTAGCAATTTCATGTTTTTAATGAACTAGCAACCAACTGAATGATTATGTGATGAATCAAGCATGGAAAGTTTTGATCCTTTTATGAAAAGCTTAATAGGTAACAACTTAAGACTATTTATTAAAATGCAGTGGAACTGTAACAATAAACACAGTTCAAAGAATCTTACTTAGAATCAATCCCCAAGACATATATGCAACACAAGTCTTTGCCAAAAACAAGTATAACTGTCACATTGAGAGAGTAAAGCAGGTTGATTTTTTGCGTTTATCATGTCTCTGGCAGAGTTCAGCAATCCTTCTGTCACTAAAACCTCTCATTGGTAAAAACAAATGTTAGTAATGGTATTAGTGTCTTGATAACTTCCAACTTTATTTAATTAATTATAGGAGCTTGGGATAGTGAGTAGCAGCAACACTATACAAACAGTAGTTTCCAAATCAGTTCTATGCCTTTTTTGTGTTTTTGTCACTAGTGAAGCTTTTCTGTGATCCTTCAATAGGAGCAGAAAAGGTCAAAGTCCTATATAGTGGTCAAAATTCTATACAGAACCTGGAAAGGTGAGCTTTTTGGACTACAACTACCAGAATCCAGTTTGACTCTAGCTGACAACCAAAAAGGTCTGCTTTTTCTCTTAACTGACATGCCTTCTTAGATTCACTCCCAGGACTTACCCTCTGTTGCTGAGCTTTCTGAATTGTTGTGATCTGCTGGGCAACTACAGACAACACTTCAATGTCAATTCGGTTAAACTCATCAAAGCAAGCCCAGGCTCCAGAACTGAGCAAATAAAAAGAGGACAATATGAAAAGTAAATCCAAAAATTGCTTGCAATCCAATCAACTTTAAGTCATGGGAAACGATGGAGATAGTAAAGGGAATGACTCCTCCATCCACTATTAGGACTTCTTGTGTTCACCTGTGTGGAGGACATATTACAATCCCAAATATTTCTTACTATTATCCATAGCCTGTTGCAAATGGAGGACATATTGAAAAGACACCCATGCATGTAAGATGTATTCTAGGAACAGCAAACATAGGCTATCTACTTGGTTTGTGTCCATAGTATTACAGGTTTAGGTTGTAAAACTAAGAGGACAAATCTCAAACCTTGAAGCACAACAATAAATATTTTAAGAATCTCTTTATAGCTACAGCAAAGTAATTATTAAGCTTCATCGGCTACAAAACATAGTACCATTGGTCCATTATTCAATCAAATGTATTCAATTAACTACACCATGTGATAACAATAAATTAAAAGCTGTTCATGACCTAGGGCAACAACCATGTCTCCACTTTAAACAGGACAAAATGAAGTTGTCACAATGTGCACAGGCCTAAGTTAAGAAAAGTGCATAATGTCAGGTAAATTGGATGCCAACTAATGAGGCCAGTTTTGCAACCAATCCTGTTTTTCATGCACAGCTTTTTAAAAGGCCATTATAAGGATTTTTGAAAAGATTTTTTTTCCTGGTTGTCAAGTCTTACATAGTCTTATTGCATACAAATGGACCTTGCAGCACTTTAAGACTGAGAGAAGTTTGCAGCATAAGATTTCATAGACTCAGTCTACTTCATCAGTAGAATGAATCTACAAAAGCTTATGCTATCAATTTTTCACTCTCAAAAGTGCTACAAGATCCCTTTGTATAGTGATACAGATTTAGGGCTGAAACAGACCAGCAGTAAGTGCTGGCTCGGGGGCAGTGTGGGGGCATGGCATTTAGAAGACTGTGGGTGTGCCGCCCTCCCTCTGGATGGGCATGGCTCCATGAGGGTCCATGATTCAGTCCCAACCAAATGCACGTCCATGTGAGAATGCTTTAACAACTTTACTCTAAGCCAAACTTCAGTGCACTAAATACATAAGTATTCTAATTAACATTTACTGCCTCCCTCCTTACACAGGTTTATGGCTGCTTGGAAACACTTCTCCACCTCCTCCCAATCGGCTTTCTCCAAAATAGTTGGTCCTGGTCTGTGTTCCCACTTCTTCCCTCTTACATCCCACCAGGTTCCTTCCAAGTTTACTCCACTAAAAGAGCCCTGGTCTGGTCAAGCCAATGCAGGCCAATAGTCCAGTTCCCCTTCCAAGCAAGGTTCCCTGAACAGCACTTCCTTATGTGGTCCCACGCAGGGTCTTCCATGCCCTCTCTGTAAGGCAACCCATCACCCTGCCCTTCCTAGGCTCGTTATCCTAGCTTCCCCTTCCATGCCTCCTTCTTCTTGTGTCTACCTGTGCCTCCACTTTTATACCTTCACTCTCTGGCTCCACCTCCTCTCCTTCTCTTTTCCCCTTGGTCCTCCCACCAGCCTTCTTCAACCCTCCATTCTTCCAACCGGCCTTCCACTTCTTCCCACGCTGTTGCCTCACCTTCTGGATGCAGCAGCTCGCCTCTTCTCTCGGCCGTGCCCTCCTGTGACGCCTGGCCAACCTGAAGTCCATCCTTCACCCAGTCACAATGACATATGCCCCAATGTCGCCCCCCAAGCTGGCGTCATGCTGCCCGCCCAACCAGATGGTGGGAAGCATTGTAGCATTCCAGCTCACATCACAGGAGCGCTGTAAAGTGGCAGCAGCAGTGGAAAGGGCACCCTTTTGCTGGCTCAGAAAGGAGAGGCATTTTGCCACCTGTGGCGTGCAGTTGCCGCGGCCCTGATCCAGTGCTCAGAGAAGCAGCTTCACGCTTCCCCTTTAGGGCCATCTGTTTTGGCCCTCACATGCCTATGTCTTTAAACAGTCTTCTTGGTTTTCCCTTCTAAAAGCAAAATATGAGTAGTTCTACTTTATTTACTTACACTGATTTAGATTTGTATCATATAATGACTTCTTTAAGAGGCTTATAATAACATAAAACAAAACAGTGTAAAATTGCATTAAAATTGATGAAATAACACAATTCATAGGACTAACATATATACTGGGAGGCAGAAGCAGCATGTCTAAACCAAATTAGACAAGGACAGTGTGACAGAAACATTTCCAGTAACTGTTTAAAAACATCACACAAGTAGACCTGTGAATTCCTACTGTAACAAGAGATCACTACTACAGATGCCACCTCTAAGAATCTCTGTTCCAGGCAGATCCTCACATAGCTGACTATGATGGCACCTGAATAAGCATTATTGGAGACAAATGTGTTGGAAGGTGTTTTCTACCAGAGTAACCAAAGCAGTTCTCATCTTAAAGCTCAGCTGCATACCAACCTGAAACAGGGTCAGGTCATGCTGCATCTAGGTTTACTTGAGGAATATGCCTAGAAGTGCCTGTTACAGATGGGTCACAAAACTACACCAACCTTTGTATGGAGTTTTTCATCATGACCTCTTGGGGCAGACAAGATATGTAAATAAGCCCTGGTGCAAAAGATGACTTTACACTTTAGTCAATGAAATGTGGTTATTTTCATACTCTGGGATAAAATATGATAATATGTATTTCTCTATGGCTTGGCTAATAGACTATGCAAGGAAAACAATTTAGCTTAAAACAAAGTATCATCAGACACTGTTCTGAGCCTTCATAGTCCTACTCTGCGCTTCATGAGATACAGTAGTACCTTTATTCAGGCATTATGATTATCAGACCAGTCATTACCTTTGACTGTATGCTATGATTCACACCAACAAGAGCACATTCAGATATAGCATTGTGTTGAAGTTTACCTGGCTAATCCTTTCAGGAATTTCCCCATTGCCATGAAATCAAGCTGATCAGAGCAATTAAATACAACCGTCTGGATAGCTAAAGCTTTCCCCAAATCCTTAGTTGTCTCTGTTTTGCCTGTTCCAGCTGGTCCTGCAGGAGCACCTCCAAATTTCAAGTGCAATGCTCCAGTGAGTGTCAGGTAACATCTATCACAAAGAAGCAGATTGTTGTTTAAATTAGAAGTGATCCCCAAGTCACCCAGCCAAATCCACTACACAAAAACATTTATGTTTCACACATCAGCATTACTAATTAGCTCACTGGGTTAATATAATAAGAATATAGAATGCAGGAGTATAGAATATAATTATTCAAGTTACAGTATACCACTAGTGGAGAGCAACACGGTCTAACAGGCCACCTGTGGTAAACAAAAGCTCAATTCAATACAGGTAAATGACATACTGAGAAAAAAGGTTTAAGAAGGGTTCGCTACCCTGCCCAATCTTTACATTCTTTTTGAACCTGATGTTAGATATAAAACAGGCAAGCAACATTCAGCTGACAAGCCCTCTGAAAATAATTACCATGGCAAGTCAGAAATCAATTAAATATCTCCTCCCCAGCTGGGTCAAAGCACCAATAATCAATAATGCTGTGCAACATCAAGCACTACAATGCAGATCTTATACTATTATTCTCTGAGAGGTGCTTTAACCATACTCTTTAATGATGAATATCCATCATTCCAAATTACCCACAGAAGACTATTTGCTTAATCTGCTTCCATTACCATTAGAGAGAGCTGAACGGTTATATCCTTGTTCAGTCCAAGAAGTGTCAATCTATCCTCCATGAATATAAATAACAGCTACATTGCCATAATTAAAGAAGCATATCTAAGTGCTGGTTTACATTCATCTAATTAAACCAAACCCATTTTTTAAAGGTATGCCTCAAATAGGGCTCTCATAAGATATATGTAAAATTTATATTGTCACAAATAATTGCTGTATTTGCCTTAGGCAAAAGCAACAGGTATGCAGATACTGCTGAACCGTTGCCAAAATCCTGAGTTATATGCTCAACTCCATTCCCACTGACTCTATATAAATGTGTCTGGGGATTCTTTCAGACTACACAGTCTGATTCCACTTTAATAGCCATGACAATATCAGAATGAATTCTGGGATTTGGCACTTTAAGAATTAGTGTTTAGAATTCTTGGCCAGAAAGCAATACTACCTCAACAAATTACAAAACTCAGGATTCCACATGATACTTCCATGGTGGTTAAAGTGGAACCATATTGCTATTACTGTGTACTGTGAAAGGTTTACAGGCGCTTTGGGACTGGCAGTAAGTAGGTTGCAGTCCTGTTGCCTAACTGCCTGTTCCTGCTTTTAGTATCTTTCAGGCCTGCAAATTTCTCTTCCCTGCAGTATCTGCCTTCCTCAGTTCCAACCCTGTTGTTAGACTCTCTCCTTCTTGTACTGTGATCTCAGCTTACTACCACTGGCATACTATTCAACTTAAATTAAAATTCCAGTGTAATTTGTTTTCTGATTACTTTTCCAACAACACACAAAAGAACCAAGTCACTGCTGCCATGAACACAATGAAAAATGAATTTCACCGATCATCTTAGGGATGCCTAAGTCCTATAACCTGTTCCTGACAAGATGCCCTACACCTCAGTTGCTAATAATACCTGAGCAACAAAGGTGGTAGATTTGACCCTTGGTTCAGATCTTGAAGGGATTATTTATTTATTTTACTTTTAAACCATGCAATAACAAAAGTTGTCTGGGGAACATTAGGAATGTAAGATACAAGACACAAAAAATAATAAGACTAAGGGTGCATCTATAATGGCCATTAAATAGAGGGCCAGTCTGGAGCATTATGCCTTGAACTGGCCCTGGACCAGCCACAATGGCAACCACGTGCACTGGGCCGAACCTGGTGCAATGTCACATCATAGACCAGCTGAGCTGTAACCTGCCCATGATGAAGTGGCTGTGGTGGTTCTGAAAATAGGCTATCCCCTTTCCCTGGGCTATTCAGCATATGGAATGGATTTGACCCAATCCAGTTGTCCACATGCTCCCTCCAGCTTAATTGCCATGACCATGGCCCCAGAGGGAGAGAAGAACAATGAACTTAATCCCTTCCCCAACACCATTCCCTTCTCTTTTTGTGCCATGTCTTTTTTACATTGTAAGCCTGAGGGCCGGGAACTGTCTAATTTTTTTCAAAAAAAAAATTATAAGCAGGTCTGAGAGCCTTTGTGGCTAAAGAACAAAGTATAAATATTCCAAACAAACAAACAAACAAACAAGGTCACTCTGGGATTTCCTGGAAACACAAGATATTTTTCCTGTTAGTTAAGGGCAAAGTTGGGTTAGGGACAGAAAAACACTGCCAGCACTGGCTTCGAAGTGAGTATGGCGTTTTTCATCAGTATAGACAAGTCCTGAAATAAAACTAGCAATCCTCAGTGTACTTTTTCAAGATTATTTGGGCTTGGTTTTTTTTGTATAACCTGTCAGTGAGAGGAGTGATCACCAGGCGCCCACTGTTGCCCAAGTATTCATAGCCATAGATAAATTCAGCATTTACTGCTCGGATATACAAATCCTCTCTTGTCCAGTAGTATCTAATGATAAAGAAAAATGGACAATGAATATCAGAACAAGATTACAGGAGCAAGCTGTCGGTCTGTCTTTCTCCCCGTATGAAAACCCAGGGTTGCTCACAACAAGATTACAAACAGATACAACTAAAAACACAAGTTATAACACAAGTTATAATGTTAAACTACAGTTAAATGAATTTTATTTAGTGCCAAACAATAAAAAAGATAAGCAAATTTTAAAAATAATTTTAAAATAGATTAGCGGGGGGGGGGGGGGAAGGAGGCTCACATAAGTAAAAATATAGGCTTTCAGACAGTGTGGATCCAACTCATACAGCATTTTATAGGTCTTAACCAGTTAACAAAGAGTCACTATGGCCCAGTACAGATGGGCAGGAAGGGACAGCGAGATGCCGCCCCTTTCTTCCCCAGATCATTGTCGTGGTAACCATACAGCTGCGGCAACGATCCGCCCCAAAAAGGAGCTGTGAAATGCAGCTTCTTTCGGTGCTGCTGCCAAGCCACCATTGGCACCCTGGTGCACGTCAATGATGCAAGCACGGCACAGCACCATCTGGATGTTGTGCTGCGCTTGCGTCATCATGGTGCCCCCCCATGTGTACAGGACGCCGCCATGATGGCAGCGTCTGTACAGACTAGGGATTGGGAGCATGTGGTGGCTGCATGCTCCCGAACCCTAGAATCGCCGCCAGGACGCTGCTTCCCACCCGTATGTACCGGGCCTATAAATATCAACATTCATATCATTTTATAACTCTACAATCCAATAAAAGCTGCATGTTTCACCTTCACACTTTAAAAAAAATGGCCATACATACAACTGTGGTGGGCAAAATTTAGTAGAGTTAACAAATTCCTATGGACACAATACATCAACAACTGGCTTGTTAAGTGAAAAGAAGAAATATAATATTATCTTTCTCAGGACAGGGGTGATGTTGGGCTGCAATAATGATCTTTGTAAAGTGATATAATTATAAACAGGTAAAAGTGCAAGATGCTGTTATTGTTGATAACACTGTGGATGATGATATAATTATGTATGTATTATGCTATTATTTCTTAGATTGTACGCCATGGTCAGGTTTACTCTTATCTATTTTATTGTTTGTATGTACAGCACTGTGCAAATCTACAGCACTATATAAATAAAGCATAATAATAATAATAATAATAATAATAATAATAATAATAATAATAAGGCCCACAATGCTCCCGAACACTTCATAACTGGGAAACAGAACATGTCAGTAGCACTGAATTTAAAATCAGTGATCATACAGTATATAGTAGGAAATCCCTCACCTGAGCTGGGAAATCCATTCAAAATCATTCTCACTCATGACATTCTCCTCAATAAGTTTAGCTGCCACATCTTTGGCATGCACTTCAATCACAATGAGAGCAGATAACACTGTCCGCTGCATCCGAGACAGCTTTCCTCGTACAAGTGCTACTAGATCACTGAGCTGTGCAAGTAAAACAAAACAAATCAGTCTGGGCCCTGGAGAAAATATCTTGGATCTACAGTACTTGGTATTCTTTAGCCAGAAATATTCTGATGCATAAAAAATGGATATTTCATGCAAGAAAAGACAACAAACATAGCCCTTACATTTTACTTCTTTATATTTACTATCACAATAAATTGGTGGTTTATGGAAAGGAAGAAACAAATGACTGGCTCTCAATGAGCCCCATGTGGTAAAGATAGTGTGGACTAGTGTAGGGGAGCAGAGATCAGAAACCCACTTGCAGTTTCCTGTCTCAGCTTTCCATCCATCCAACAGCCACTCTGACAGCTCTAACACTATAGATCTTAAGATCATGCTATGAATTCCCAGGCTACTGAATGGGAAGATATCTTCAGCAATCCAGCATTTGACATAGGAGCAGCACAGGATATTTCAGAGTTCCAAAACTATCAACGAGAAGGTTTTTTTCTTTCAAGCTCACCCCTCACAAGGCAAAGACACAATAAGCAGAAACTCTGAGGTTAAACTATTTGGTCTATTCGGGAGATGGTTCTTCAGGTAACAAGGCCAGTGTAGGCAAGAGGTCTCGGTGGCTGCTCAGCTCCCAAGGTGACCAGGTGCAAAGTTTCAAACAAACTTTATCCTCACAATGGTCCTAAAGGCTGCCTTTTCGCTTTGTCTTTCTTGTGCACTAATTTCACCGAAGGCCCGCCTGCTGCCCCCTTTCCCCCCTCACTGCTCTCTGGATCTTTCCACTGACTCTGGTGGGGGCATACCACCCACTTTGTGAATGACTGCTGTAGTGCAAAGTACCTCCAGATGTTCTGGATTAGAAATCCCTTCTAAACAAGATGGTCAGGAGGTCTAAAATATCTGGGATCCAAACCTAAGGTGGGAAAGGTTGCTCCAGAGGAGGTTTCAATACAGGGAGAAAAAATGAACTCACAAATATCTTTAAGTGACATTTTTACCTGAGCACTTAGCTGGGGAAACAGCCTGGTAGCCAAATCTTGAGCTTCGAGGGCCTCAGATACCTCCTTTGTCCAGAATGTCTGACATCCAGCAATGGTTACTTGGCCAGGCCAATCTAAGACCCATGTAGTCCGTGGTGTCTTTATTTAAAAAATATTATTTTCATAGTAAATACAATGTATAACTTTCCCTTTCTTCATTATTCCCTAGGTTGGATCTAACCAACACTGTATTAGATGGTACTTGTTTCACCATATGTGAGTATTATATTTATCTTGATTTGTATGATATAGTACTTGCCAATGCATTTGAACTTTCTATAGAAAGAGATCTGGCTACAGTTTTTTCTTTTCCTTTATAGTGGATATCCATGTAAGTGGAAAAGAGATATCTACAATCAAAGCACATTTTCATTTTCTGCAAATGAAAATTATTTCATTGAGATAATTACAAGAACAGTATCATTTGATATTCTCTTATACATCAATGTCTCTCAAATGCTAACCAAGTTGACCAGATTAAAAGCAAATTTAGACAATTCTCAAATAATTACAAAAGCAGAGATCTTGTGACCTGGACTACATAGGGACGAAGAAACTCCCACCATCAGGTCTTACTCTCTTGTGGTAAAGCAAATACAGTGTGCCCTTGGCTTATGCAGGGGATCCATTCCGGACCCCCCCCCCCACGTAAGCCAAAAAACAGGTATGCTCAAGCCCCATTCACTTGAATGGGGCTTCTGCATGTGGCGGCGGCGCAACGGCATGACAGCGCAGCGGCGCATGCCCCATTCATTCAAATGGGACGCGCCACCCCATTGCGCCCTGCACAGCTCTCCACAGGTTTCAGCGTATGCTCAAATCCGCGTATGACACGGGTGTACTGTATGTAGTCTTAAAATGTTTCTAGCAGCCCAGCTTGTAATTGTGACCAAGAAAGCCATTCATACACTCACAACATAATACTGCAGTTCTTTCTGCCTGACTCACTTCACAATTATAATTCATGACTTTATAACCTCACATCTAGATTACTCTAATACCATCAGTATAGGCCTGAATGTGCCTGATGGACTTTTAGAACACTTAATAGTTACAAATCACAGTATCACTGGGAGCAAATTACTTCCTTCTGCACTAGTTCATCATTGACTTTAATGTGTTGCTTATGACTTAATTAGTTCTGGCCCACAGAAACAGTACTTTCTTCCACTTTTCCAAGCTTAACGTAGGCCTGGTACAGAGCACCCAAAAAGGGCGGTCTGCCGGCGCCTTGTTTTGCTGCGCAATGAAGTTGCAACAGACAAACCGTGCAGCTTCCTCACGCAGCAAAAAGAACCAGCAAAAAGCAGGTTCTTTTGGCGGCGCCATAATGACGCTGCAGTGCGCCAGTGGCGCACTCACAATGTCATTATGGCGTTGTGTCAAAATGGCGGCACCCATCTGTACAGGGCTCCACCATTTTGATGCCCTCATCATGTGCGAGGGGCATCTGGAAGCATCACCCCTCACACGTGACGAGGGCGCCCTATCGCGGCCGTCTGTCCTGCGCCTGAGATGCTCTTTTATCATCTGTGAGCAAAATTAACACTAAGAACAGAGGGGAATCTTCATACAATTATCTGGTTGAAGCCCCTCAGACCTTCAAAGTGTTGGAAGAAACAGTAGCTTATGCGCTTGTTAATGCTGTTCTCTTGTCCACTGGAGGCAATTAGGTTCTTTTGTGTTCCTTTCTTGCTTGCTTTTCCTTCCTCTGTCAGCCACCTATCCCAAAAGCAATATGAGCAGATAACACTGGTACAGTCAGGGTTAATTAAGAGACTGCTCTATGTTGTAAAAGAAAAAGAACCAGCCCAGACTGAACCTCTCTGCTCTCTCCCTGTCTCCTATTTGATGGGACAGAGCATGTCTACAGCATGTCTCCCTCCCATCCTTTTCTATTTTAGATTAGTTTAGAAAGGATCAGGCATTTTCTATCTAAGAATGTATTTCTATAATAAATGTTCCTCCTGTTGAGGATTTTAACCTTATTTTTCTGCCTGCAATCTGGTTCTTTCAAACTCACCATCCTAAGATGGGCACCTTTGCCATAATTAACAGGCTTTTCATTCCAATAATAATATCTTGCCATCCATCCCCTCTAACAAAAAGTACCTTCTAGTAAGTAGCATGAGACTTTTCAACATCTCTTAAGATTTTGATGGCAAGAGATAAGGTGATATGGAGAAAGAGGTTTAATATTCATTGCATTTCCTTGTTTGTGATGTAGTAAATCATAACCCATAACAGACCATCTACTTACAGGTTGAGTGTCCCTTACCCAAAATTTCTGGGATTAGAAGTGCTTTGGATTTTGGACTTTGGAACATTTAAATATACATAACAATATATCTTGAAGATGGGACCCAAGTCTAAACAAGAAATTAATTTATGTTTTGGATACACTTTATATACATAGACTGAAGGCAAGTTTACACATAATATGTCATTTTATGCATGAAACAAGTTTGTGTACAATGAACCATCAGAAAGCAAAGATATCACTATCCCAGCCACCCATGTGAACAATTTTGAATTCTGGAGGATTCTGGATTTTGGAATTCTAGATAAGGGATACTCAAACTGTATGGCATTATTTTTTGGTATCCCTATCTGCACAATACATTTGAAGAATGATCCAAGAAAGTGACAGCTTCTTTTTCCAAAACAACATGATGGCCTGGTACATACAGGCCCTTTGCGACACCCTCGTCACATTCTAGGGTTGCCTGGGGGTGGAGCGCCCACACACCCCTCAACTGGGCGAGGGCATAACAGTGGCAGCGCCCTGTATACAAGTGCCGCATGGTGTCTGCATGACACCGCACAGTGCTTACGTAACGAGTGCATCAGTGGCGCGCTTGTTAGGATGCCACTGCAGCTTTAGAGGAACCCACTTTTTGCGGGTTCTTTTTCTGCCTGTGGGAAGCCACTCAGTTTGGCAGCTATGGCTTCCCTTCGGCAGAAAAACAGGCGCCGGGAATCCACCCTTTTGGGTCAGTCACCGAAGAGACAGCAATAAAGACACATTCATAAGCACTATTGCAATCCAAGTGATAAGGTAATGTTTCAGTAGCAATGATGATCAACTCTTGAGATGAAATATCTCCCAAAACATTATGATGAAAAACATGCATTGCTAGATAAAATTGATGGTTCTAGCCAAAACACTTACATGTGGATAAACCTTGATTGCCCTTTCAATGTTGTCTCGCACACTGGCCTTCATGATCTTCTCAACTTCCAGCAGCCAGTCTTCTACATTTCCCGTGGGATAAACAGAACAAACGAGTTTCACTTCTTCCCCCTCTGCTGAATACATGTGTGTAATCTGGAGATCTTCCTGAAAGAGTAGCTAGTGAGAGAAATCACAGCATGAGATGTCAAGTAAGGAATTATTTTTTCCGTGTGTGTGTGTGTGTGTGTGTGTGTGTGTATGGACAGGTTGCTTACCTGTAACAGTATTTCTTCAAGTGGTCATCTGTGAATTCACACAAATGTGTTAATCTGCGCCTGAGCAGCAATGCTCAGAAACTTCTAGAATCTATGGGCAGAAGTTAATTTGCAACTTTCTACAACAAATATATCCTATATATTTCCCCCAATGGTCCTGATCTTCCCCAGTTACACGTACTCGGCGCAAAAAGCGACAGCAGAAGCTAGCAAAACTGAGCAAGACACTTGAGGGGTGGATGGGCAGGATTTGTGTGAATTCGCAGATGACCACTCGAAGAAATATTGTTACAAGTAAGCAACCTGTCCTTCTTCTTTGTGGTCTCTGCAAATCACACAAATGGGTTACACTGACAAGCTTTGGTCAGTGAAGGAGGGAGTGTCATGACACAAGTCGTAAAGGTCAAATAAGTTGCATTTATTGAACACTAAACAGTGAACTTCAAAGTGCATTTGCATTGCCACGTTCTCTTTATATCAAACTCATTAGTTTCAAGTAAAAAGGCATAAACAGTGCATTTGCGAATAGAAACCAATCATCAAAATGCAGTTGTCAAGTTCACTCTCTGAGTGTAAGTGCACAACAGAACAAGAATATCAACAGTAAAGGCATCAAATGCAGTAAATGGCAATATCAGTGCCTAAAGAAATTTTGACACAAACACTTCAGAGTAACCCTGAAAGTAACACTGCCCTCCCAAAAGCTGCATCCTGTCTGGTCCTGGTGTCCAGCCTGTAATGCTTGATGAATGTCAATGGCTGGGACCAGACAGCAGCTTTGCAGACATCCTCCAAGATCACCCCAATCAAAAAAGTGAAGGATGCAGCTACCGCCCAAGTTGCATGGGCCCAAATCCGAGCAGGAAGAGGTCTACCTGACAGTTCGTAGCAAAGGTGAATGGTACCAGCCACCCATTTGGAAAATCTCTGCGCAGTTACAGGTAGTCCCTTTTTAGCCTCCAAGTAGCAGACAAACAGTTTCTTGGAGCACCTTGAAGCCAAAGTTCTGTCCAGATAGAAGGCCAGCACCCTCCAAACATCCAAGGTATGGGGCTGGCACTCGGTATCAGTGGTTGGGTTTGGGGCCAGAGTCGGCAACACAATGTCCTGGTTACGTGAAAAACCAACACGACCTTCAGAAGGAAGGTGATATCGGTACAGAGGACCACTTTGTCCTTGTGGAACCAGAGGTAGGGCTGGTCCACCTGCAAAGAACAGAGTTTGCTTGCATGGCGAGCGGAGGTGATGGCCACAAGGAAAGCTGTTTTCCAGGTCAGCAACCTCATATCTATAGTGGCCATGGGTTCAAAGGGCTTGGATGCCAGGCAGGAAAGCACAAGTCTAAACTCCATGCCAGTGTCAATACCAAGGATGGAGGTTGTTAAATCCTCTGAGGAATCTCTTTACCAGAGGGTCCTTGAAAAGTGAAGGTCTGCCTTTGAAATGGTAGTGGGAACAAGTAGCTGACAAGTAGCACTTGATAGAAGTAAGACACAGTCCCGAGTCTGGCAGGGACATCAAGAACTCCAGTACTGTCGGGACCAATGCTCGGGATGGAGAGATGTCTCTCTTGGATAGGAAGTCCAGGAATTTGTTCCACTTACATTGGTAAGATTTTTGAGTTGAAGGCTTTTGTGCAGCCAAAATAACAATCCTGATTGGATCTGACAGGGACCTTAAGGACAAATCCTCCATGCCACCAATGGGAGAGTCTGCATGTCAGGATGGAAGGTCAGGATGGAATACCAGCCAGAGGTAAGTCCTTCAAGACTGGTGGAGAAGGGGGGCGAACCACGGTTGTCTCGACCACCACGGTGTGATGATGATGGCATTGGACTGGTCTTACATCATCTTTGCCATGGCCCTTGTGATGAGTGGGAAGGGAGGGAAGGCGTAAACCAATCCTTCTGACCACTCAAACTGGAAGGCATCTCCTAGAGAATCCAGAGCATGGGTTTGAGAGCAGGACCTTGAACAGTGAGTGTTCTGAGGTGAGGTAAAGAGGTCAATCGTCAGCTCGCCCCACAGTTGAAAGAGATAAGCAAATGTCTCGGGATGGAACCGGCACTCGTGGCATGGGTTGGAAGACCCGCTGAGCTGGTCTGCCAGTTCGCTCTCTTCTCCTGGGAGGTGTATGGATTGGAGAAGGATTCTGTTGTTGATGCACCAGTCCCAGATCCTGAGGGTGATTTCAAGCAGTGTCTGGGACTTTGTACCTCCTTTTTTGTTCAGGTAGTACATGACAGTGGTGTTGTCTGTCAGAAGTAATACCTTGTTGTAGAGAAGCGACTGAAAGGCTCTGAGTGCCTTTTCCACTGCCAACATCTCTACAGCATTGATATGGAGTTGGCTTTCTGACAAAGTCCATTTGTCCTTGATGGTAAAGTTCAGGGTGTGTGCCCCCCAACCTCCCAGGGATGCATCTGTTGTTAGAGTGGTCTCTGGTTGTGGGGGCAGAAATGGCATCCCAACACACATGTTGTCAAGTTTGAGCCACCAACGTAAGGATCTTTGAACTAATCTCGGGATCGTGAGCAGCCTGGATGGAGGGTCCCGCATGTGATCAAAAACAGAGAGGAACCAGGACTGGAACGGTCTCAAGGGAAGTCTCTCCCACGAAGTGACAAAGGTCGTTGAAGCCAGATGACCCATAGCCAGCTAGATGACATGGGTTTCGATGTTTCTTCATGGAAGACATGTATGAATCGCTTGGGATAGGGCCTGGAACCTGTCTTGAGGAAAGTAGGCCATGGCCATTTCGGAGCCAAGTATCGTTTCGATGAATCTGACCTGCTTGGAGGGGGTCAGATGAGATTTCTCAACACTGACCTTGAGGCCGAGGGACTCCAAGAGAGATAAGTCGAACTGGACATCTTGGAGCAACCTCTCTCTGAAAATGCCAGCCACAGATGCTGGCGAAATGTCAGGAAGAAACTCTTCTAGAATATAGCCACATAGCCCGAAAAACCCACAAAAATCTAGGGGAAGACTGTGATTCTGCGTTGGTGCAGGTAGAAGACAACTGGTGCCATGCACTTTGTGAAGACCCTTGGTGCCGTGGAGAGGCCAAAAGGAAGGACCCTGTACTAGAACAACTCGGTCTCGATGGCAAAGGCGAGGAACTTCTGATGAGCCTTCTGAATTGCGATGTGGAAATAGGTATCCTTCAAATCGAGAGTCACGAACCAGTAGTCCTTCTGCAAGAGTGGTAGAATGGAAGCAAGGGTTACCATTCTAAAATGACAGTAAACAATAAAAGTGTTTAACTGGAATAAGTCCAAAATTGGTCTAAGATCAGAGTCCCGCTTAGGGATGGTGAAGTATCAAGAGAAAAAGCAATATCGAGTCCGTGAGGGATCTATGGGTTCGATAGCGCCCTTCTGCAAAAGTGTGTGCACTTCGTCAAGTAGGGTGTCTGAGAGGACGGTGGAAAGAACAGCTCCAGTGGTAGGGAGCTCTTCAAACTCAAGGGCATAGCCCCTACAGACAATGTCTAAAACCCACGAGTCCGAGGTGATAGAGGCCCAGGTGGTAATCTATCACCAAAACTGGTGTGGACGGAGTGCACAGCAACACTTCAATATCTCCTCTTGCCTGGTTGACGGTCCTTCTTCTTATGACCTTGCTGGTACCGTGGCTGAGAAGGCTGGGGGCAGCCAGACCAGGGGACAGGTAGATTGAGAAGGCAGACGCTGCCGAGGTCTCTTTTGGAGCTGGTACTGACGCTCCTGCGGCTGAAATGGACGCTGTTGGTATGGCATGTACCAGGGACGTTGAGAACCATACCGAAGCCGAGAGGACCATTCCAAGGAGGAGGACATGCCATGTTTTTTTGTTGCCGCTTTCATTCTGTAGCGAAAAGTTATCTTCTCATCTGTCTCCTTATTAAAGAGGCCAGAATCATCAAAGGCCATGTCCTCGATGGCAGACTTAGTATGTGGAGTCAGGTCAGATGAACGGAGCCAGGCATAACTCCTGAGGGCGATCGATCCCGGCAAGACCTTAGCAGCACAGTTAGTTGAATACCTTGCAGAGATGATCTGCTGTTCTCCCACAAGGTGAGCCTTGTTCCGGATGGCAGAGTTGAACCTCTTCCTCTCCTCTGGGAACTCGTCGATGGCAGGCCCCAAATTTTCCATAAGGTGCTGTATATAGACCCCCATACATGCAGATTGTAAGCCTGAGGGCAGGGAACCGTCTGACTAAAAAATTGATGTACAGCGCTGTGTAAACTTACAGCGCTTTATAAATAAAGGTTAATAATAATAATAATAATAATAATAATAATAATAATACATGCAGCATAGTTGGCAATCTTCATATCGAGTGCAGCTGAGGCATAGAATTTCTTCGTCAACACATCAATCTTTTTATTCTCCTTGTCCACAGGAGATGAGGATGTGCAGGAAGTAAATGCCATCTGGGACCCCTCAACGATGGCCGAGTTTGGCTTTGGGTGTTCAAAGAGCCATGCAGGGCCTGAGGGGGCCATGCGATAGAGGTTTTCTATCTTGCGTGAGGTGGACGTGACAGTGGCAGTACTCCACGACCTCTTGGCTATCTTCTCTAGGGATGGTAAGTAGTCTAGAGATGGAGGTGTCGGAATGGAGCCGTGAATTCTTCACTTGATGGAATCGAGTGTGTCCTCATCCAAATGAGAGACCTGTTGTTTATGGGACGGTGCATCCAGTGTGGATGGAACAGGATCTTTCAGGACCTGAGCCTGGGTGACAACTCTCGTCAGGCCCAGCAATTTATGGCGGAGGTGTAGAGGGTCCAACAGCAAGAGATACTATCTGGTCTCACAGTCAAAAACAAGGTCAGGATAGAGATGAAACAGGTCCCTGTTGATCTCTTCCTCGACCACCATCTGTGCTTCATCGGCCTCTGTATCAAGATTGGCTCGGTCCTGACATGGAGGGGATCGGGATCCAGATCTCTCCATATGGACTGGAGGAGTTAGAATTAGAGATTCTAGTCGAGGCAGACAATTTCAAAGTCGTCCTCTGTGAGAGCCAAGTGGGATCGAAGTGGAAGAGTTGTCTGCTCTGGAAGCATGGGATCAGAGGCCACAGCAGCTGGTGGAGCAGAGACCATGCTCGAAGGGCCTTTACAGCGTGACTTAGCCACCGGGGAGGCAGAGTGAGCCCATCTGGGAGGGTAATCCTCAACCTGATCCATTGGTTTAGAAGGCTTTTCACGTCTCTCTGACTGCTTCCTGTTAAAGGATTTCTTAGCATCCTCCCCACGGTCCTTTCCAGTCCTGGAAGGCTTTCCCTTAGGAGGAACAGCCGAATTAGAACACCTCGTAGAAGCCTCCTGGCTGGGAGTCAGAAGTCAAGGCTGGAGGTGGCTGAAGGGCCTTTTCCCATAGAGAGGCTTTAGCTTCTGATCCTGATTTTTAAGGGCCTGAGAAGTCATGGCCTTACAGTAGGGGCAAGCTTTAATATTATGAGCCTCCCCAAGACATAAACACATTTGTTGTGGCCATCCTAAATGGGGATTTTCACCCCACATTTTGCACACCTCTTAAATGAAGCCACGAAGAAAAAGAATCATCAACAGACCAGGTCATTTTTGAAGGTTGCAAACAGAGTCCAGTAGGATGAGCCAAGAAGAATAGTCGATTACACAAGCCAAATGGTCAACTGTCCAGAGATTTCTTTCCCACACAAGCCGTTAGCAAGGTAGAAACTGAGCTAACGAAGTTCCTCGAGCTGCTAAGCGCGACGGAACGAAGGAACTGGGGAAGAGCGGACCTATTGGGAGAAATATATAGGATGAGCAGAGCTACCGCTAAAAAGTTGCAAACTAACCTCTGCCCAGAGATTCTAGAAGTTTCCTAGCATTGCTGTGCAGGTGCAGATTATTTCATAATAACTCATAATGATGAGCCTTTTTTTTGCATTTTAACATTAATATTATCATATTAGGTTTATAATATGTTTATGTTTATCACATTATATTTACTTATTACAAAAGCACTTTTTAAAAATATCATTTTAAGGAGATTTTTGGTGAATTTTCTATTTGTAAGATTTAGTGTGTGTGTGTGTGTGTGTAAACATAGCAACTAATACTAGGCATTAGGATTTTACAAGTTACAACTAACATTAACGTTGGTCATTTTCATGAATAACTTACTAGTCAAAGGTACTGCATTAAAGTGAATGTTGAGGCCTCTGAAATTAATGGGCAACCCTAGCCATATTGCTAGAATTAATTTGTATGTTTGTGTATATGCTTCAATATATAGTTGTCTCTAAAATACATAGATAGCTTGCAAGTTCTTGAAATGGTGTGGTCACTTTTCATAGATTATATATGTCTTGATAGCGTTGCTGTTATAAGCCTAGTATAAACATTCAGTCTTGCAGTAAATTTCATTCATGTAAAGCAAGACTGGGAATCAGATGCTATTGAACTGCAAGTTCCAGCAGCCCTTGCCAACAAATCCAATGGTGAGGAATATCAGGTGCTGCAGTACAAACAAATCTGGGGACCTGCATGATTCTCAGCTCAATGTAAAGATACAGATTTCCACTCCCTGTTCATTTCTACACCTGGGTACATTTGCATTGCTATCACATTCATGCTAGCACAATAGCCCTATGCCTCACTCTCTCTCTGACTCTCAACAAAGCAAACAGGATCTGCCACATCCCCAAGGAAAAAATGGTGATCATTTACCCGTGCAATATTCTCAAAACATTTGCGAAGATGAGGTTGCACAGCTGTGGGGTCCTTTGTTTGAGACAATATTTCCAACAGTTCATCATCAGAAAGAAAGTAGAATCTGGAAAGAGAAAAGATTTCTGTTTTGTTTCTGTTCTTTATTTCTGCAGCTAAGAATAGGTATAATGTTGGAAACTAACCTTAAAGCAGGGGTGGGTAAGCCCGCCCAGCCACTGATTTTGTGCACCTCTGAAGTGCCAGAGGGCCACAGCCACACCATTATGTTTGCTATTTTGATGATTTGAAGAAACATCATGTCACTCACTCCTGATTGCCTTTTGGAGTATTGGGGTGTGAATTCTTGCTGCTTAACCCTCCAAAACAGGATAGTTCAGCAATTCAAACTATTTAAAGTATGTGTGTTTTTGCTTAAAAATGTTTTTCGGCTCAAGGTTTGGGATGGGATTGGGAGTTTGGGGGAGCCACTAAAGATCCCAAGAGCTGCAATGGATACTACCCCAATGGCCACATGAATGGTGGGCTGTGCAATTCCCATCCCTCATATGCTGGAAGCCGCATCGGAATAAATAGCGCCACATGCCGGAAAGAGTAATGCCGCGTGTGCCCATGGTACGCATGTGCTGCCACACCGCTGCGAGCACGAGCCCCATTGGCTTTAATGCAGCTTGAGCTTATGTGGAATTTCCCTTATGTGGGGAGGGGGGTCTGGAACGGATCCCCTGCATAAGGGAAGGGACTACTGTAAATAGATAAAACACATACATATAGACATACATACTTTGCCATATATTAAAAAATGAATAGAACAATGTCCTGCTTTGGTTCCCATATTAGGGGAAAGACAACAGATAAATTAAGGTCCAAGGGTTTCTGGCTGAAACGGATTATCAATCTGGTTCCAGGCATGGATATGGAACAGAGACAGCCTTGGTCGCCTTGGTGGATGACCTACGCAGGGAACTGGACACGGGGAGTGTGTCCTTGTTGGTTATCCTGGACCTGTTAGCAGCTTTCAATACCATCGATCATGGTATCCTTCTGGACCGCCTGTCTGGGATAGGGCTTGGAGGTACTGTTCTACTGTTCTTTCCTGGAGAGGCAAGCCCAGAAGGTGGTGCTAGGGGGACTCCTGCTCACCCCCTGGCTATTGGCTGTGGTGCTCCTTAGTGTTCTGTGCTGTTTAACATATATATGAAACCGCTGGGAGAGGGTGTCTGGAATTTTGGGGTGCAGTGTCATCAATATGTAGATAACACTCAACTTTACTACTCCTTCCCATCTCAGTCCAAGGAGGCTGTCCTGGTCCTAAACCAGTGTATGTCATCAGTAATGGACTGGATGAGGGCAAACAAGTTGAAACTTAATCCAGACAAGACGGAGGTGCTCCAGGTCATTCAGAAGGCAGATCAGGGAATAGGGATCCAGCCTATGTTAGATGGGGTCACACTCTCCCTGAAGACACAGGTTCGCAGTTTGGGGGTACTCTTGGACTCAGCTTTGAATCTGGAGGCCCAGGTCTCTGCTGTGACCAGGAGTGCTTTTGTACATTTAAAACTTGTGCACCAGCTGCACCTGTTCCTTGAAACACTGGATCTGGCCACGGTGGTACATGTCTTGGTTACATCTCGTTTGGACTACTGTTATGGGTTCTACATGGGGCTGCCTTTGAAGAGTGTTTGGAAAATCCAGCTGGTTCAAAGAGCTTCTACCAGACTGCTAACAGGGGCAGATTACAGAGACCACACAATGGCCCTGCTGAAACAGCTTCATTGGCTGCCAGTTTGTTTCTGGGCATAATTCAAGATGCTGGTTATTACCTATAAAGCCCTATATGGCTCAGTTCTAAACTATTTGGCAGACTGTATCTCCTTGTATGAACTGGCCCGGAGTCTGAGATCCTCTAGAGAGGCCCTTCTCTCCACCCCAAAACCATCACAAGCATGGTTGGTGGGGATACGAGAGAGGGTCTTCTTGGTGGCTGCCCCTAGATTCTGGAACTCCCTGCCCAGGGAGATCAGAATGGCTTCCTCCTTGATGGCCTTCCGCTGGCAGGTTAAGACCTAACTGTTCACACTGGCTTTTAAAGAATCTGATAACAGTTTACATACATACATATATATATATATATATATATATATATATATATATATATAGTTTTATTTTTAAAAATGTGTTCTATTCTTTTAATAACTGTTTTAATATTGTAATAACTGAATTCCTTTTTAATGTACTTTTTTCTATGTTTTTAATTGTACTGTTTTTTAATGTTGTGAAGCTGCTCTGAGTCCCAGTTCTGGGAAAAGAGCAGGATACAAATAACAACAACAACAATAATAAGGGTATATAGACAGACAGACAGACAAGAATGAGAAGGATCTTCAGCTCCTTCACTTTTGCCCCAAGAAGTACAGTATGTCCAAGTACATGACATCACAGAAATACCTTGGGAAAGCTCCTCTCTTGGTCTCCAAGTATTCACTTAGGCCTTTCTGCACCAGGTCCAGCAGTTTATTACATTCCCTCAGCTTTTCCAGCAGCCTAGGATCTGGACATACATTAATCACCTGGGAACAGTACAGACCATATTTAGTTCAGTCAGCCCTTGAACAGATTAGTCACAGGAACACGCATGACGTAAACAGAATAAACTTTCAAAATGGAATGGAGCTCTGCATTTTGAAGCTACCTACAAATAAGGAATGGTTATTATTATTATTATTATTATTATTATTATTAGAATCTTGGCATTGTGGATATAAGCTAGTGTCAAGATAAAGCAGAGTGACACTGTATTATCACAGAATGAGTTTTGGAGAGCCAGCTGTTATAGTTAGCATTACTCTCCAAATACCAGCTTCAGTCTATGGCAGCGGAAAAACTTTGCAGGTCTAGCCCTGATTTCAAAAGTGCACTATAAACAGTGCAGACTTCTGGCAAGACAGATCTAATCCATCATTGGCAGCTCACAGCATAAGGAAGAAAATAAAAAGAGAGAAGGAGAGGGTTAAAGAAGGCACAAAAGAGGAAGGAGGGATGAAGAGATAGCTCTGCCCACTTTGACAGTGATAACTCACCCTGCCATCCTAGAATGAACCTTCTCAGTAAGTGTAACTTCTCATTCTCAGAATGGCAAGGCGGAGTTATCCACAACCATTGGAATTTATCCAAGCTTCATGTCAGGATGGGTTTTGTTTTGTTTTATCTTTCCATTACTACTGCTTGGAGCACACTCCTTCCAAAGTATGCTTGTGCTGATTTGTATTTATCCAGTTTATAATGTCTTATAAAAGTGTTTGGCTCACTCCATCCTGCTGCCTGACATGTTCTCTAAGGAAGTAATCACCACATATGCCTTACTTGTAGCCACTGATCTTGTCAAATGGGTGTATACATTACTTGGTCTTGTGTTTTTTCCAGATTACAACAGAGGAAAAGGCATGCCAATACAGGGTCTTGTTTCGATGCATTATTGCTTCCTCTGTTGATGATGCATTCAGAGGTATATTGTCCAAATATGGATGAAGTTGTATCCCTTTTTTCCCCTCAAGAATGATATTAGTGGAAGTACTCTTGGTGCAGAAGCAAGGCCAAAAGGCAATGCTCTGAATTGGTAATAGTGTCCTAAATACTTGAATCTTTGGTGCTTCCTGTGATCTGTTGCCATTGAAATGTGCAAATAAGCTTCCTTCAGGTCTATAGATATCATGTGATCCCCTATCTGTAGACTGTCTTTTATGGTTTGGAAAGTCTTCATTTTGAATCTTAGGTAACTTACTGAAAGATTAAATATTTTAAGTTTAAAATTGGACGTTAAATGCCATAGTTCTTGGGCACAACGAAAAATATGGAATAAGCTCCCTTGCCCATTTCTATTTCTGGAATAGGTTCTATTGCACCAGTGTTGGATTTCCCAATCTGACTATGTTTTGAAGGTCTGCATTTTTTTTTAAACTGGAGATGGAAGATCTCATTCTTTTGGTTTGTGGTCGAACAATTTTCTGTAGCCAGATGTCACAACTTGAAGAACCCATTGATCCAATGTTATTTGTGGCCACAAATGTCCTAACTGTAGTAACCTTCCTCCTACTGGTGGTGTTTTCATGTCAAGATTGCTGATGCAAGAGGAGAATGATTCCCACTCTTGCTGGAACTTGTTTGTAATTTTGTAATTGTCTTGTAAATCCTGTCCTTTGTTGATACCAGTTTTGTCTTGTTGACCTTTAATCGGGGAATCTACCCATTCCTTTACCATGAAAGGAATTGTACAAGTTATACAGTCCACCCTTCCCTTACGCAGGAGACCCGTTTCAGACCCTCTGCATAAAGCAAAAAGTATGTATGCTCGAGCTCTATTAGATATAATGGGGCTTGTGCTTGCTGTGCGGCTATGGGCGCATGCGCCATTCACCCAATCTCCCGGCGGCTTCCACGTAAGCTGAAAGCTGCATGTTCCTCTATTTTCATCTTCAAATAACAATCCTCCCTTAAAGGGAACATATGCCAACTTATTCCACGATTTCTGGTCCACCTCCCAGTGCCATAACCACAAAGGTCTTTGACCAATTACCATAGCATTAATACTTCTTGCTGATAATGCAGTTGCGCCATTTCCTGCATCCACCACATACTGAATCTGTCTAATGCTTTCTGTAAATTGATTATGCTCAAATTCTATGTTTCCTCTAGTTCATTTATCCAAAGTACAGCAGACTTCACAAACATTGATGATGCTACTGATGCTCTTATAGCTGAAGCTGAGCCTTCATGTGGTTTTCGCAAAGAAGCGTCAGCTCGCCTTTCATTAATATCTTTAAGAGAAATCCCTTCTCGAGGAGTGATTGCTCCTGATGTCAAAACTGCTATCGGCCCATCAATAAGGGCTATTTTCAATAGATCCAATTCATTTTTATTAAATGGGTACAGTTTTTGGTAAAATCCCATGTATACATGTGTACATTTACAGGGCTATAGGAATGAATGAATGAATGAATGAATGAATGAATATTTCTTGTACTGATGCACGTTTTCCATTCATTTTCAATGGTATCTGTGAACATAGGTGGCATTGGTATTTCCTCAGTTTGTATTGTCTTTTCCCCTAAAATCAAAGGTATCCTTTCATTCTTTTCCTTTGTAGTTTGTGTATTTTTGTTGTTTTCTAAATTTGTTAGGTCTAAGGTTTTTAATATTTTCAATACATTCTTAAACAGTTCACCCTGAAAAAGGCTGTCTGCATTTATCTCTGTATCCTCTTCTACATCAGAATCATCATCATGATTCACCTTGATGTTCCCAATCATCATCATCCCATTCTTCAATATCAGACTCATCTGTGTGCTTCTTTTTCCTAGTCCACTTCCTTGGTCTATCACTATTTCTCATTTGTTTCCTATCCTCTGTGCACTGTGTTTGCCTTTTGTCATCTTGTTGCTGACATGCTGCATATGCTGTCTATGTGCCTGGCTGATATTGTCAGCTCTATTTGTTGATTTTTGAATCATAGTTACTAAGTTTATGTTTTTAAAATTTTGTTGTATAGCTGTGTTACATCTTTTCTTAGTTTTACTATGGGGCATTGTGTCTTTATCTGCAAAGATCTTTTTTAATTCTGTGCTTATTGTATTTTTAATCATGGATTCCAAATTTGTTACTTCTACATACTGTTCTGTATCACTTTCCCTTTGTATATTCTCATCCTTCTCATCTTCCTCAGCACTAAATACTTCCCTTGTTAATATAGGTGCTTGTTCTGGACTTGTTATATTTTGGCTTGCTGATACGGATGTTAAGCATTTTAGTAATTTCTCTGTTGTGCTGTCATTAGAAGTACTGATTCCTGACAGTTGCCAGATACATTATTAACATTCATTAGCAAGGCTTTGGGTTTGGAAGCTGATTTCTCTGTTGTTTTTAAATTTGCCTTTAGGTGGCAGTAGCTGTGTTGAGCCTTGGCTCTGCCTTCCTCCTCGGATTCAAATTGACAGTCGGACCTGATTGCCTCTGAGTGTTCTGAACAATAGTGGTTAGTGGTTGGAAGTGCTGCTAGGAGGAACTGCAGCTGCAGCTGGGGTTTTCTGTGGCTTTCTCAGATAAGGCTTTGGTTTTTGTGGCTGTTTGAGATCTTTTTTTTTCTTTTGCCTTTTTAGCCTTAGAATTGGTGTTGTCTCTTCTTAAGGAGTCAAAGCCTCGCTTCTGCCCAGCTTCTTTACACCCTGGCTTTTTTAGCTGAGGTGTCCTATCTGCCTGGAGGTTTGATGTATTTTTATCATATTTGCCATCACCAGAGGCACTCTGCGCAGTGGCCCTCCAAGGTTTTTTAATTTCAATTCTTTTCTTGTCTGTCATTTTCTCTTTGTTATGTGGTCTTATTTTTCATTTCTGAGGATGTCTCCTTAGTACTTTCCCCCCTATTTTCCACTTTCTATTTTTTTTAACCTAAGGTTAACACTACTGTAACTAAATATAAATAGAGGAGGGCTTTGCATGACCAGTTAGGTAGGCAGGAGAATAAAAAACTGATGGAGGAGGAGGGAGTCCTAACAGCTGTAACAGAAAATAACAAGGACTCTTGCCAGCACGAGGATGATGTGTGTGGGCTAAAGCCAATGGTCATAGATAACTCCACCTTGTCATCCTGAGAATGGAATGGGGAAACAGAAGCACAATGAGTTCTAGTATAAGGCCAAACATCAAGAAATGCATTAATATTAGAATTAGACTTAGGAGGGATACAGGCCGCCCAAAAAGGGCGGTCTCCCTTGCGCAGCAAAAAGGGTGGTTGTGACACCACAGTGCGCCAGTGGCACACTAGTGGCGTCACAATGACACCAGGGCGTGCGGACGCTAGGCGTCCATCACGTCAAAATGGCGGCACCAGTATGTACAGGGCACCGCCACTTTGACGCCCTAGTCCCATGCGAGGGGCGAGTCGCATCTGGAAGCGCCGCCCCTCGCAAATAACGACACCGCCCCATAGGGCCCATCTGTACAGCGCCTTAGTTAGCAACAGCAATAGCAAGTACATTTCTATGCCGCTTATACTTATTTCTATACTTATGCACTCCCTAGGCAGTTTACAATGTGTAAGTCAATTGCCCCAAACGTTTTAGCGACTTACAGAAGGATGCCAGTCTGAGTCAACCCTGAGCCCCTGGAAGGTATTGAACTCACAACCTTATGGTTTGTGAGTGAGTGACCGTAGTACAGGCATTTAACCACTGAGCCACCAGAAATGTATAGATCAGGGGTAGGCCAACCTTTTTGAGCCGGGGGTGGTTGCTGTCCCTCAGACAAACTGGGGGGCCGAAGCCAAAAATAAATAATTAAATATTTTTTAAATAATAAATAATAAGTATATAAATAAACAGGGCAAAGTAGGACAAAATTTTCAAATGGAAAGACCTTTTTTTAAAAAAAAATGGAGGACACGCAAAAAAAAATTGCTGATTTTTTAAAAAATGTTAATATAATGCATGTTCTGAGGCTTCTATAGACATGCCCCCAAAGGCCCCGTGGCAATCAGCGGCAGACCAGGCCGGGGGCCGGTCCCAAGGCCTTGCTGGCCGCATCCCGCCGCGGGCCCAGGTTGCCTACCCCTGTGAAGCAGGTGCTCAGCAATTCCAAAAGAAAAAATTACCAGTAATAATTGTTGTTGGTTCATATGTTGTTTTAAACCCTCATGTGAAATAAGGTATGCTGTTGTGGACACACCAGGACACACAAATAGACATTGCCTCACCTCCCTGTTCTCTTCAGCATTCTGCATGATCTTTCTCCACATCCTCTCCATGGTTTGATATCGTTTGCTTTCCACTGGCAATTGCCTATTAATGTCTTCTGAGCTAAAAATGGGCTCCAGATATAGCCATGAACGCTGACAAGTCAGCCATTCCTCCAAGACATCCTGAGAAAGCACATCAACTAAAACAATCAGCTCAGTTTTTCATGTTTGGGGCGCAGACTTAAGATAACATGAGTGGAAATTGGCAAATGACATAAATATCAGAAACAATCGAGCAGCAGGATTTTCTTTACAAAAGGAGCTGTGAAATAGTACTCAAGCTATAATCCACTGGTTTCATAGAAAATACCCCTGTGAGAGGATAAAAAGAGAAAAAGAAAGCCAACTGAAATTTTGGAGGAAAGTCCAGATATTTTATAATACAAATGTTATTGTTCCTATCCAGAGGCCACCATAATCCAAAAATAAGGAAACACAAAATATATACAGTAATAAAGAGACAAATATGCTATAAACAATGGCTTAAAAACTTCCCTATGGATTAAAAAAAATGAAAAATGAAAGAGTCTTCTCTAGGCTTGACAAGGCTTATTGCAAAAAGAATTCAAAAGGGTGAGATATACCTCTAGAATATATCAAGTAAGAGGATCAAAAACAGAGGAGATCCCATTGTCCTTCATATGATGGGTTTCCCATTTTCTCAGCTGTCTTAGCAAATTTGAAACCATCAATGTATTGAACAAATAATCCCCTTCTAAAAGAATCTGCTCTAGGTTTGGCATGCTGGCAAGGCACTGGAAAATGCTAGAAAGAAATCTGCCCCAAGAGGGCAACTCAGGAGATGATGGGTAATATCCTATATTTCCTCAGAAACAAAGCTTTTGTGCAACTGCTTCAGTGTACTATGAAACCTCCTTAGTGGTCTGCAAAGCTGTAAAGGGAAAGAGCCACACATTGCAGTGTTAAACATTTCCATTCATTCTATACCACACAAGCAGAGAAAAGTATTTGGAAAGCATTCTAAAGATTTATGATACAAAGAATGAAGGAGCAAAACAAGACACAAAAACAAATAGAAAAATAGGTAATTTAGTTCCACTTTATGTTTGTGCCAAATCCCAAACTCCTTGGAATGATTCTTTTAACATAACCAGGTTTCAGTGGTATCAGTAATTTCAACAGCCAAATATATATATTAAAGGCTAAAGCTGTAACAAAGGAGTTTTGGATGCAATTCTGTGTGCAGTTATGTTGTTTGAATCCCCATAAAGTCCACGTACAGTCTCGATTACAGCACTTGTAGTAAAGATAATAGCCATTGTACTATTTAGTTGCAGACTCCTTTTGTACAAATGTTAATGTTTTTATTGTGTGTTGTTTCTGACTTATGGCAACTCAATAATGGGATTTTCTTGGCAAAAATTGTTCAGAGGGTGAGCAAATACTGTCAAACTTTAAAAAACAAACAAACAAACAAACAAAAACAAGCCACACTATGTTCCCGAAAGAACTGCCTCCCCAAATCTAGCGACATCTGGGCATCAGGCATTGGTGCAGATAGAGGACTAATTCAACAGCAGCATAAGAAAACAGATGTGTGGTGGTTTAAAGGGACCAATTGACAGCGTGGGGAATTTAAATCCTCTGGATATAAAGGCTGGCCACAAGCACCGAAGGGGAAAACCTCCTGATGCTGAGAGAGTGTGACTTGTCCAAGGTCACCTAGTGGATTTTCATGGGTGAGCAGAGTTGCATTAAAACTTATAAAATAAGCTTATGAATAAACTCCACTGGGAATAGCCTTGGAATGACAATGCGATTCAATATCCAGTCTGAACGTTTCTGAGATGTGTTGCTAAATCTGACAGAAGGATTTGTATGATAACAGGGATATTTTGTTAAAGATATGCTGGGTAATGATAGTACATTTGATGTTAACTAAAAGGAATAACTTTGTAATACAAACCTAGTCACTTGAGACAATAGGATACTAATAAGTCATTTTTGAGATTCAGATCGACTGAAACATCCAGACTTAGTGAAGAATGTATTCTTGGTGCAAGCATTATCATAACTGAAAACTGGAAGCACAATAATGCTCATACAATTTAAGAATTTTTTAAAAACCCCACAAGATTATGATTGTTGTGAACTGATGGAAGACCTAACCGAGGTTGATATGAGAAGAAATGAAGCAGCAGATCCTCTAAAATCTTACCAGTTTGTGCTAGTTCACGTAGACTCACTTATTGCCCCACTCTCAGACTTGGTTGTTGTTGTTTTTTTCATTCTTGTCATTGGCTATGTGAGGGGTTATTTTGTGACAGTTCTGGGCTGGCATAGGGCCCATTCACATTACAAAAAAAATCGGTTCTGAAACCGATTCAATCACGTGAAGTTCCTACTCACCCCGAATCTCACACAAGCGAATCCGGGGCTTGCACACCCGTTCCGTGTTAAATGGCCCCTAGCGTGGGTCTTTTGAAATCGGCGCAAATACCGTTTCTTTTTAAAAACCCCGGGTCCTGGGAATGAGAACTTGGCCTCGATCACGATCGAGGCAAATTGAGGGAGGGATTTTAGGTCAGAGGGTGGGCAAAGGGCAAGGCATTTCCTCCCCTCATCGGAGGGGAGGGGGAGGAGGAAAGAGCCCTGGGCAGAAGGGAGCAAGGGAAGGCATTCTTTAGGAGCCTCTTTTCCCTGCATCCCCTGCCCAAAGCCCTCTGTCGCTGGGCATTCCTTCCCTTGCAGGAGGATGAACGGAGCTCATGTCAGGCAAACCCCCCCCCCTTTTCAAATTCAAACAATTTTTTTTGAGCGAACATGCGCATTGTTTATATTCCAGAATGTTGCAAACAATGTTACATTTTTAACAATTTTTTTGAGCGAACATGCGCATGGTTTCTATTCCAGAGGCAGATGGAGCCAGGCTTGCACTTGCTTTCTGCAGAGGGAGAAGCTACAAATGTTGCAAACAATCAATGTTACATTTTTACCAATTTTTTTTGAGCAAATATGCGAATGATTTGTCTTCTTGAGCAGATACAGCAAGGGAAGCAAAGGGAAAGCTAATGTTGCTTTTAAAAACATTTAAAAAAAAGCATGGCAATCCCATCCTCTGCCTGGGACAGGGGCAGATCTGACCCAAAAGCCCACAGGTATATAAAAAAAGAGACAGAGAGAGAGAGAGGCATCTCTCTCCCTGCTTCAGCCGCTGAAACCCCTGTGCCTGGCTCTTTAAAAAGGGAGGACACTTCCCCCGATGCCCTGCAAACGTCACCATGACGATAGCTTGATTGGCAGCGGCCACCTCGCCAGCAGACTACAGAATGCATTCGATTTCTGTCAAAATGCATTCGATTTCAATTTGTAGTGGGCACTTGCTAACGGAGCGATTCGGGGGAGGGGCATCCGGATCATCCCAGTTCCCTCCATGTCTTTTACCCCAGTATGAATGGGGCCATAGAGTGCCCCCCCCAACATTCTTGGGCCTCAGCATCCAATTAAAGGACTTTGGGTTCAGTTAAGACAACCTCTGTCCTATAACTATCTCTGAAGCATCCCATTTCAGGGTCTTCTCTTGTTCCTGGCAATTGGAACACATATGTGGTAGCTTCTGTGGGTCTAAGTCAGGGAGGACATTTTCTCAGTGTCTAGGGATCATTTTTGCCCTCTTCCCCTCAGAGGTTTTTAAACAGATGCTGGATGGCCATCTTTCCAGAGTTCTTTGACTGTGTCTTTCTGCTAGGCAGGGGATTAGACTGGATGGCACTTGGGGTCTGTTCCAACACTTTTATTCTATCCTTGGAGGTCTTGTTCCTTAGAGGTCTTTAAACAGAGGCTGGATGACCATCTGTCAGGCATGCTTTGATTAAGAGTTCCTATATGGCAGGGGGTTAGACTGGATGGTCCTTGTGGTGCCTTCCAACTCTACTATGATTCTATGATTATTCTGGGTTTTGGCAGACTACAGTGAAGGGGCCATTTTGGAACAGTGGTGCAGTGTTCTACTGTTTCTCCTTGTCATGCACTGTAAGGCACTCAACTGATGCTCTTGCTCTGAGAAACAAACATGTCCACACCCTGGTATCCATTTCAAAATTCTTCATCTCAGATATCAATGGACATTCTTTGAACACATTACAAAGAAGTTTCCTTCAGGCCAGGGATGGGAAGGGTGTGGCTCTCCAGATATTTTTGGGCTACACATCCCATAGTCAATAATGAGGAGTCATGGGAGCTACAGTACAGCAACATTTAGAGATTAACATATTCCTCATCCTTGTTTCTAGTCAAGAGTTGATGCAAATAGAATGGCTTTTCTTTCTCAGAATCATTCTAAACTATCAACCAGCTTTCCATAGTGTCACTGAAATTAGAGTTCATCCTAGTTTATTAATCAAGAAGAGTCACACTTCTCAGTTGGGGCTAAAAGTGGAACAGTTGGGCTCCAGAAGCCAGATCTAGTTCACATTAAATTAGTTAATGGTCCAACTGATATAACGGCACAGTGTTCTCTAAGGACAGCTAAAAGTAATTACTTGCAGATGCCTCTGATGTTTGTTTGTTTGTTTATTTTTAAAATCACACTTTTTGAAGTCTAGTGGCTTAGACTGGTTCAAAACATCACTTCCCCAGTGCCTGATTAAAGATGCTCGGAACTCTTCTAGTCTCATTGGTACTGGCAGACATACAATATCTCTCAGAGTAAGGCTGGAGGTTAAGAAATTACTTTGCTCTCTGCTCTTTGGATTTCGTGGGCAGACAGGTGTGTAATTAAGTGTCTTCTTCAAAGCAAGCAGCCCTGAGTCTTGTGTGGATGGTCAAGAAGCCATACAGGAAAATAAATGTGTATTGAGACTTTCTGAGACTGACGTAAAGGGCATCTCAGTTCTAGACATTTAACTTGGTTCATATGCCTACATTTCCAACATAAAATGAACTGTAATTTAACCCATTCCCCCCTTAACTTGTCACTCATGGCAAGAAGCAACAATTGCCCATCCTACTGGTAGCAATATTTTAGTACTTACAGATGGTTATTTAGCCTCCTTTCTAAGCTCATCATAATCTTGTGACCTTCTGATGATAAAATTTTGCATTCTGATTTTTTAAAAAAATGTTATAATGCCTGAAATTATTATTTTGTGGGAAGACTTTTCTTCTTTAGTTTTTTTTTTAAGTCTCAGCATGCCTACAATATCCTCATCCTTAGTGCTCTAGGTAAAAAGGAGGAAAACCAAGCACAACCACACGTTTAAGGCACACATAGTTACATCACAGCAAGCAAGTCACCTGATTCCTTATCATCTGGGGTTCCATACCTGTGTCATCCTGAGATAACCAGAACATATGCTGAAGACTCTGGTTCAAGTACATAAGGATGGCTAATGACCATAAATAAAGCAAAAGAATAATAAAATAAAAGCCAACTCTTCAAGTGATTTGTCAGAGCACTTCACTGATAAAAGCAATGTACTAATACCCAGTCATTGTTAAGCACAGACATGCTTCTCCCTATCTCTTAAAGGTTTCTTTGAATATCCTAGCTCTAGCCCAGCAACACATACAAAAGAATATGCCCCCTTTCAATTACTTTAGAACTTTGTTTTCATTTCAGTGATGCTCCAAAAACCAGACACAAAGATAAAAACAGTATTTTAACATTATCTCCATATATAAAGTGAAGGGTGATGGTTCAGCACTTTAACCCTAGCATACTCCTAATACACAGTAAATTGCATACACAAAAAGAGGATTTTTTGTGACAGCATGCTGTATCATTTCCTAAGTAGCTTCAGTGTTAATTGGCTTAATTTTGACTTTGAATTAGAAGTGGGAGCAAGTCCATCTTACATGTCCCTAACTTACTTTTAAATGTCCTCACTTCTATAGTGGTTTGATGGCAGATCTAATTTTTGACACATGACTCTGTCACTATCCTAGCTGGCCATGAATGACTTTCATGCTACAGGTGAAACCTAGAAATAAATATCTTATAAAATCAGGTCATTCAGGGCTGAAAGTTATGCAGTAGTGTGACTAATATATGGAATGCTATATTTTTAACAAAAATATTATATTCAGAGTACAAAGTTTTCACAGGATGAAAAGTTCTCTTTAATTTACTGAAGGAAGTCAAGCCTGACAGCTATCCAGCCTCATTAAAGTTAGACTCTGATCCAAAGCTTTGTGGAAGTTATAATGTATACAGAGAGCTCCTATGTCAACACAGCATGATTTCTCAGCATGTAGTTGGAGAATATATATAGAAGATAGGAATGCAGTGAATATAGAATATAGAGAATATAGGGATGCAGTGGCTCAAGTGATTAAGACACTGACTGTTGATTGCAAGTTTGGCAGGTTGGCAGTTCGAGGCCCAGGTGCTGCATGATGGGGTGAGCTCCTGTCACTAGTCCCAGCTTCTGCCAACCTAGCAGTTTGAGAGCATGTAAATACAAGTAGGTAAATAGGAACCACTTCTCAGTGGGTAGGTAACAGCGTTTGGTGGAGTCATGCTGGCCACATGACCGCCAGAACAGTCCTCGGACACTCCTGGCTCTTCGGCTTAGAAACAGAAATGAGCACCGCCCCCTACAGTTGGTTAAGACAATGTCTAGTCTTAGGTAGACATTGACAAGGTAGTCAAGGAACTACCTTTACCTTTACCTTTAATGGGAGAATATACCAAGAGCTGTCTACAGCCACAGTGATTTAAATATCAGTAGGGTGGTGACTCCATTCTTTTAGTGTGAACTTTAAAGGAGCTATCCAAGGTACTAAACATTAGAGTTTATTGGCTTCCTTCAGAGTTTGAACTAAAACCCAGAGTGGATTTACCACCATATTGGTTCACTAGTTGCCACTGTTCCATCATCCAAACTATTCTGGGGATATCTTTGATAAGAATTCTGGTTTGCCTTTTGATGAATGTTTGTACCTGAGTCATCTTCAGTTTATTTTCCCATGTGTTGATCCTATCCTCAAATGGCTTTTTGAATGGCGAGAAGGACATGCTTTGGGTCATAACAATATGATCATCCAGAAGCTGAGAAGCTTCATCAGGACTTTTCAGAATGAATGTGTCTGTTTCTTTGTAGGGAACTATGTTGAAGAGGATGGATTCCCATTCATTCTCCATCTTATCCAAGGCCTAGGAAACAAGAAACAAAAAACCCACTTCTTATTTATTATTATACATTGCATAGGAATTACTGCATCAAGCACAAGAGGGAAGGAAAACTTAATAGAGATGATGATACTAGTAATAAATTGAAACCATCAGAAAAGAGAGGAAAACATTTAAAAATGGAAATTACTTTCTGCCACAAGACCTACTTTGTGCAGGGAACTTGACGGATTAAATGCACAGAGATGTAAGATTACCCAAATATTCCATCATCCTAATTTCCTAACATGAGGCAGAAAGTCCATCTGGTGGACATTTTCTCTCTTATTTAAAGGCCTTATTATTCTTAGCTGACTAATACTTTTGCTAGAAACCTAGTACTTAGTAAAAGTTAAAATAATTATTGTGAGGAACAACCATTACAAAAACATATTTACACAGAGAGAGAGGGGGGGAGAGAGGGAGAGAGGGAGGGAGGGAGGGAGGGAAAGAGAGAGAGAGAGAGAGAGAGAGAGAGAGCAACCTAACAGTTGACACTGCAAGGAATGTCAGTTGGAATGTTGTCCTCACATGCTCAATTGAGTACTCTTTCCCTGCAATCTCCGCTATTTTAGATATGATCTCGATGTGATCCTGAAGCTTCATCTCCAGACAGCGTGCAAATGTTAAATTGGCCTTGGGCTTAACATTGATTTTGATCTCCTCAGAAAGCATCTCCCAATGACGGTTGCGCATTCCAGGATTACGCAGCCCTTGAATCAGTGGTATATATGGTCTGAATTCCTCAATCTTGCCACGGATTTCCACAGCCACATCTTGGCATGCTGTAAAGAACATGAAAATGTACCATTAAGGATGGTGCTGAGGATATCAGTACAATATAACACAATATAAATCAGGAACACTGTGAACATAAGCACAGGGATAAACAGTATGGTAAAGGTAAGAGACCTTGGGAACGCAACAAAATATTATCCAAAAGGAAATTCTGGGGAGTGACCAGCATATTCGTTCTTTATTTCAATCAATCATTTTATGCCTTTCTCCCCAAAATTAGGACACAACGCAGCAACTAGGACTCAAGATCACTTATCAACATATTTGAATCAAAGTTAAATTTATGTGTTCTTAGTCAAATATATATAGTTCCATCAATATTACAGCTATGAGAAAGGCAGTGGCTTCGCAAAGGGCAAGAGACATCTACTTCTAAACAGTGGAACCTAGCAAACTGTAATGTACAATTGTGTAGGCTCCAGCTGCTCTCACAATGGAGGAGTAACACTCTAGCACTGCCATTGACAAGACTGGAACATTATGATATATGAAAGCCAAGTTTTAGAGGAATTACTCTATTATACAAGTGTGTATTTTTAATCCTCTTGCTCTGAATGATTCACCCTATCTCATACATATTCCTTCACCTCCTCCTCCGTTAAGCTGATTCATTGCAGCATTTTGTACAGAATTCATTGTTTTGTGCAAAGCACAAGTCAAAAAAGGAAACAAGATCCCACACCGCAGAAAATTTTACAACATAAAAAATATTTTGTGTAGTTTTTGAGAAAGTTTGTAGATTTGCTATACCACCAGTATCTTGGTCAACACTTCTTCACTGTTGTTTGCAGTTCTTCGAAACTGGTTTTGCAGAGCTGTTATATCAACACATGTTGGACAGGAGAATAAATGCTACATAAACAGGTATATGAGTTCTGTCTTGCGTCTCTCAAGAACAACAAGCAATCAAACAGTTCAAGGTCCGTTGTTACCTGGAATATCCTTGAATTGTTTCACACACTTGTGCATTGTCTTAAATGATTCGTTGACATTCTTCTCCAGTTGCTCTGCATCGATTGCAGACAAAGGATCATTCATCCAGCTCTCAGCCCAGCGAAGCCAGTCTGATGCTGTAGTCCAGAGATCATAGAAAGGCTGAAAGTCCTTCACCATCCTGTTCAACTTATCATACTAGAAAAACAAAACAAAATAACCCCCACAAATATTATTAACTGCTGATGGGTATGTGTAAGTTCCCATTGGGCAAACATTAAGTCTAAAGTTTGTTGCTCCAGAGACATGAACCAGTGGGCGTCCTGGTTACCGTTTTCAGTTACTTAGTTACATCTAGCTCTCAATATATGTGTACATCAGTAAAACTGATTTTTAAATCCACAGTAGGAAACACGTAGTCCTTCAAATATTATTGCAAGTTCCAGCAGCCCTAGTGAGCATAGCAATGATGAGTGCTTTTAGTGAAAGTAAAGTGAAAACACACCAACCAAGAAGAAAACAATCGCATCTATAGCAGTTGAAAAGAAACCAAGATCATGGCTATAACCATGAATTACCAACTATAGAAGAAATAGAAAGAAAGAAGACAAAAGAGAATGGAAAAATAAAGTCTTATGGGTATTAATTACAATAATATGAATTACACAGGTTTAAGAAAAAATGTATGTGTACCAAGGAATTACTTTCACATGAAAAGAAAAAAGAGAAGAGGAGAAATGAAAACAGCATGCACCTAGACCCACACTATAGAAGTGGACATAAAACATGTAGCAGAGAGAGAACCCAGCAAACATTAAAAATAAAATTCCCATATGTTATTCATTTTTATTTATTTACAGTGTTTCTATTGATTCACTGTCTTCCCTAAGTGATATTCCCTGGACAGCATATATTAAAAGTTGTTAAAATACACTATATACAATACAAAACACACCTTGCAAGATTTTTCATCCTGTGAGGAATGGACAGATTTAAAAAACAGAACCCCCAAATTAACCAAGATATTGTGGCCATGAAGCCTACACTTTAGATTCAATCTCAGGATGGAGACTGGTGAACGAAAGAATAAATCCCTGCAAGTAATCAGATTATACTCCATATTCTGGATTTAATAAGCAAAAACTGGCCTCATTTCTACAAGAAGAAAAAAAGCACAAAAAGCGGCTATTATTTAGAGGAACTATGTTTTCTCTTGGGTGAAACATCCAGATTCCTTGAATAAGCAGAGAGCAGATGCACAAACTTCTTAGTACTTAAATCAACAATGCTGTTTGCTGTTGCTGTGGGCCTTCAAGATATTTCTGATTTATGGCGACCCTAAAGCAACCCCATCACAGTGTTTTCTTGGCATGTTTTTCAGATGAGGTTTCCCACTGCCATTCTCTGCAGCTGAGAGTACAACTTGCCCAAGGTCACCCAGCCAAGCCTGGATTCAACAGTACTAGAGATTAATTTTAGGTAAAATAGTATGTAAAAAGAAAAGGTCAGTCAAACCTATCTGTGTAATGGATGGAAGGAATGCAATCTTTAATATGCAGTGTTCCACTTCAACTGGTAGATAATCCATTTTCTCTGGTGATGGCAAGAGAGAGATCTAAACAATGGCTGGATCTTATATTTTCAGAAATGATGGTCAGCCACTGATACTTTTCCTGGTATTTCCCATAGCAGGCAAGAGCATCTGGTTCTTCAATTGTTGGACTACCACTCTCTTCATTCCTGACTATTGACCACGCTAGATGGACCTGATGGGAGCTGGGAGTTCAAAATCATCTGGAGGACCATAGGCTCTACACTCCTGCATTACAATATTCCCAATACATTACCAAAGAATAAGGCATGATTAAGATTCTGGAGCTAATCCATGGTCCAAAATACACCGCAGAAATAATCCAGTTTCAGACCACTTTAACTGCTCTGGCTCAGTGCTAGGGAATCTTAGGAATTGTAATTTATTGTGGTACCAGAGCGCTCTGACAGAAAAGGCTAAATGTCCCACAAAACTACAGTACCCAGAATTCCCTAGCATTGAGTCAGGGAAGTTAAAGTTGTCTCAAGATGAACTATTTCTGTTGTGTGTTTTGCACTCGTAAATCTCAAAGATTTGGAACATTACATATTCTCTTACAGAAGAGAAGTGCATATAAGTACATAAAAATAATATCTTTATTTCCAGAAAAAAACATAAAGAAACAGTAAAATCTTGCAAGCGATTAAACAAACCATCTTGGGATGTTTTAAGGTTGCAGCAAGTGAAACCATCATAGGAACATGTCATTTATTGCAGTTTCTTGAGTTGTCTGTTTTTAAACCAGAAAGCCATGCCAACATTATATTCTATGGCCATTGCTCTACTAACATTTTTAGATCACTGCAATATAAATATCTCCTGGATATTTTTGAATGAATACTCCAAGGTAATGTCTAATAAGCACAGAGAAGAAATCAGTGGAATGGAAAACATATTGGATTTCTAATTTCTGCTAGGTCAGATACAGGTAAGAATGATCATGAAATTGTAAAGAAAGACTGGCAATATGTGGTGAAGCTTTTATTATCATCAGTTTACAGAGGTATGCAAGGGATGATTAAGGTTTAAAAGAGTTTGATACTTACATTAGTCACTGGTGTGCCAAAAATGCGCTCCCTATTGTTGTAAAGTAGGGCCATTTGCTGGGAATCTTTCAATTGCTTCCTGATTCTTCTTGCTTCATTAGCTATCTCATGGGCACGATTAATATCTGAGTGTGCAGAAAATCCAGCCACAGCAAGCTGTGAAAAGAAAAACAGGCACAATATGTGGGGAGGTACTCCATGAGACAAAACACACAAGTTTAGAAATGGGTTTATGAAATATGTTAACACAGGATCCTGTGAATAGCCATAAATCCATGACAGAATACTGAGAATTTCAAGTTGCATATTTCTATGACCATAGGTTTCTCTTATGCAAGATGGAAACCTGCCCTCTCATTATGGAATTTGTTCACTAATGAAGACAATAATGAACTTGATTAATGAACAATTAGCTGCAGCAATAATTCATTTCTCTCCAGGTTCAATGGGTAATGGTAGCACTAACAGAGTAGGTAGAAAATTCTTGAGACAGGCATTTTGTTTTGTTTAAATTTAATTTAGGAGATTAATATTACCATGAAAACAAGCATGCCTGCTGCTATAATCCCACAATACTTGTTTAACCTGTAATATTTGAAATTAAAGAGATGATCCAAAGACATCATAATCTCCAATACTTTCTTCTACAAAGATTGCTTGAACTTTCTATTGCACTGGGAACAGAAATGCAAAATATTTTTAAAGATTAATCCAACCTTCAAGGATGTGGAAATAATTTGAAAGCATTATGCTGATGTGACTCACATTCGCAGAAAACAGAAAATAACCCAAAGTCTACATTTACTTTAGGAACTAAAATATGACTTTTGAACACTTCAGGTGGAATAATTAACTATTGGCAGCTGGTTCTGGCAAGATGGAATTTTTTACTTGTCATCCTTTCCAGCAGGTTGGAAGTAATGTATTGGATATGAAATGTCATACATGACAAGCTGGTACCTTCCTAATGTGGCTAGACGTTAACTATAATCAGATCAAATGGGGAATTATGGGAACTTTAATCCAACACATCCAGAAGGCATCATGTTCAGAAAGTTTGGTATAGAGTCAAAAAGTTTGTTTGGTTTTCTAATTTATATCCCACCTTTCTCACAATATGGACCCCGAAGAATATGGAAACAATGTAATATTTTATAATATTTGAAGAAAAGTTCTCACAAAGATAACCTCAGTTTTCTTGTATTTTTTTTCTCATGACTTATGTCTCATGACTGAAATTGTTTGTATGCCATTTTAAAAAAGTTGCTTTTGATACAGATTTCTTCCACAGAGGTGGCACATCCCTGCTCCTCCTGTACCGATACTTCCAAAGAATTCTGAGTAACACCAAGCTTGCACATGCTTATACTTGCTTTAGCTTCTTCGCATCTACTTATTGATGACTGTTTGCACTGAAGACAAATGTAGAGAAGCATTTAAGTGCTAGACAGCAGTACCTGCAGTCCATCCAGACGTTCCAAGAAATTGGTTTGGTCCATGAGTTGAATTTTACGGAACCTCTCTTCATCTTCAATGTGCTGCTGTCGTATCAGTTCAATCTGTGTGGTGATTTTCAGAGGCCAGTTGCTTGCTGCCCACCTGAGAACAGGAGGAGAGTCACACAAATGTTTCATGAGGATACAGAAGGTTAATGTTAATGCAAACAATAAGACTAAATGTAAGCAAAAATTGAGGAATAAAAACAGGAAGAGACAGTTACCACTATAATTCCTCAGTCTCCAATTCCTGTCCCAACTTAAAGTGCAAATAATGGTTAAAAAAGGATATAAACTATCTTAACTATAATAAAATAGTTTCACCTATACTGAGTGCCATACCATTCTACAGAGTCAAAGGAAAATGAGTTCCAAATCAAACTACACTAGCTCCCAGCTTGTAAAGCAGAAATAATGATGCTTGCCTACCTCATAGGGAAGCTGATAATAGAGAGTAATTACTTTGCATACCAAAATGTGCCAGCTGTTGTTAGTTGTCTCTTGACTTAGGATGACGCAAAGAACAAGACCTCCTTGACCTTTGATCATCAACAGACCTGCACATGTCTTGCAAACTTAGGTCCATATGGAATGTAATTGTCTTCTTTTCCTATTTTCTTCCAATTTATGAAAAGTTGTAGTCTTTTCCAATGCATCCTGCTGTCTCTTGATACATCCAAAGTATGACAGTCTCAGTTTAGTCATTTCATTTCTAGTGAGAATTCAGATTTGATTTACTAACAGACACATTTCTTTGTCTTTTTGAGGGCCCATGGTATCGGTAGATCTCTTCTACAGCACCACACTTCAAATGACTTGTTATTCTTCCTGTTAGCTTTCATTGCTGCATACACAACCATACAAGTAAAACAAGTCTGAATTCTCACCAGAAGTCAAATGACTAAACTGAGACTGTCATACTTTGGATGTATCAAGAGAACGGGATTCAATGGAAAAGACTATAAAAGTAGAAATCAGAAATACTATGGCATGAATTGTGTATGTGCCTTCAAGCTTCCTGTTGATAGCATGGTGACCCCATGAATTTCATAGGGTTTTCTAAGGCAAGAACTACTCACAGATGGCTTTGCCAGTTTATTCCTCTGAAATATAGCCTACTGCATCTGGCATTCCTTGGCAGTTTTCTATCCAAGTGCTAACCAGGGCTGACCCTGTTTACAGTTCCAAGTTCAGATGGGATCTGGTGCCTTTAGGGTATTTAGGCGCTATGGCATGAATTAGAACCATAGAATTGGAAGAAGCCTCATGGGCCATTGAGTCCAACCCCCTGGTCAGTGAAGGATCTCCAGCTAAAACATCCCTAGTAGGTAGCTAACCAGTCTTTTTTTTAAAAGATGTCCAGAAAAGGAGACCCCATCACCTCTCTAGACAATTGGTTGTATGGATGAACTGCTCTTACTGTCAATAAGTTCCCTCTAGTTCAATTGAAATCTACTCTCCTATAACTTCAGACCATTGATTTGCTCCTACACTTTGGGCAGCAGAGAACACAGCTGTCCCTTCTCTCTGTGACAGAAAGGTATTTAAAGAGTGCAATCATATCACCCATCAGTCTTTTCTTCACCATAGTGACCATGCCCAGCTCCTTCAGCCTTTCCTATGTTTTGTTCTCCATGCCTCTTATCATCCTCATTGTCCTTCTCTGAACCTGCTCCAAATTATCTCTATATATAATCTTAAAATGAAGCATCCATTAAGTGAACAATACACCAAATGAGGCCTGATCAATGCAGAATATAGTTCAACTTATTACTTGCTTCGACTTGGAAATTATGCCGCTATTAATGCAGGCTAATATAGCATTTGCCTTCTTTGCTGCACCATCACACTGCTATCTCATGTTCAGTTTAAGATCAACAATAATCTCAAGGTCCTTTTCACAGGTAGTACTGCTGAGCCTTATCATATACCTGTGCATTTGTTTTTCTGTGGCCTAAACAGATTTTTACATTCATCCCTAATGCATTTAATTTTACTAATTTCAGCTACATTTTCTAGTTTATCTTGTTGTTGTTTTTAATTTCCCCCCCTATATTTCAATGTGGTAGCCACTGTTCCCAGTTTTTTGTCATTTGCAAACTTGGTAAATATTCCCTCCAGCCCGTCATCTAAGTCATTGATTTAAAAAATCTTGAAGAGTAATGGCTCCAAGATAGGACCCTGTAGCACTTCACTCAAGACCTCTTCCTAGTTTGAAGTGCAGCCGCTGATCACAACTCTTCAAGCATGGTTTTCCAATCAATCATGGATCCATTTGACAGTGTTCCTATCTATTCAATGTTTAACAAATTAGCTAATCTAAATATTATGGGGAACCTTATCAAATGCTTTGTTGAAACCCAGTTAAATGAAATCCACAGCATTCCCACCATCCATTAAATTAGTGACCTGATCAAAAATATATATATATAAGATTAGTTTGGCAGGATTTGTTTTTGACATGTTGGCTTCTACTGATCACTGCACTGTCAACAAGATACTTGCAGAGAGACTTTTATATAATCTGTTCTAATACATTTGCTGGTCAGGCAGACAGGTCTGTAGTTGTTTATTCTTTCTTCCTTTTTTGAAGAGAGGGACGTTTGTTCTTCACCATTCCTGTGGCACCTCACCTGTTCTCCAAGATTTCTCAAAAATGATGAAAACTGATTCAGACAGTACAGCAGCAAGTTCCTTCAGTACTTGGCATACATTTCGTCTGGCCCTGTAGATATGAACTCTAGGTTAACTAGGTGATTCATAGCTAATTTCCTAACTTGATTGATCACAGTATCCTTAGCACTCTTCACCAGTACCACATCTCAAATGAATTGATTTTCTTCTTATCTGTTTTTTTCACTGTCCAGCTCTTACATCTATACATGGTGATGGGGAGTACAACCAGGGCTGACCCTGTTAATAGTTATAGCTTGGATTATTCTAACCTTAGTGCTTAGTTCTTTCATCTTTATACTTTAGAATCTTGTCTACTTCTTTTATGGAATCATCGAATCGTAAGAGTTGGAAGAGACAACAAGGGCCATCAAGTCCAACCCCGTACCATGAATAGCTGCCCTACCTATTCCAAGTCTTCTTTTCCTTTCTTCACTGCAGTCTTCATTCTGTTCAATGCTTAATCCAAGGTACAGAACGTCTTTGTTTTGGTTTTCTCATTGTCTAGTTTGAATTTATGTAGCTCCTCCATGGCCATTATGTTCCTTCCTCCTACCTGCATTCTTCCTTCTTCTATGTCCAAGCCTGCTTTTTTTATAATATGTTCTGCATAAAAGTTTAACAGATAGGATGAAAGAATACAGCCTTATCTGACCCCTTTGGCCATTGGGAACCATTCTGCTTCTCTGTGTTCTATTCTGACAGTAGCCTCTTGTCCTGATTACAGATTCCTCATCAGGACTATCGGATGTGTTGGCACACCCATGTCTTTAAGGATGTTCCATAGCCTTTCATGATCTATGCAGTCAAAGGCTTTGCTACAATCTATAAAGCACATGTTGATTTTTTTCCCTGCAATTCCTTGGTGTGGTCCCTAGTGCCTCTTCCTTTCCTGAACCCTGTTTTCATCTTTGGAATTTTTCTCTCCATGTATGATTGGAATCCGTGTTGTAGAATTTTGAATATAAATTTGCTTGTGTAGGAAATTAATGCTTTGGTCCTATAGTTGTTGCAGTCTTCTGTCTCCTATTTTATGGATGGGATTGTATATTTATCTTTTCTAGTCTGTTAGCCACCACTTTGTTTTCTAGATTTCTTGACATATATTAGTTAATACTAGAGTTGATTCTGTCTATGTGGATTCTAGCAGTTCAATTGGAATATCATCTGTGATTTATTTTTCCCAATTTCTCTTATTTCACCTCACTTTTCATAATTTAGGGTTTATCTTCATATTTCCTTCCATGTCATTCATTTTTCTTCTCTTGTCTCACCCACTTTCTAATGAGAAACCATCCTCTTTTCCATATTCTGTCCTAACAGTGGACTCTTGCCCACAGTATATATTATTCATCAGGACAATCAATTTATTTTACAGCAAACCATAATTTCTCATGGACTACAGAACCCATAGTTTTGCTGTAATCTGTAATCACAAAACGAAAGTCTTTGCTATAATCTATAAAATACAAGTAGATTTTCTTCAAAATTCTTTGCTGTTTTCCATTATCCAGCATATGCTTGCAGTATGATCCCTAGTGCCTCTTCCTTCTCTGGCATTTCTCACTCCATATGTAAAATCTTGAATATCATCTTGCTTACATGGGAGTTAAATGCAATTGTCCCTAGTGTCTACTTTACAGTCTGGGGTCATTCTTTTGTTTTCTATATTTGTTGGAAGGTGTTTTTTTTAAATTAGGCTGGACTCTTCCTTTATAGCATAACAGCTATATTGGTATGTATCGATAAGTCATCTATTCCTGATTTAATTCTCCCAAGTGCTTTGATACCATCTTTCACTTCACCTTTTAAAATTGCAGGTTCATTATCAAAACCTTCTTCCCTGAAGTAACCTTTCATCCTTTCAGCAGTTTTATATAATTCCTGAGCATATTGCTTTCATCAATTTTTAATTTTAACCTAAAAACAAAATGTTTTTCCCTGTTGGTCATACATCATCCCCACTATTGGTTTGAATTTCTCTGTAATTTCTCAATTCTGGTGGAAGAGGTCTTTAGTTCCATCTTTTATTGTATTATTATTGTTATTTCTGTCCATTAATTATTATAACATTTGCCTTTTTCCCTAAACAGGGACAAAGTCTCTGAACTGGATTCTAATCCTGATTTTGTCATATTTTATTTTTGCATCCCACCTGTCCTTAACTATTTGAAGAGTTACGTCAATTATGCACTGAATCTTTTTTAAAATTATTTTTGACTACATATGTGTTTGCATCCTTTCAAGACAATGTCCTTGCTTTGATCTAGAGTTCTTCTGGTTCCCTGTCAATTAGTCTTAGTTTTTTACATGGTCTTTAAACTCTACAAGGATAAAATTCTCATCATAATTGTCCATCAAACAAAGCAGATCAAGGACCTAATTAAAACTGTATTTATTTGTGGTATGTACTGTGACAGATAGCTTCTCAGGGTAAAATCAGTACGGAAAGACATTATACTAGATCCACAGTAGCAGAAAGACAAAAGGAGCATTCATACTAGTGTTTTTTGTAGTAAGGAGATCCAAGTAGATTCAATGTTGAGATTCCGAACTGAAGTTCATGCTACGTTTGCCACAATCAAATCTCTCCATGGCAGTTTAACCCTGTTGATCGATACATTACCATTTGTATCGATTTAATATGGAACCACCATATTGAACGCTTTCTATTGTCCTCAGGTTTTTTAAACCTGTCAATCAAATTATGGGCATCTGTATCATTCCACTTCCACTGTTATAGTTGGTGACGTGACTCTATATCAGGACATGAAAAAATCCTGAAGCCATAGAAACATAGAGTTGAAAAAGACCACAAGGTCCATCCAGTTCAACCTCCTGCCATGCAGGAACTCTCAAAGCATACTCTCAAAGATTATTGCCAAATTGTCCCGATAGTATTGGCAATTGGGGGGGGGGTCCAGACCAGGGATGGAGGGATGGCGGAATGGAAAGAAGGGGGCCAAACAACACCCTCTGTTTACTAATCCCATCCAACCCCTGGGAGGTTGTGGCTGAGAATCACAGGAGCCTTCCTCCGTGGGGGCTAGTCAAAAGAAAGAGTAGGGGGGCATGAGGTGGCTACAGGGGGATTTTTGGCCAGTAGACCCCCCCCCCCCGCTTCACTCTTCCGGTGCCTGGCTCCGGCTTCCAGGGGTCGGGCTGTGGAGAGGAGCCCAGCCAAGAGGCAGCTGCTTCTCCCTAGCCTGTCTCAGCCTCAGAGTATATGGCAAGCTCTTCAAGAAGAACTCTGGTCAAGAACACCCGTCCCGCACCCTCAGAACATCTGGGCAGCAACTACTTAGGGTGCCAGGGGCCAGGCTTACCTCCACTACGAGGAAGACATTTTCCATCGCCGCCCCGGCCCTTTGGAACACACTGCCCACAGAGCTCCGCTCGGCCACCTCCCTGGCCAAATTTAGAAGGGATCTAAAAACCCATCTATTTCAGGCTGCATTCCCCGGTTAAAGTCCAGTAGGCCTCCCTTCCTCTTTTATGGCAAGAGGACTGGCTAACGGGGCTTTTATTCTGTTTTGTTGTATCTGTTTTTAATCTGTAATGTATAATTTTGTATGTTGCACTGTTTTTATTATGTTGTTAACCGCCCTGATCTTTGGAAGGGCGGTATAAAAATAAAAAAAAATATTTTATTTTATTTTTTTTAAATCGATGATAATAACTAAAAATCTAAGTAAAAAGGAAAAGGAGATATTGAAACAAAAAACAGTATGTGAAGTGACAAATAAAGTAAAATATTTAGGAATATGGATTTCTAATAATAATATGAATCTTTTTGATAACAATTATAAAGTAATATGGAAAAATATTAAAAAGGAATTATCTAGATGGTTCAATCTAAACCTGTTTATCCTTGGTAGAATATATGCAATAAAAATGTGTATATTACCAAAAATCCTATTTCTATTTACTAATCTACCAATCAACATAAAGTATAAGATCTTAGATCAATGGAATAAAGAATTTAGAAGCTTTATCTGGAAAGGAGGAAAAGCAAGAATTAGATGGAATAATAAGGAGAAGAAGGAAAATGGAGGATGTAGTATGCCGGATTTAAAAATGTACAGATGGGCGTGCAATATGCTATGGTTACAAGAGTGGATTAAATTGGAGGAAAAAGATACTTTAAACTTGGAAGGAGCTGAACTTTGTTTCGGATGGCACGCGTACCTTTAGTACAATAAAGCTAAGATACATAAAGATTTTTATAACCCAATACGAAGAGCGTTAATAGAAACATGGAATGTAATTAAATCAAAGTTTTACTATAAAATACCAGGATGGGTGTCAACACAGGAAGCATTTGCTAATAGATGGGACCAAAAAGAATACTGGCTGAAATACAAAATATAATTAAGAAAAATGAAAAACAAGAGATAATCATGAAATCTAAGGAGGAACTAGATAAGGAGAAAAAAGAAAGTAATTGGTACAGCTACTATCAAATGAGATGTAGATTTAAAGAAGACATAAAAACAACAGGGACTGAATTGAATTTAACAGAAGTAGATAAGATAATAATGAATGAGGAAGAAAAGAAAATACCAAAATTCTATAATTTATTCAGAGACAGAGAATTGGAAAAAGAACCAATAAAACAATATATGATAGACTGGGCAAAGGATTTCGGGCATAATATACCATTGTTAGCATGGGAAAAAGCCTGGAAAAGAACAAATTCATTCACGAAAAGTCAAATTTTAAAAGAAAACTTTTTGAAAATCAGTAACAGATGGTACTATACACCTGCCAGATTGAGAAAGATATTAAAAACCAATTCAGATATCTGTTGGAAGTGCCAAAAAGAAAAAGGAACAATGGCTCATATGTGGTAGAAGTGCAAAAAGGTAAAAAGGATTTTGGGACGAAATACATAAAATAATACAGCAAATATTTGGTATTAAATATAGAAAAAGACCAGAATTGTATTTATTATATATGACTTATTACTTAAAGACAGAGGATGAGAAAAGTCTATGGAGAATTATCTTATATATGATAACGTTGGCTAGAGTACTTATAGCTAAAAATTGGAAACTAGAGGGAAAACTGCAAATAGATGAGTGGTTATGGAAGTTGAATGAAATTAGACAGACATACTCTCATGTGCAATAGATGATAAGAAGAAGGAAAATATTGAAAAAGAATGGAGACAAATTGCGATATTCCTAGAAAAAAGATGGTGTATAGATAAAAGCTGGTTTACTTTATGATATATAGATGTACAGTATAAAAAGAGGAAATGATCTGGACCAGGGTTAGAAATATATATAGAAAAGAAAGAACAAGATTATGGAAACTGGAGATAGAAATTGGAGAATACGTGTGGTTATACAACTGTATTAGAAGGAAAAATGTATTATTTTGAAGCTTTTTTTTGTGATCTGGGGTTGTATATAGAATTATTTGCAAGAAAAGAATTAAACATATAAGAAGCAACTCAAGGAAACAGCGAGAAGACAGGAAGTAAAGAAAATGAAGATCAACAGGACATAAGTATATGAACTAGATTTTGTGTTCCTTAATTGTTATGTACTGAAAAATTAATAAAGATTATTTGAGAGTGAAATTTGCTGTGCAGCTGCAGGCCTCGCAGAAGCTTCGCTCTTCACAGACCTTCTTCTAGGCCTCCTGCCTATGTGCCTCACAGAATCATAATTGGGGACACAGCTCGTCTCTCTACGCCCCAACAGTTCCACCCCCTGCTCACTTTCTGCTCATTACCCCTACCTCCTGGGTGCCCAGAATGGGATTGTAAACACATTCCCATTGGCAGCTCCCTAAAAATCCCGGTGCTTTTGAAAAGATGTGGGAAATGCCTTGATTTCAAAAGAACCAGGTTAAGGGAGATTTGAGTTGTTCTCCCCCCCCCCCCCCCCAACTCAGGTTGGGAAAACCTGGTGCAAGTATAAATAACTTCATTTTAAACTGGTTGGCAAACCGGTTTATACCATAGTGTGAATTGGCCCATAGTATACTTGCCTGTAAATGTTACTATTATATACAGATATAGGACTCAGTTCTCCCTTTGTTCTATTCTCTCCATTCACCTCACCCCTGCCCCATGTATCTGTCTCCCCCTCTCTCTCTCCCTCTAATCTACCTACCCCTTTTTTGGAAGATGAAGACAAAATCATTGGAAAACATCACAATGTGGTGTACATGCAATGGAATGACCAGCATTCAGGAAGATCTGAACTTGGTGCCTAGTTCTAGCCCCACTGTGCAACCCTGAACAAGTTATTTCCCTCCTCTGCAGCCTTTCCTATTGATTACAATTCTGTTTGGACAGGAACTCTGGTCTGAAACACACTGCAGAAATAATCCAGCTTGAAGCCACTTTAACTGACTTGGCTGTGCTTGGGAATCCTAGGAATTGTAGTTTGTTGTGGCCCCAGAAGCTCTCTAACTAATAATAATAAAAAATAATAAAAACTTTATTTCTAGCCCGCCTTTCCAAAGATCAAGGCGGGTTCCAATAAATAAGTTATGCAGTCACATAACACATAATAAAAGCAGCAAACAAAGTACAATTATACAGATTAAAAATACACATAACAATATCCAACTAGTACCAATAAAGCAGCAGAAGGGGAGAGAAGAAGCTACATCGGGGCATTAGGGGTATGCCTGCTGAAAAAGATATGTTTTTAGCCCCTTTTTAAATAGGTCAAGGGAGGAGGCCGAGAGGAGCTCACCGGGAAGAGAGTTCCAGAGCTTAGGGGCCGAGATGAAAAAGGCCCTCTGTGCGGTGGCAGAATATCTAGCTTCTGGAACTCTCAGCAGTTGCTTCCTGGCAGACCTGAGGGTGCGGGGCGGATTGTATGGAGAGAGGCGGTCCTCCAAGTACCCTGGGCCCAAGCCATTTAGGGCTTTATAGGTAATAACCAACACCTTGTATTGCGCCTGGAAGCGAATAGGCAGCCAATGAAGGTGTTTAAGCACAGGTGTTATATGGCTGGCCCTGGAGGATCCAGAGACCAGTCTGGCTGCCATATTCTGAACCAATTGTAGCTTCCGAGAGTGGTACAAGGGTTGCCTCATGTAGAGCGCATTACAGAAATCCAACCGAGAGGTCACCAGAGCATGTACCACCGTTTCAAGGTCCCCCCGGCCCAGGTAGGGTCGCAGCTGGCGTATCAGCCGAAGCTGATAACAGGTGCTCCTGACTGTCGCATCCACCTGAGATGTAAGGTGGAGCGACGAGTCAAGGAGCACCCCCAGACTGCGAACTGAGTCCTTCACGGGGAGCGTGATCCCGTTCAGGACAGGTGGACAAATAACCATCCCCGGGCCCGGGGAACCTATCATGAGCACTTCCGTTTTCTCTGGATTCAAACTGAGTCTGTTTTCCCTCATCCAGCTCATTACCGACTCCAGACAGGCATCCAGAGGAGAGATGCCATCCCTGGTCACTGCATCAGTCGGAGACACAGAGAAATATATTTGTGAGCCAAATGTCTCACAAAACTACAGTTCCCATGATTCCCTAGCACTGAGCCAGGGCAATTAAAGCGGTCTCAAACTGGATTATTTCTGCAGTACGGATGCAGCCTCTGTTTTCTTATAAGCATGTGCTATGCTTTATAGATTGGATGCTTGACTTACTGCATTACAATTTATCTGTGAAACTCTGGCACTGCCTGACAGCCAGCTGACACCCTTGAGCTATGTAAGCCCTGTACATCTGCATACTGTGCAGCCATTAAGTTCATTGTTTCTTCCTGAAATACAAGACAAAATAAAAGCTTCCAGTTTTCTAAAAAGGTCAGAAATTACAGGAGTGCCTCACCACCACAGCTTCTGCATTTGAATCAGGTAGTTCAGTGGGCATCTTTTCTGGCTGCCTGAAGAGATTTGCTGAAGCCCTCTGATGTGTAAATAAAGCCCTGAGGCAGAAAATATGGTAACTAAAGCCAAAGGTCTTGCTCTGACTGCAGGGAAAATGCCTTGTACTTACTTGTCATTGAAGTCATCTTGAGTCAAATTGTAAAGGAATTCCTCCATGATTTCATATTCTTCCATGACCTTACTTATCAACTCCTACATAGTGGCAGGTGGAAAAAGAAGCAGACAGGCAGGCTTTATTGGCATGATCTGTATTTCATTCCATGCATGGTATATTATTATTGTACAAAAAGTAGTATTTATGAGTCTCTGAATCTAGTTAGATTCTGGTAAAATGAAAAGAGGGAAAGTATTCTATTGGGTAGCTCTTGGGTTATGGCTGTGATTCCCAAAGTGGGTGGTACTGCTCCCCCAGGGACAATGGAAAGATGTGGGGGCAGTGAAGGAAAAGGGAGTGGTGGGGGTGGTAAGGAAAAACAAAGTGGGGGGGGGGGGGGGGGCGGGTAAAAAAAAAGAAGGGAGGGTTGGGGGCAAAACAGGGGTCCTCGGGACCTGCAAGTTCCTTAAGGTCATTGCAATGATGCATTTTGTTAATCAGAAAATTGCTCTGGTTAATTTAATATGATACTATTTTGATATTAGGAGATTAAGAAAAGTACTGTAAATGTTAATGGACAGTTTATCAATATGCTAATATTCAGTGCCCAAAATAAGGACTAAATACTTTAAATATCATCATCATCATCATCATCATCATCATCATCATCATCATCATCATCTTATATCCCACCTTTCTCCCAATATAGGGACTCAAGGCGGCGAATAGCAGATTTAAAAATACAATTTAAAAACAATGCAACATTAAAATATATAAATATAAAATTTGAAAAACAATTAAACCATTTTAAAAGTTAAAACAGTTATGAGTTAAAATAAAATATGTTAAAAATACAAACCTTAAAATGTAATTAGCACAACATTTTCAGCCCTTACCAGTTTGCAAAGGCGTGCAGGTACAAGAATGTCTATCACTGGAAAGACAGCAGGGGTGGAGCCACCTTGGCCTCCCTAGGGAGCGAGTTCCAAAGCTTGGGAGCAGCCACTGAAATGGTCCTCTCTCTTGTTCCCAGCTGAGAGGGTGGTGGGACAGAGAGAAGGGCCTCTCCAGATGATTTCAATACTTGGGGGGCGAGGGCTAGTACAGGGAGATACAGATACCCAAGCTGTATAGGGCTTTATAAGTCAAAATCAGCACTTTGAATTGTGCCCAGAAACGAAGTGGCAGCCAATTGAGCTGTTTCAACAAGGGAGTTCTATGCTCCCTGTAGCCTGGCTGCAGCTCTTTGGACCAGTTGAAGTTTCTGAGCACTTTTCAAAGGCAGCCCCACATAGAGCGCATTACAGTAATCCAGATGGGATGTCACCAAAGCATGTACCACCATGGCCAGATCTGACATCTCCAAGAATGGGCACAGTTGGTGCATGAGCTGTGCAAAAGCACTCCTGGTCACCACCAATACCTGGGCTTCCATGCTCAGAGCTAAATCCAAAAGTATCCCCAAATTACAAACCTGAGTTTTCAGGAGGAATGTAACCCCATCTAACACAGGCTGAATCCATATTCCCAGATCTGTCTTTCAACTGACCAGGAACACCTCTGCTTTATCTGGATTAAGCTTCAATTTGTTTGCCCTCATCCAGCCCACTACTGAGGGGTTTAGGACAGAAACAGCTGACAGAACAGTTTAGGACAGAAACACAGGTTTAGGACACAGCTTCCTTGGAATTAGGTGGAAAGGCGTGATAGAGCTCGATATCATCAACGTACAAGTGACATCCTACTTCAAAGCTCTGCACAACCTCTCCCAGCAATTTCATCTAGATATTAAAAAGCATAGGGGACAGGACTGAGCCCGTAGGCAAGTGGCTCTACTATATTAATATGTGATCATTGCAATTAGAAATAATCCTAACCTTCACTGTGTTTAAATTGTGACAATTTTAATTGATCATTTAGTGATATTTAATAATACCAACAGAAATTCAGAAAGAAATTTTAGTTTTTAGAAAGAAGTGTTATGTCCAGGACAAAGAGGATATATAATTAGCTGAGAGATCAAGTTTGGGGGGGGGGAGTGCTTGAATGAGAAGGTAAACCAGACTTCTCCTGCCACTCACCCATTTGCCCTGGATAGAATTGGGCAGATCCGGGTTCCCCCCTCTCAAATCTGCTCGGAAACAAGTACCCACTATCTTTTACTTTGATGCGGTACTGGTTTAAAATGAAGCCTCCTTTGCTGTCAATCCATTGGCCAACTGAATGGGGCCTTCTCCCCCCCTCCTTTTTTTAAAAAAAACTGGCGGCAGTGTGCGCATATTCTGTCAACTTGTTCGCGGGGGACTTTGGGAGGCCAGAAGAAGCGAAGGAACCAGGAAGGCAGGCAGCTCACTTGCCACCACCCAGCTCCTGCTCCTGCTTTGGAGGGGGGAAGGGCCTCTCAGTCAGCAGCACTCCATGGCCACGGCCACCGCCCACCATCCTCCTCCTCAGCCCCGTGGCGCATGGTGACCCGGCAGAAACCAGGAGGCGGCGGAGGGACAGAGGGAGGCAGGGAAGGAGGCCGTGCCCTCCGCCTGATTCAAACCCGAGTGCCCACCACCTTCCAATAGGCTCGGCTCCACTCTGCTCTACCCAGCCCTTGGCCTCTCCAGAGGGAGGGAATGCCAGCTGGCTGAGTGGTCGAGGGACCCCTCCTGGCCTGCCTTGCCCGCCTGCCTGCCTTGGGGGCCGAGGGTCAAGCAAACATGCTGCTCTTCGGCTCCCGGGTGTCACTCCCAGCCCACCCCGCCTCCTGTGCGTTCCTCCTGCTCCCTTTCCCCACTCCTTCACGCTGCCACCACTTGGCCTACTTTTCCTTCCTCCTCCTCTACTCTGCTCTTCCTCTTTTTTGGCTGCAGGTACAGAGGAAGCGGGAAGAGGAGGAAGAGAGGGAAAGAGGAGATGAATGAAGAAGCTAAAAAAGTAGCAGCGCAGGGCAGTGGAAGGCAAAAGAGGAGGAGCGGAAGAAGGAAAAGGAGGAGGAGGAGGACGATGACGACGAGCAGCAACAGGGCAATGGAGGGGGTAAAAGGAGGAAAAAGAGGAGGAACGAGGAGAAGGCGTGGGGAGAAGAGGAAGAAGAGGAACAGGAAAAGGAAGAGAAGGAAGAAGAGCAGGAGGAAGAGGAGGTCAGGAGGAGGAGAAGGAGAAAGAGCCCACAGGGGTGGTGGCATTGGCAGAGGAGGAGGAGGGAGAATGAGGAAGAGGGGAGAAGGGGAAGAGGAGCAGGAAAAAAAGGAGGGCAAGCAGCAGCAGGAGGGTGAGAGGGGGATAAAGAGGGGGAGGAGGAAAGCAGAGAAGGTGAGAGAAGAGGAGAAGGAAGAGCCGCAGCAGTGGCGACAGGGAAGAAGAGGAAGAGGAGGAGGAGAGGGGGAAGAAGACAGAAGAGGTATCCCTCTGCTGCCTGCAACAATGAGAGTGGTGAGGCTAACATTGGCGAGGGGGTGGCAGCAAGCAAACGAAAGAGAAATGTAGCAAAAGCATACACATTCTATCCATATGTACCCATCTGTAGCACAAGCATGCGCATAATCTGTCAATAAAATTACAAAAAAGGGGGGGAAAGCCGCTTGCAAAAAGCCGATGGCAGAGGGGAGGCATGATCCTATCACTGCCCGCCCTCTGACCTAAATCCCTGCCTGAACTTGACCTGATCATTACTGGAGCTGAATTCATATTTGCCGGCAGCAGGGAAGAACCGGTTTTTACAGAAAGAATGGGTAAATAGTCTGCTTTCATAAACATTGCGCTAAGTGGGATTTGCCCTGGATCTGGTGTGGAAGCCCCTAATCGGGGAGTGAAAAATCGGTGTGAGTTAGAACTTCCAACTTTTAAACCAGTTTGGGAACCGGGATAAAATGTAGTCTGAATGGCCCCTTTGTAAAGCAGATTAAGTTGGCTTCATATGGCAGCTAGAGGGCAGATTTGAGTGATTTGCTGTGGGGAGATAGCAGTTGGAACTAAAATAAACTTTAGAAATCTCTTTCCTTCTCATTGTGCCCTTCCTTCTCTGTCTTTTCTTCTTTCCTGAAAGCTGTACATTTCCATAAATGGGGCGAGGAGCCAGGCAAGGGAAACTGGCAAGGGAACCATCCAATGGGAGTGCAGGTGGGCAGTAAGGAGGACAGGAAAACAAGAAAGGCTATCGGTTAATATGGTGTGCATACCAGCAAGCAAAAAACCATCAACTGCTATTTTCATGTGTCCTAAAAAGAATCCAATTCATTAAATACATGGTCATGTAGAAACATCCTTTGGTACTGTAGTGACTTCAGGTTGGGGGTACTGTTTGTTTTCCAAAATCAAACTGAGTTCTCAGAATCTCCAAGTTAGCTATCTAGCCTTAAACAAAAGGAATTTCTCACCAAGAACACAGATTTATAGCTTCTTCCCAGGGGGCAGATATTCATATATCTAACATTGTGTTTAAAGCACTCAATATTAGTTTATTAGGTCTATACATATTTATTGGTTTTAAGAGAAGTTTTAAAAATGGCTTCTGTAATATAAAGTCAAGGAAAAGGCAAGTTCAGCATGTTTAACATCGCCCTCATGGCCTCACAACCATGCTCTTAAAGAAGCCTAACGTTCCCATTACCTCCTGAGCTTTCTGCTTCTCAGGAATTCCTTTCATCCACTCCCGCAGCTCAGCTAATTCCTCAATGCTGTTTGGTTTTTCATAAATTTTTCGGCTGATGGCTTTGAAGGCTTCACAGATCTGCAGAAAAAAGTTATGAAGGTGTGAACGTTGAGACTGAAACAAATAGTTCAGTCAACTGAGACAAAAGAAATATATTTAATATCACTGAAACTGAGGGCGAAGTACATATTATGAAGAATATATGGCTGCTGCCTATAAGAATAGTGACATCTTCCTGCAACTTCATGGCAAAAATTACCTAAGAAAACATGTGACATGCTTTATGTTGTCCTATTAATGTCTCCACAAACAAAGTGGATTTGGAGCAGAGGAACTCTAATCACACCAATTACACCATGTGTGTTCTTCTAAATATTATTGTGGAACATCAGGGAAAAAATGTGAGGTGGAGGAAACTGAGCATTCCTTGTAATGTGCAGTTTGGGTCCTAGATCTTGAACCACTGTGACATAGGTCTTCATTTCAAGGCAGCAAACTGACTGTCACTATTAGAAAGGCATTAGACATGACTAAAATGAAAACAGCAGACTACACCGAATATACTTTACAGGATAATACTGAAAAATAACAATTTTGCTCATGAATATGCTTAGGAATGGAAAGAGGAGAATTATCAAACTTTCTGTCTGATGCTTCCCCTTTTGCAGAGAACCATGTGATTTAATTGGCTGTTCGTCTCACACCAGAGTTGTTCTGTTTTATTTATGCATTCTAGGAGGTCTTGGAAAAAATGTTTATGACTGCAGCCAAAATATTTTCTTCTAATTGCACATTTCCAACTTGGCTATAAAATACTTCTTTAGGTGACAAGTACAAGCTATGAAACTCACATCTTCCACTTGGTTGTGTAAATTCTTAGCTAATATATCCAGCATAGAAGTGGCCAAAGCTTTGCATTTCTTGGAGAGGTTTTGCCTTACACCTTCAACACTGAGATGAAAGGGACCAATGACCATGTTGCTGGGCAAACTGTTGTCCAGTAAGTCCTTTTCTGTTAAATGCATGTTTACGATCTCTCTCACTTCTTGAGCAGGGGGACATTGGTCTTCATATTGTCTAGAAATACACAGAAGTATTATTAAGGAAAGAGTTACCCAAATAAGAGTTGAACACAACACTCCAGAACATACTTGTGTATTCACATTTGTATATACTTGACAAATAATGGGCAATATCCTGCACTGGGAGATGGAGAGAAAAATTCTGCCCAAGTGGAACCATGCTCCTTTTGTCCTCTTCCCTCCCTTAAAACCTACCTTTCTAATGCTGGTCCCACCCTCTCAATAAGCATGGCTAGTGCAGAGCGAGGGATAGTGGTGACTATGCCCCTTTCATCCTTTGGGATGTTTGGAGGTATCCTAGGATGTCCAGAATATGTCTTTCTCATTGTGCATCTAGCTACAGGGACACATCCAGATGCTCTTCTATTGCCTTCTGCTCTTTACCAACATGAGACAGATGGCTTTTAAGGCGGTTTGGCATCATTGCACACAGGATGTTTTGAATCCCCACTTCTTGCAGTAACCAAAAAGAGACATCTGCCAGTATTACCCCAGTAAAAGCCTTTGAGATCATTCAAATGAACTTGTATTTTCATTCCAGGCTGTAATACTATGCACATCTATTTGTGAATAAGTCTCACTAAACTCAGTGATTTTTTTTCAGTAGACATGCATAGGATTTCACTCTTTGATGTCATTCAAAATCTCCCAGGATTTTGTCATTCAAAAATCTGTGTATTGCCATAGACTGTTCAGCCAGCTCTCATACATGTTTACACCAAAATTAGTAGCAGTAAAATTAATGGGGTTTATTCTAGGTAAACAAACACAATGACTGGGAAGAATCTAGTGGTTCACACAAAAGTCAGACTAGTAACTACTTCCCAAAGAGCATACACTGCTATGACGCCCACGCTTTGGAACAATCTTCCGGAAGAGATCAGAAGGATTCCAACTTTAGATGCCTTTAAGAAGGCACTAAAAACACACCTCTTCCGGCAAACATACCCCCTGATCTCCTATAAAAACAGAATAAAACTTCACCTCAGGAAAAATTAAGATAACTTTATCACAGGATGTATTGTGGTTTTAATATTGTACTGTCATACTTTGTTATTACAAGGTTTTAAAATGTTTTTAAATTGTAATTTTAGACATTTTGTAATTTTAGATATGTGTTGTTGAAATACTGTTGTAATCCCGCTTCGATCCGTTAGGAGGGGTGGGAAAATAGAAATAGAACTTCTTCTTCTTCTTCTTCTTCTTCTTCTTATTATTATTATTATTATTATGGCTATAATTTTGCATAAGAACAGAGGAATCGAGTGCAGGTGAAGACAGTTTTCAGTGCCTATGCTAATAAGATGAAAAGCGGGGATCATGTCTCAAGACCTCAAAGTCATGTTGGCTACTTTAATTTGGAACTTGATGTAGGTCTTAATTTGTGTAAGAAAAGCAGCAGCCAAATCGACACCACTGCCATACATACTTTGTTACTGGAGAAAGTAATGAAGAAATAGAAAGGTTTGAAAATAGTCAAAAAGATCATACTTACACAAAACAAAAATACAAAGAAATATCAAGGGCAAATAACCACAAAATGAATCCGAACCCATCTGAGTGAAGAGAGAAAAAGGAGAGATGGATTATGAAAGGCAACCTAGAGTTTTGTAAGATTCAAGGTTCTTAGATGGTGATTACAAGTGCTCATCGAACAGCAAGAGAAATATTAATAAGAGGGTAATAAGAAAAATCACATACGACAAACTGAATGTTAGAGGAGGAAAATAGAGCATTAAGTATGTGAGAAAATATATTCACTGATATCCAACGATATTAAACTTTGGTGAATAGGCTCAGGAAGCTGAATTTGTTGTGCTACAAGACAGAATCACTCTAAAAAAAACACAAAAGCAGAAACCAGCCTTTGAGCATTTTGGACTGAAGAAAGGTGCAAGTACTTCTGGGGCAAAGACCAGTTTTAAAAAAAGCAAAGGCTTATGAAGTGTTACTTTGAGTATTTTGATTTTTAGTGATATACCTGAGATTTTTAAGAGTAAACTGAAAAAGGTAAAGTTTGAACAGGGTATCACATCTGACAAAGAGAAGACATGGCTTGTAGTTCCCTGTTCAGTGTTCAACTGGAGGAAAATTCTTGTTAGTTGTTATCTGATCTGTGAAACTGCACTAAAATATGGGTAGTTTTATGAAAAGTAAAAGTATTACCTTACTCATGTTATCAACCTGAATTGTTATAGTAAAAAAAACAAAAACAAAAAAACAGGGACTCAAACACTCTTAGTTAGCATTAGCGAAAAAACCCAGTGATGTACCACAAAGATATTATAGCAAAAAGAATCAATATGATCTATTTCACAATGTCCTTCAGTAGACACAAAATCCTAAGTGGTCACAGCTGGAACAGAATATTGTATATCTAAATCTGGAACTGGTGCAAGGGATACAATCCATGCATTTGTGGATTGCTCCCTGACATATCCAGAGAGTGGAGTGAGATATCTGGGGAGGAGGGCTGCAGATGGATTGTAGGTGATGAAAATGACCTTTTCTTATGTGAAGAGAAGAGCAGCTTAGGATCCAAGTCAATGTGTTTTGAGAAACCTTTTTTTAAGAAAACATTTGTCACTGAAAATTAAGTCAGTGAAGCAGGGAGTTCATCAACCCATCCTCCCAGTTTTTAGAATTTCCTATACTAGTTCCCACAGCATCATTTAAAAGAGACTTACTTTAGAAGATTATGGATATCACGGTTATTCAGTTCTAAGTATTTTTCATAATTCTTGGCATAAGCCTGGAGTGGGATCAGTGCTTTGCAGATGCATGTGCAGATAGTATTCCGCAGCTCTACCACTGCTGGCTCATTTATGCCCACAGACTCCAACAGTGGTGTGCCACAGATGAATATATTTTCAAGCACATACTGAAAAGGGGACAAAAAGAATAATCATTTATCATAAACTAGATTGCCATCTACTCCCATTTTTTCCAACAAAGCAACTGTATAAAATTAAAACCCACCAATGTTTCTGTGTGTGAGAGAGTGTCTCTGTGTAGCAGCCTTTCACAAGATGATATCTTAGAAATTTGTTGGAAGACACCTTCCCAATTTCTTCAAGCAAGTATGGCCATGCTATCGGATAAGATGGAAGCTGTAGTCCCATATATCTTCAGAGTTCCATGTTGCAGGAACACTGATGCGTAATAATAGTTACCAGAATTTGACCAGTATGAACAGAGGTCTGGAAGGATCACAATATAGAAACACATTTATAAAAGAACCTTATTTGAATTACCCACATCAAGGGTAATTTCATTTGTTCCAAGGCTGAATTTGCACTGCAGAAATAATCCAGATCGACACCACTTTAACTGTCATGCCTCATTACTACGGAATCCTGGGAATTGTAGTTTGTTGTGGCACTAGAGCTCTCTGACAAAGAAGGATAAATGTCTCACAAAACTAAAATTCCCACAATTCCACAGCATTGAGCCATGGCAATTAAAGTAGTGTCAAACTGGATTATTTCTGCAGTGAGATGCAGCCGTAATGAATAGCTGTGGCCTACCTATAGTTGCAAACATTCCATCCTGTTCAGAGAGCAGGTATTTTGTCTATACAGTATCATGTGCATGTCCAGGTGTGAGTCTGCTTCTGCCTGAATAAAGACTCACACACAGAATTGAATAAAAATGGCCACAACTATTTATTGATTACAGCTATAGTTAGTTAGGACATGCATGGGATTGGATCAGGGCATTGGACAACCCGCCTGCTGACCAGTGAGACCGACCTTTATCCTCTGCCAGATGAGATGAACCTCCAGTCTCTGCTAGGAAGTGGGGCAATGGGAATTCGCCCAAACGGGAGTTTTCTCAGCAAGAATTTCTACACCTCCTCTTGGGGTAGTGGTAATGCATAAACCCCTCACCTGGGCCAGCCATTTCCGCCACATTCTCCACTCCAGGTCCCATAAGGGGACCCCCATCCATACATTTACCAGGGTATTCCAACTTCCCATATCCCAAGCCCATGCCCTGTCCTGCATAGTTGTGACAAAAGCATGCAAAGCAAAATACAATTTGCCAAATGAACCTAGAATCTAGGGTGGGAGGGTAGCCTGGAGCTCCTCACACAGAAGGAGAACTGGCCCAACTGTCTGGGAACACAGCAATATATGCCACTCTGACCGACCAGAATGAAGACTGCAAGATTGAAGTCTTCCCTCTGGTTGGCTTCCCAGCAGCCAATGGGAGCCAAGCAAACAACTTGTTCCCCATTGGCTGCTGGGAACACAGCATCACCTTCTTGCAGCCTCATTTACTATCGTTTTCTGGCATTTAGATAAAACAACCAAATCCAGCTAATGCTCTCTGTGACACAGACCCCTTTGGAACATCTGCCTAGTGAGCTGCAGCCAAAATTGACATCTGTAGCTGGGAAGATGGAATGTCCAAACTATCACAGCAGAGGTGTATGGGAGGCGTAAAAACGCTGAGAAGAGGAAAAGAATGTCAGTTTAAAGGAGGAGAATTAGCAGAAAGGGACCTCAGAGAGAGGCACCTTCAGAAGGGAAGGGCTGTGGTTGTGTATTGTGATGTGATAGAAAGAGGAAGTACGTAATATCTGAAGGGGAATTATTTGTTATATAATCATATAACCTGATATGACTAAAGGGTTATTGAATTCGAACTTGACTGAGAGATCTTATACTTATTACTACAATAAAAGTTACAGTCTGTCAGAAACACACTATCAACTACACCAACTTATCTGGACACTGGAGTAAGAACTGAGGTTTCTAGACACAAAGGGGGACCCTGATGAAACTGTGTGTTGTTTGCTTTCAAGTCATTTCTGACTTATGGCAACCCTAAGGTGAACCTATCACAGGGTCTTCCTGGAATGTTTCTTCAGAGACAGTTTGACATTGCCATCCTTGGAGGCTGAGAGACTGAGAATTAATAATAAATAATAATAAAATTTTATTTTTATACCGCCCTTCCAAAGATCAGGGCGGTTAACAACAGTAAAAACACAAAATATACAACAGGATTAAAACAAATACACAAAACAGAATAAAACCCCCATTAGCCAGTCCTCTTTGCCACAAAAGAGGAAGGGAGGCCCACTGGACTTTAGTCGGGGAATGCAACCTGAAATAGAAAGGTTTTTAAATCCTTTCTAAATTGGGCCAGGGAGGTGGCCGAGCGGAGCTCTGTGGGCAGCGTGTTCTAAAGGGCCGGGGCGGCGGTGGAAAATGTCTTCCTCGTAGTAGAGGTCAGCCTGGCCCCTGGCACCCTAAGTAGTTGCTGCCCAGATGTTCTGAGGGTGCGGGACGGAATGTACGGGGAGAGGTGGTCCTTCAGGTATCCTGGGCCCAAGCCATTTAGGGCTTTATAAGTCAACACCAAATTGCCCAAGGTCACTCAGTGAGTAGGGGATAATGCTGAAGAAAGGACGGGAGCTGGGCTTTTTATTACAGTGAGACTGAGAGCCAGTCTAAGAAGAATAAGGGACTGTTTTTGCCTGTCACAGTCTCCTCCTTTAAACAGATGGTACTGCAACCCTCCTTACAGCCTCCTTAAACAATGCTTATAGAAAGAATATAAAGGAAACAAGAAATGGGCTGTGAAAGACAGCTCTTGATGGAAAAATGACTTCTCACCTTAGCCAAAATCAATAGCAACACATTTCAAAAACTGTGGACAAATAATCTTTAATTTATTCTGAAGGTCACTTTAATAACGATGTGTGTTGAGTTATCCAATACTGATATAATAAAGAAGATAAAGCACCACTAGATAAAGAGGTAATAAATGTATGAAACATGTAATCACACATCTTATACAGTGCCATTTACTTTAATGTCAGCACAAACAGCAGACATTATTGCTAGCACATGTAATTTGATGAGGTATGTTTTACTCAATACTATAAATGTTAGATGGATCCTCTGGAAATAAGTCACAAATATTAGCTAAATCCTCCTTCTGCAAAACTGTCCATGAACCCCTGCTGTCTACACATGAGTTGCTCTATATATGACGTCTGGAATGCCAACTGAGATTCAGCTGATATTATCTGAACTGCAATAGCAGTTTCATTTATATACCGCTTCATACCACACTAACCAGTCTCTAAGTGGTTTATAACTTGGAAGGATGCAAGGCTGACTCGACCCTGAGCCCCTGGCTGTTACTGAACTCACAACCTTATGGTTTGTGAGTGAGTGGCTGCAGTACTGACATTTAACCATTGTGCCACCGGTGAACACATTAAGGCTAAGAAATCAAAGCAACTCTTCCTTTCCTACATCTCAGTATACAGTAATTTTAGAATGGATGAACATATGCATACAGAAAATAATTCAAGACTTTTCATTATCCCTAAGCTGTGTTCCCACACACTTTCAGCTTTTCCAAATTTCACTGAAATATGAGCCACAGCACTGTTTTTCAGAAAGGTGAACTGGCCTGGAAATCTCCAGCACTCAGCATTAGTTTTGTCATATTACTCTACAATAACTAATATAAAATGCCTGCAGTGCTAGTGCAATGTCATAATAAGGTAATAATTAGGAACAGTAACAGGTGCTCTGTAGCTTCCCTCTCTAGTATTTATTTTCAGCCAAAATGCAATGGTCTAAGTGTATTTTCTGTGGAATAAAATAATATGATTCGAGTAAGGTATCTCAAATTCTACAAATAACTTACTTTCTCCAGCTGTGGTATGGTGTGGGTAGCCAAGATTCCTTTATTAAACAGAGAAACAACAGATGTCTCAAAGTTCTCCAAAGGTGTGCTGAAATGAACACCAGAATTGTCGAGAACCAGATCAATTATGAACAGAGGATTTTTTCGTGGTCTGCAATAGGGAGAACACATGGAGACTGCTGAGATTGTTAAAAATGAATAGCTTCCAGCAGTACCTTCTTTGTTGAATTTTTTTTAAAAGATCCACTAAGCTGGCAATGATAGACTCACAGAACTGTAAAGAATGTTAGAGATCACTGAGTCCAGGTATAGGCAAAGTACAACCATAGTTTTCATTCCTTCAGTTTCAACTTTCCTCAGTACTATATACAGTACAAAGTGCAACCATAGTTTTCATTCCTTCAGCTTTCCTTAGTACTATGCTTTCTTACTTTCATCTTTACGATTCTCAATGGAGTTACATTCAATTTGTTTACATTTGTCTTAATATATGCATTTTAAAATAGATTACATGCCCCATGTGAAGTCTATTGTTTCAGCCCATTTCACCAGTTTATCAAGATGACATGAATTAACTATGCCTATCGACAACATCCATCAGATATCTACTGTTGCCCACAGATTTAGTGAAGGGACCGGCCAGATCAGCATGCACCATTTGGAAAGGTGTCTGGGTGATGCATTTGCTTTTCTTGACAACAGGAAAAGCCTTTAGCTTTATCTTGCTGCACACAGAACAATCCAGATGATTCCTACAGTCATTCAATTTCAGCCCAGGACAAACACTTCCCAGTTTCCCCAAATTAGTGAAACCAGTGTGTCCCAGGCTCACAGTAACCCTTTAATGCCTGGTTACTATTAAAACCCACATTGTACATTTTCCTTGAGACTTTATATCCCAACAAGAGACACTTGAGAGATTGCCATTCTCTGGTGTACTGAAGAAGGGGGAAGCTGGAATTGGAAATCCCATTATACCTGCTGATATAGGGTGCTTTAGGAATGGTCCTTGTAGGCAGTAATTAGGACATGGCAATCTCACATTTCAGTTCTGTTTCATTCTAGGTCAGCGTACATAGGATATTCTAATAAACGCAGTGGCCTATGCTCTGCTGATTTCACTTTGTACCCTGAAACTCCTGTCTGTCAGAAGCCAGTAATCATAAAATGAGAAATGCGGAAGTATGTCCCAGCCTTTGCTAATCAGACCTGTTGCAGCGGGAAAACTGAAGCCTGCCACAGGAGAGGACATAACTATAGTGTGCTCTGTTCTGACAGACAGTGCTATGCACAGCAGTATCACTCATCAGAGGCCTTATAAATGACAGACCAGATATAAATTTTTTCTTCAGAGTACAAAAAAGGAAACCTCTAGTCATATGAATAGAATACATTGATCAGTGTGTTTTCCCCTTTCCCCAAACTTGAAACATTTCCACTCATCTCTCCTTACCTGTACGGACTATTAACAAGGTCACTTCCCCATTCCATTTTTTCAGGACAATTAAGGACACTGTAGCAGGCATCCACAAAAAGCTGGGTGAAGTTCACTAATGAATCCTGGACAAGGTAACGTACAGAGTCCTGCAACATAAACTTGATAAGCTCCATCAGTTGATGAAGCTTGGACATCTGGTATACTTCCCATTTGGTCTCATATAAGTTGTACCAGCCTTTGCCTATGTCCCTCAGACTACTTCTCACTGCTATCTTTAAAGTATTGATCCAAGTGTCCTTTAGGAACATTGATATCTAGGGGAAAATAACACAACAAAGAACGTCAGCTTCAGTACTGATAGACACACATAACTATGTAACAAAATCTGGAGAACGGCAGCTGATTTCCAGTGGAAAAACAGCAAGGAGAGCATGAGGTAAGGAGCTTCCTGTATATATTTGGCTTTCTTTTCTTTTTAAAATACATTTTATTTAAATACACGTTATTTTAAAAATCATAAACGAACAATTGCATCTTTCAATAGGCAATATCACATGGAGGATTCATAAGGTTGGAAATGTTCTGATATATGAGGTCAGTGGATGGAGACAGCAGCAAAAAAAAAAAATGGAATGGGGCACAAGTTAAGTCTCCTCTCTTTACTTCTCAAATCATCACTATGAAGCTTATTCAGGGGAGCTGTGTTGGCTATATACCAAAGTACAACATCCAAAATCCACAAAACAGTGATACCTTTATTAATAACCAAAATGCACAAACACATGCAAACTTTCAAAGTTCCACTAGCTTCTTCATCAGGCAAAGGTGTTAAAGTACCTTTTGTATTGCTAATAACATTTAAATTTTATCTCCTGGACTTTGGAATACTTTGTTATCTGTGCCAGACAGCCGGGGGGGGGGGGCTGCCAGCATAGATATTCCTCCCCACCATCTCAACTAAGAACAACACCAACAACACTGGGACAAAATGCAGGCCTATAACTAACAGCATCATATTTATTTTATTTTTTTATCCTGTATGATTTTAATGCATTTACCTGATGAAGATAGCCAGTAGAGCTTGGAAAGCTTGCATCATGTATTTTCTGCATTTTGATTGGCCCAATAAAGGATGGTGGATTTTAGATGTTATTGTAATGTGAAGCTGCTTTGCTTAGAAAAAGCAGGCAATAGGGACTTACTATATGTGTGTGTGTGTGGGGGGGGGGGGGGTTACCCACAGAATAGCATGCAGCAAGTTCAACTTCAGTAACAGTCTGATAATGGTACCAACTGTTCCCACAGCAATTTACATCAAGACAAAAATTTCCCTGTAGATTTATTTTCATCTCTCCATCTATTTTTGGGTAAGTGTGCAACACTGGCTTTTAAAAACTGAGGGGGGAAATCTGGATGTTACTAAAATATGAGAGTTAGAGCTCTTCCTTCTAATATCCATTTACATTTTCAGGGGGGAAATATACAAGTGCTGCTACATTTCATAAAGAAATAGCAAAATGCTGAACCTTGCCCATCTTTCACACAAAACAGCTTTATCCCCTGAGAAAAACAACATGTACATTTCCCATTGTTTTCTTTTAAACTTGTTTCCTTCTTAACCTCCAGGCTGCTTTTTAAATGTGAGGTGGATTACAGATTAAAGACATTTGGGGAGTTTGGGAAGCTAGTGTCTTCAAACAACCCAATGTGCCTGCTTTGGGAAAGTAAAACCTCTGGAGCCCAAGAATCAAAACTGAAAACAGTGTCTGAAAAACTGTGTTGCCTTTAAAAATACCTGCTTACGCTGAAGGAGCATCTCATACTTCTTCCTCTAAGGAACTTTGTCCTCAATATATCTGTGGTTAAGTTGCACACAGTGGTAACTATGGCCTGGTACAGATCGCCCAAAAAGGGTGGTCTGCCGGTGCCCTGGTTTACTCCGCGAAGAAGCCGCAGCAGACAAACCGTGCGGCTTCCTGGTGGAGCAAAAAGAACCCGCAAAAAGCAGGTTCTTTTTGAGGCACCATAATGACACCGCAGTGCGCCAATGCTGCACTCGCAACATCATTATGGTGCTGCGACATGCGGACGCTAGGCGTCTGTTGTGTCAAAAAGCCAGCGCCCATCTGTACAGGGCGCGCCATTTTCATGGACAGAAGACATAGTAGGGTTGCGGAGCATTTGTAAGAGACGCCCCGAGGCAACCCTAGCATGTCATCAAGACATGCCACAAGGCCCATCTGTACCGGATCTAAGAGTTGTAGTTTAAAGTTGGTGGCTGTTTGCTCGATGGCTATTTATTTATTCCAAATTCCAACCTGCCACACAATGTTCCAGTGCGGAGTGCTCTCATTCAGAGTTTAAGCAACCAGCCCCTTTCCGGCATACTCCATTCCATTCTCCCTCTCTACTGGTTTTCCATTTCATTCCAAAAGTCAGTCAACATACTATAGCCAATGAGCATGCTTAGACCTCAGTGGGCTGGCTCTGAGATCCAAACCATTTAGGAGGGTACCCTCTTTTAAAGTTTTTCTCACTCTTTGAAATCTGTACTAGAAGAACTGAATTTTTGTTTTGCAAATGGAATTTAGATTTCCTGGAATTTAAAAAAAATGTTTCCCAGTACCACAAGACCAGAAGGAGGAGTGGTCTGCCTACATGGCTGTCCCGCCATGCTCAAAAGAACACCACCAATATCTTAAACAAAATGCAGGTCTGTGACTAACATCTTCCAATTTTTCCCTCCTGTATTATTTTTAACACCTTTGCCTGATGAAGAAGCTTCAAGCAGAGCTTCAAAATCTTGCAACACATAGTCATCCCTCCACATTTGCAATTTTGACTTTTGTGAGTTTGATTATTCACAGACTGAATTAATGTATTCTCTCTAGAGATCTCTTGATCCTCCAGTGTGACTTTATGGTCAACATTGACCAGAAGTCATGCTGGATGACTTAGATATTCCTCAAGAGTACAGTTCTCTGGGCATTTGTAGGTTCTCCAGAGCAATTCTATGGTCAACTTCTGACAGAATTTGACCAGAGTTGCTCTGGAGGAAGAACAGGTTGCTTACTTGTAACTGTGGTTCTTCAAGTGATCATCTGTGCCCTCACATTATAGAGTTTGTGCCTGCGAAGAGACTCCTTTTGGAAGCTCAAAAGCTGAGTAGATTGGCAGGTAGCCCCATCTACTCTCCTATACTGAGCATGCCCAATCCTGCCAATCTAGCTCCATCTTCAGTTCAAGTTCACCACAAAAAATTACAGTGACCTGAAAGAGGGGAGGTAGGGCAGGTTTGTGTGAGGGCACAGATGACCACTTTAAGCAGCACAGTTATAGGTAAAGAACCTGTTCTTTTTCTTCGTGGTCTCTGTGCCTCACACAATAAGATGATTAAAAAGCTTACCTGAGGACAGTGGGAATAAATAGTAGAATGGATGAGAGAACAGCACAACCAAAATTGGCATCCCGACCAGACCTGGAATCAAGCCTTTAGTGCTGGACAAACATGGAGGGTTCAAACCACACAGCAGCCTTGCGGAGATCAGGCAGGGAAACACCTTGGATGAAAGCAGCAGATAAGGAGAGTGCCCTGGTTGAGTGTGGGTACACACCAACAGGAGAAGGGCATTTAGCCAGTTTACAGGCTGGGAGAATAGTTTGTGCAATCCATTTTGCAAACCTTTGTGAAGAAACAGCTTTTCTTAGGTTCACCATAACAAACAAACAATTTGCTGGTCAACCTGAACTCAGCAGAACACTGAATATAAAAAGCCAAAGCACAGTGAACATGCATAGTCTTTTCCAAAGGAGTGGGTGGTTCTGGATAAAAGGTAGGCAGAATGATGTCCTGAGACCACCTTGGGGGAGGAAGGAAATATCTAGCCTGAGCACAGGTTTGTCCTTGTGGAAAATCAGATAGAGTTCATCTGAATGCAAAGCAGTGGGTTCAGAAGATCTTCTGGCTGAAGTGATACCAACCAATAATGCCAGTAAAGGACAATAGCCTCAGTGAAGTTGAACCCAAAGGCTCAAATGGAGGTCCAAGGAGGTGTTAATGGAGGAACTGGAGGGTACAGGAGATGTAGCCCCTTGAAGAATTGTTTAACTGTAGGAGAAGGGAAGAGTTGTGCAGAAGGAAAGCCATGAGGCTGGTTAGCCACTATGGCAGACAAATAAACTTTTAGAGAAGAGAAAGCCAGTCCTTGGTCATGTAGGTGAAGTAGGAAGGGCAGAGCCATAGGTGAGGAAGTCTCTGCACATTCTTCAAAAAACACACAGTAGCACCTCCACTTGTAAGAATAGGAGCACTTGGTAGAGTCCTTACGAGAGGCAGAGAGAACCCTCGAAAGTTCAGGAGAGATCAGTACTGGATTCTTCAGGCTGTTAGATAAGAGGCTGTGCACATCTGGGTGGAGGACTGCCCCACTGGAGTGGGAGAGGAGGTCTGGCCAATCTGAAAGCTTGAGGTAACGGCCCTTGGAGAGGTGAAGGATAGGGGCAAATCAAGGTTGGCTTGGCCAGTATAGTGCAATCAGTATTGTGTTGGATCTGTTCTCTGTCATCTTGACCACTACCCTCACCACTAGGTGAAGTGGGGGAATGGCATAGAGGAGATGTCTGGCCCAATTTAAAAAGAAGGCATCTCCTAGGGAGTTTGTCCGGTCCTGGTACAAAAAAGTGGGCACTTCGCATTTTCTAGAGAGACGAAGATGTAGAAGAGCAAGGCCAGGAATATGTAGAAGAAGCAGGTCTAGAGCGTCATTGAGGGCGGAATGGACAGTATTGTTGCCTCTGGCCAGTGACATCTAACTTCTTCCCCGTAAGCCGGGCTTTGCAAAGGTGATCCATGGATTCATCAGTTTTAGCAGCAAAAAGACCTTCCCCTTCAAATGGGAGATCTTCAATACGCTTTTTAGCCTCATCAGAGAGGTTAGTGGATTTTAGCCAGGCATAATGCCAGAGAGCTACAGCACCAGAGATGACTTTAGAGGCACAATCCACAGAATGTCTGGCTGAGTGGGTTTGCTGGTTCACCAGTGAGAGGGCTTTACTATAGAAGTTCAATGCAGCTGCCTCCTGGTCCTCAGGCAGACTAGGTCCTCAGGCAAACTGCCATTCAGTCCCATAGAAACTTGTGACAGGCTGCCATGCAAGCCTGCATGTTGCCAACTTGAGATGAGTGTGCTGCCAAAGAGTAGAAACACTGGCCAAAGATGTCCAGGCATTGCTCGTCCTTATCAACAGGAGCAGAATGTGTCTTTCCCAAGGATTTGGATGTAGATTCCACCACTAAAGAGTTAAGCGTAGGGTGGGTGAAGAGGTAAGGAGGTGCACCTTGTAAAGGCTCTCTAGATGTTTGGAGGCAGGTGGTACAGATGCATGTTTTGTCAAGGAGAGATGCATAACATCAGACAAAGAAGCCAGAAAGGGTAACACAGCTGGTGTGATGGGTTTGAAACCCACAATTTGGAAAAATGGATCACGTGCAGGTTTGGGAGGGATGTCCACTTGGAGGCCCAGAGCCCTGGCCATCCTAGTGACCACATCTGAGAAGAGCTGAATGTCCTCTGGGAAGGAGTGAGATCCAATATCTTCAACCTCTTTCTGGGGGGATTCAATCAAAGGGGATGGTGAAATTGGCAGTCTCCGTCTCATAATTAGACTCCTCAGTAGACTGTTGAGGAGGGGGAAGAGTAGTGGATTGGATATCTTGCATTGTAACAATGGATGGTACCATGGATGGAACTTGCATAATGGATACCAAATGATTCATGGCTGGGATGGGTGTCAAGACTGAGGCGGTAAGTAACACAGCTATCATCAAAGCAGTAGTCAGGTGGAGATTGAGGAGCACGTGATATTGTCACAGTAGTGTGGGCAGGTGGAGAAGGCACTCTGATGTCATGTTCTTCTGGACAGAAAACGGGTGATGGAAGTATGGCAGGTCTGTAGTGGAAGTCAGACCGAGAGACACAGAATCAAGCGTGAGAGTGGGATTAAGATCAGGAGTGTGCTTGGGATCAAGAAGGAGAACGATAAGACAGCTCCTTGCGATGATAGCAATCTCGATACGAAAGAGAGTAGGACCTGTACAGAGAAGGGCATTCTCTCCAATAGTCCTCGATTATATACCTTTCCATATAGGAAGCAGATATGTATGGAGAATCACGATAGTACAGTCTTGAGCAGGATCAAAATAAATCTGCCCGATCAATCTCCATGTGGAGTTGGAGAGCTATGAGACCTGATAGGAGAGGCAGCTCATGAGCATGGGAGCGGAGACAAAAGACAGCCTATAAGCCTTGGCTGGAGACTTGAATCTGACCGTACACAGAGTGCTGCTTAGCTAGAGAATGACCGAAAGAAGTTTCTCTTGCAGCGTACAAAAGAGAACTGAAGGTGGAGCTAGATTGGCAGGGTTAGGAACGCTCAGTAGATGGGAGTGGGTGGGGCTACCTGCCAATCTACTTTCGAATGGAGTCTCTGCATAGGCACAAATCCTATTGTGTGAGGCACAGAGACCATGAAGAATAGAGATTCCCAGAGAGGTGTTCTCTCATGTTACGTGTTTTTTATTTTCACATGGGTCTTGCACCCCTAACCCCAGTGAATACGGAGGGCTCATTGTACATTTTATGCATTTTGGTTGGCCCAATAATGTTATCACTGTTTTGAAGATTTTAGATGTTATTGAATTCATTATTAGTACATATAAATTACATTTTTTTAAAATTCCACCACTGTCCACAGAACTCTAGACAGTGTGCATAGTTTTTCTCACTGCCTTTCCTGTTTTTATTCTTACAACTATATTGTGAGGTGGCTTAGGCTGAAACAGAGCTGTTGCACAAAGGTCACCACATGGCTGAGGAATTATGAACTCAATGTCCTAGTTTGACAACATCATATTAGCATTCTCTCTCACATACACTGGTCACAGCCACTTTTCCATAGAACAATCTCCCCACCATTATACCTGGGAAAAGGTCTGTGTCTGGATCTGTTCAAATTCTTCTAGCCGGCCATACTTTGTCAGAGTTGAATGGAAGAGTGACATAGCTGCAGTTTTATTACACTCATCCCGCACCTGACACAAAGCCATGATGACTTCAGCTCGGGTCAAAAGAGACACAAATATAAAAGATTCTCTTTGCTCATTAAATGGGTATTCTGGGACCTCAATGAGACCTGATGACAGAAAAAGCAATGTTGCTTAAGCAGTAAAAGAAGTCTCACAACAGTTCCTGCCAAACACTGAAGCAATACATTATTGTTAGGAGTAGAACAACTGTACCTTGAGCAAATAGATCTGTGTATCACATGCAAGGATACTGCCCCTCTGAGAACACTTGAAAGTGCTTAGTGTTGGTTAACATCTATAGCTTCTCTTCTCTCCAACTAAGCTTCCTTTAAAACAGGAAATATACCATCTCCATTTTTTCTCACCATCCTCAAATACCTTCCAGAATTCATATCACCCTGTTTTTTAAATAAAGTGATGGTTTCTTCTCATCTATTCCTCAAAAAAGATTCCCAAGTGACTCCATGGCCTACAGTACCCAAGGCTAACATCAAGGTCACATTTATTCAAACCATGCCTGCTAGCATTTCCAGATCCAATCAGGATAATTTGTGCCAAGAAAAGCTGAATTTGAAGACTTGTTTAAATTATGAAAATTAAACAAGTTTGCATAAATCAGATGCTTGCTTATTTTGCATGGACATTTTCCAGGCACTACAGTCAACTACTATTCTCCTTTCTCCTGACTACAGGAAATCCCAGTTTTTCCCTTCTTACCTCTGAAATTTCACCAAGCATCTCCCATAAACTTTCAAATCTAGTCTTGTAATTGTAACAGAAAAAAGTTAACTTGTTCAAACAATGATTCTTTAGAGTGCTGAACATATCCAATATTTCATTCTACACTCGCACAGAATTTAAGAATAAAAGTATTCATGGATGTACTGCTTCAAAAAGGGGGTAAGGTAAGGGTGACATCTATCATATGCAGCACTGCCTCAACTCTTTGCCAGCTTCTGTTTCTTGAAGGTTTCATGGCAGCAATTTGCTTGTATGATGCAGCACCTCATTCGTATCCAAAACTTTTGAGAGATACTGTGCCAACGGTGTTTACATTAAAAGACAATACATGACATAGGGAAAACATAGTTGCCATAGGAGATTTAGGAAATAGCAGTTTCTGTGTATCCAAGAAAAAGATTCAAGATGATCCACCTATCTTGTTAGCTGTCTGTAAACTATACAAATAGGATAATCTATTATCCTATTGATTACCTTTTTCTGTGATATCTATCAAGCGTAATCTAATACTAAACACAACAAACAAAGCTATTTTATAGAGTTCTTACAACCTGGAAAACACTATCTTTCTCTGCTGTGCCACCTACCTTTTTCTGGTATCTTCTCCTCCTCTTTCTTGGGTAGAGTGACATAAGAGAATGTCTGAGGCTTGGAACTGACAATTCTGTCAAAATTAATCTTGTTCATGGTACGTTCGTAGTCTAGAGACACTTCTCTCCCCAGGCGGTACAGTCGATCTAAAATGCTAAATGTAATTTAAAAACTAATTAACTGAATGAACAATGACCTCTCAATATGATACATCTGTGTCATTCATACATCTATAGACCTATATTCAGGTCTCCTGTGTTCACTTATGCTTTGCTTCTTCATTAAAAGTGTTTACAGCATATTAACAGAGCTTGATAGCAAACCTGAAGTGCAACAGCCAGTGATGCTGAAAGATCAAGGGACAGTGGAACACAGTTGTGTGGCATCTAAGATTCTATTACTACTAACTGAGAGGAAGACAATTAGATTTCCACTATTATTTCATACTTCCCAGTTAAGGCTTTGCAGTTGTCAAGCTGATTGTGTGTCCCATTTACACTGAAGGATGAAAACAATTGCATCTGAAGTATATGAAGATCAAAATACCGAAGCAGTCCTCCCTGTCAATGGATTTAAATATCTATGATGCTACTGGCTGAATATATCTAACTTAACATGTCAGAACAATCTAATTTGTTCTTCACAGTTCATGACTTGGAGAACTAGGTTAGATTAATAATCTAACTTTTTATTGAGCTAACAAATTTCTCTGAGTCATGGACTTTGCAGAACTGCCAAGACCCCTTTCCACACTTAACTCACTCATTTCCCAGATTCCACTCTCACTGAATTAGAAATTAGGCCTAAAAAAACCTTAGAAGCTGTGAATATAGTCAAACTTAGTCAGGAACCAGTTCTCAGAAACAGCAAAACTAGGTTCCAACCACCCACCAACCCACACACACACATAGAAAGAAATCTTGAAAAACTTGTAAACTGTGAGTTCCAGTGGATGGAGAATGTGCCATCTGGTAAATCCTATATCAAAAATTAGAGCAGTACACCTAATAATAATAATAATAATAATAATAATAATAATAATAATAATTGTATTTTCCCTCCTCTCCCAGATGGATTGAAACGGGATTACAATCGAGCAACAACAACAGTATACAAGAATAAAACATATAATAAACCTTCAGGATTTCACATTATTTTATTGCATTATACAGTGCTCCCTCGGGTTACGAATTTAATTCGTTCTGCCGCTCCGTTCGTAACCCGAGTAATTTCGCAACCCGAAAAGGGCTTTCCGTTAGCGCTGGAAAGCCGCGCGTTTGAATTTCGCGCCGAAAAAAAATTCGTAACCCGAAAAAAACATCATAACCCGGAACAGTTTTTTCCAATCTAACTTTTTCGTAACCCGGAAATTTTGTAACGCGGTCAATTCGTATCCCGGGGTACCACTGTACCTGTGATGGCATCTGAATCGCAGCCAAGTGTTATCCGCCTGTGTTTATGTTTACTGAGGTGTGCAGAGGAAGGAGGGGGAAGACATATGAAGAGGAGGAAAAGGAAGGGAATTTGTAACTTTACACTCCTGCTGTAACTTGGCTTTTGTTATAAATAAGATTTTAAAAATAAACAAAAATCAGTGAAGGTTAAAGTGTTTTAATAAGCCAGTTTAATTACCTATGAATACTGCTGGAATACTTACTTATTCCCTTTTCTCAGATGTGAAGTCTCCATTGCCATCTGCTTCATGTGTTGCAAACTCTTCTCTTCAATGGTTTGTAATCCATCCACTGGCATACAGTCTACATACAAATTATACAACAACAGAGCCTGTGTTTCTTTCCTCATGTTATTTGCAGAAATCACCCGCTGGGCAAAAATGCGGGGATCTTCAGCAAGAAAAAGCAAACGTACTCGGGACACCCAATACTGACAGGGCATCAATGGGGCTCTCCCTGGAAAAAATATCAGAAAGAAATTAAATGCATTGAGGGCCATAACAACATATAAAAGAAAACTGGACATGAAATAGGTCTGTGATAACACTAGCATAAGGTTGAATCTTTCATGGCTATAAAGAGAAGGTGAATTAGAGAATCAAAACTGAGACCAAAAGGATTACTGAATGGAAATATAAATGTGCCTAACCACAAGAGATAGAGGGAAATCTGTTATCAAATCTTTCATAGCTTTTTTAAAGGTAAAAGCAGTGATGCCCGTTAACCTTCTCCTGAACTATTTTCTCAATCTCAGTTCCCTCCACTCATCAAGTATCGTTTGCTGTATGATAGCAAACGTGCAGTTATCATATGGTACTTTTAGAGCAAATTGGCAGCTTTTGTATGGGTGGAGTGTTATGTAGATCATCAGAATGATCATTCTACCCTCCACTTAGATTAACCATTTTTTAAAAGCTGGTGATCCAGTCATGGAGATTACACTGTCTCTTCTGTTTGTGTCTCCTAACAATAAGCCATACTGAACCTTGTGGTAGATAGTCAAATGATGTGTATGAGAATGGAGGGCATGAAATGATCTTGAATTTGTTCTTGTGGCCCTGAAAATAACCAGTACAGAAAGAAGAAAAATGCTCAGCTGTTTCTTATTAAACAGGCCAGGAAACTCATCATAGTGCATTCCTTTTGTGAAAAGTGGTGAATGTATGAACTGCTCTTAATTTGGCCATCCCATCATAATCAAATAATAAATTAATCAAAGCCCACCTTCCTCAGTCATTCCTCCATTGAGTACACATCTCCCATTTTTGTCCCGGACTAGGCCCATATGGTTTGTCTTGTGCACCAAATAGAGTTTTGTCTCTGCATCATAATCCAAGACACCAACATTTATCCATTTATAGACTAGTTTCCGACTTTTTGGATCTTCTGATATATGAATGACAAAGAGAGTTACACATTTTCACAATTGTCTTCATTAAAATAAACAAAAATACAATATGCCCTGTTGTGCTACCCTAATGGTTCCTCATTTTGTTTGAGGTTCCATATTTGCTCTCTAATTTTTTTAAAAAAATTACAACATATAAAAGTATCTTAAGAAAAAGTCACACTAAAATGTTAATACAGAAATGTTTTTTCCTGAAGTGTACAACTTCTGGGTTTTATTTTTAGAATTTCTGAGCACCAATACTTTGTGTTAGTTAAACAGTTAACCACCACAATAGGCTTAGCTATTGAAGCATGGTGCTGATTTAGCTCCATAAACATGAAAGTTTGTGGTAGTACAGAACCTTTAGTGTCGCAGAATGACTTTCTGTGAATTTCAGCTAAAAACATTTAGCTAACAATAAAAAGAAAGCAAAACAATGATGTATAAGGCCCAAATACCAGCTGAGACATTGTCTCCTGCATCAATTTGCCCATCCAATGAGACCCAACATTTGAAATGCAATACTGTATATGTCAAATGGAATCAAAGGCCCGGTACAGACTGGTACTATGCTCTGGCCTGGGGCCAATTTTACAGCTTGGGAGAGCGGAGTGTCTGCACACTCCTGAACCCTACCACGCTGCCCGGGCGCCCTCATGGCTCGCCCATCCATACAGGGGCTGCCATGATGACGTATGTGTGGTGCCACATCCAAACAGTGCCGCGCCACATGTGCATCATTGGTTGCTGTGGCCTCCATCGGGGACGAGACACTGCCCCTTTCTCCCCATCTGTTGAGCCCCAAAGTCTTTTCAACAGTGGCTCCTCACCTCAAATGGCTCCTCAAAAAGGCCCGCTCTAGGAAGGCTTGTCTGGCACCCTTCCTTCTACAGTTTAGGGAAAAACAGGTCTATTTACCCTGGCTTTTCAGAAGTGGTAACATAATCATTTTTACCTTAGAGCAGTTTCTATGCTACTGTCTCTTTGAAGGGGGAAGTGTTTGTTTTTTAAGGTGTTTCAAGTTAGTTCTGATGCTTTATTATTTTCTACTTTTATTATTTTGTTTTCGCGTTTTAAGTATTTTATTTATTTTACTTTTAGTGGGGTTTTTAAAGCATTTTTATTAGCTGTCCTGCAACTGTTGAAAATGTGGGATATAGATTATGTCCTAAATTTAACTGTTAGTCCCAATCCATGTAAATCAAATGAATCAATGGCCCTTACCTAAGTACTGATTTCAATGGGCCTATTCTAGGTGAGACTATCAATTGGGTTTAGGCCTATGGCAATTAATAAATAAACTTCAATTATGAAACACCTAGAATACAAAAAAGCATTTGTAATAGAAATAATTAAAAGGAGGATGGGGGAAATACAGTCTTGTATCTCCTCCCACCATAAATGACATTAACTCTGATCCATGCCACTTATATCATACCATGTCCAAGTACATCATCTGTAGGTAGGAGTGCTTTTCCTGGAACTGGTTTCCGATCTTCAGAGCCAGGCTCCACCCCCAACAAAAGCCACTCTTCTGGGGTCCGGCAATCATACTCTTCATCATCAAAAAACTAAGCAAGCAATAAAAAATAAATTAAGATTTATAAAAGCAATCACTAGGACGGAATTCACAGAGGCATCTTTCCATATCCAGGCATTTAAGCATGTTCATTTTCATTTTGTCTTTCTGATTTCAGCTCCTGTGTTCCAGCAAAACTACTCCTGAAAGTCCATAGCCTTTTATAATGGTGTGAGAGCATGAAGACAATGGAAGGAAGGAGAAGGGTCTCTCTGAGTGCATGTGTGAATACCTATACATTTCTCTGTTAGCTCTTTGTACCTTTCCCAGCACTTTGTAGGAGATGTTCTGTAATCTGATGTACATGTTGTTTGATGAAAACCTCTTCCTAGACATCAGTCTCTTATCCAAACATATTTAGCTTCTGTTAAGCACCACCTCTCCTTCCCACTCAAATCCCAAATCCAGTGTACCAAGTATTTTTAAAAAGGCTCTCCTGTCCTGAACACAATGTATGCAGCTACTTTCAAATAGTAATGTAGTATTCATATACTTCCACAGAAAATGTGATGGATAGTCACCACCATCTTAACCAATGCAACTGGTATGTCAGATTAATTAAATATTTGGGAACACCTGTAGAAGAGAGAGACTACTCAGTTTTCTGTCTTACCTTTAATGGGAGATAGAGAGGGAAAAGTGGGTCTTTGTTATCCTCAATAGTTGGCATATTGGCAGGGTCTTGGTGTCTTGGCATCAGCTCATTGGAATCTATTCCTTCATTTTTTAAAAGTTCAGTGATATCTAGGCTGAGATATAATCGCCTTCTCCTGGTTAAACAATTATATTAAATTATTTATATTTATTGCTTTCTTCAATCAATATAACAAGATTATTAATAAACTAAATAAGCTAAAACTAAATAAACTAAAAACAAAACAAAAGTCTTTATTTAAACAGACTGTTATTCACCTTGAGCATTCATTAGGAAGGGGGGCATACAAATTGAGTAAACAACAGTCTATTATTTGTTTCAGTGAATAACAAAGAAGCCAAACTGAATGGCACATGTCAACAGCAGGAGATGAGTTAGAGTAATTAATGAGAGACATTCATTAAAGGGCATACCCATATCCCATTGCTAATGATGTATCAATCTGCTTCTGTTATTTTCTGTCTACCTTATCTTATTGACAAGTATATGCCAGACTGTTTTCTATCCTGAATATGGAACCAATAGAGTGTAGCCTCCAGCCTATGAAATGGACCTGGCCTGACAGTCTCAAAATTGGTCCAACAAGGTCCCATGCAAGGAACCTGCCATCTTCCTGAAGCCTCGTCCTATAATAAAGCAGCTCATGTTGCCTGGAGAACCTTGATACTACAAGGTTCAATTCAAATTTCCTTTGCTAGTAACATTTTATGATGGGAGATGTGAGGAGTGAGGAACCTTGCTGTCAGTGAATACTTCCTCAGAGTGTGAAATGTCCTGAGGTGGTAGCTCCCAACAGAGCATCTTCTACTTTATCCATTTTTGATTATTTTTTCAGCTGTAGAGTCTGGTGGGATCATAATTTTAACTAATCTCCCTTTCATACACCCCCCTACTATACTTTACCACTCAGCTGAGCAATACTGAAGCTGCTGTGCTAGTCACATCAGTTGTACAGTGGTGGCAAAACAGAGCACAGTACTCTACTCTACAACTGGTTGTGCATCGGTGTGGAAATGAATTTATATGAGTGGTTGTGTATATGAAGTGTAATCTCACTTGTCAATGTCATGCTCCCTCTAGAAGGATAGTCATGAGGAAATGGGACCTTTAGCCTGAAAAATCAGCCCCATCAGCACTGTAGTTAGGTGAGCCTATTTATTGTAATGGGCATAGAATAGCCACACCTAGCTCTGTTAGGTGAGATTATTCATATCAATAGATTTACTGGATGTACACCTAACTCTGATTAGAACTGGACTCTTATTTATACACAAGTTCAATAGCTTCACAGCCAAAAGCAAAGTCTAAATCTTACTTTCCCATATTGTAACAAATGCTTTATCTCTTTTTCCCATCCATTAATTACCTCTCAATCTCAATCTTTCTGGGGCATTGTCCTGGAAGCACCTCAAAGGGAACTTGAACTTTTGGCTTATATGCCTGCAAGGGAAAGTCTGATTCTTTGATAATTTCTGTAGTTGGTCCAATTTGTTGGTTATTCAAGATATTTCCAATATTCTCAGGTGTAGCAAATGTTGTGACTGACAAGAAATAAAATTGTGGGGGGAAAACACAATCATTTAAAAGTTATTTAGTCAGTTATAAGTTACCTCATACCAGCATGTTTGTATGCATACACTCTATGATATATATGTGCTTAGAAATATGTCTTTCTCAGATGACACTCTGGAGTTTTTAGCTTCTGTTTTAGCATTAACAAAGCCAGTGTGGTACAACTATTAGACGACAGGAAAGAACTAAGTTCAAATCACCACTCAGTTAGAAAGCTCACAAAGTAATCTTCAACTACTCACTATACCTAATCTCCTTACAAAATTAGGATGTTAGGATAACGTGAAGGGAAAATAATCATGGCCTCTTGGATGAAAGGCATTACAGTAATAATAATAATAATAATAATAATAATAATAATAACAACAACAACAACAACAACAATAACAATAAGCAAACAAGCTAATAAAAAAGCATGCTGAAAGTAGTAAGAGGGAGGCATAAACCCATGTTAAATCTGGAAGCAGGCTTGGCTACGCTAATTCATCAGCATTTCTCAAAGGAGCTGGAGTGAAAGGCTTCTGTGTTGATTTTTCCATACCCTACACTCATTTGGAAATTCAGTACCATCTCAAATTGCAAGTTTGCATGTCCTGAATTTTCAAATGATTCTAATGCTCCCATTTCTAATCTACAAACTCTTATTCTATTTCATACACCTATGGTTATGCAAACTGTGATTTAGGAGTCCTACGTCTATGTGACAATCCTGTGTGGCCACATACTAATCTTGGACAGAACAGGTCCCATTTCTGAAATAGTTCTTGTCTTAGATGATAGGTAACTAGGGTTTAGTTTTGATTTTAAACTTTGTGTATTAGGTTTTGCTCTTTAAATGGTGGGTCACAAGACCAATTTTATTAAACTTGATTTAATATCAGCCAGGCTTCTGAAATGAAAGGGAAGGGAAAAGAGGAAAGGGAAGCAATCTCAATTAAGAGATATAAAGGAAAAGTAATATTGTGATGAATTTGGAGTTAGTCTAATTTGGAGTTAGCATCTGGATATATAGAAATTTAGGCCCTCTTCCAGCTTCACAATTCTTGATTCTATGAGTTAAGAGAGCTATTAATTTATATATATCTCATGGGAAAATCTCTCCAAAAGGGGGGGGGGACAGCCGATATGGCTTTGTTTTAACTAGGATGCCCTTAAGATGACTCATCTTTTCTTCCCAATGGGCTATTCTGGAAGGGGCTTGCTTTCCTCTTCTAAGTACTGTAATGATTCAGTGAAAATAGCAGAGGTAAGCAAAGTCAGGGGATACAGCAGGCATTCTGGAGGAGAAAGGAGCTTTGCTTTCTACAAGAAACCCTATGGTGTTGCAGGTTCATCTAGACATGTAATGAAGAGTAGGAATCGGCTGGAATGTTAAAGATATGAATTCTCATCTTATGCACAGCATGTATGTTGTTATCAGAGAAATGCCTTAAATCTGTAGTGAGCTGGTTCTAAGGAAACTCAACCTGTAGTGAGTGCTTAGAGCCCGCCAAACCTCGCCCAGATCAGAAATGAGGCATACACATTGCACACATACACACCAATAAATATATATTAAAAATAACTGGAAGCAGTCTCATGTTGTAGGCTGAAGTTAAAGATGAATCTTTTGCTCCCAAAGGTCATCGGCAGGGAACAGACCGCACCTTTGGGGCGGCCTGCACCTGCCCCTTTCCCCAATGGATTGGGGCCTCATCCGCCACAGTGGCAGCCCGGGAGACCCCGATCCGCTGCTTTTCCTGGCCTCGGGGAAGCGGCAAAAGGCTGCTTCCCCGCGGCCTGGAAAAGGGTGTCCTTGGGGCTTCATGCCTCAAGGACACCCGAACAGCGGCAGGGAAAGGGAGAAAGGGGCCGCTCGGCCCCTTTCTCTTTGTATCGCTGGCGCGGCTGTTTAAAGGCAGCGCCAGCGATACACGCAGCAGAAGAAGCTCCAAAATGGAGCTCCTTCTGGCACCGCTGAAAGGGCGCCACAAGCGCCCTTCAGCAGTGCCAAGACGTAACTGCCACGCTGTTTGGACACGCCGCAGCCATTATGTCAAAATGGCAGTGCCCATGTAGACAGGGCACCGCAATTTTGACGTCCTGGCGACATACTAGAGTTGCGGGGCGTAAATAAGCAATGCCCCAAGGCAACCCTAGTATGTCACCAGGACGTACTTAAAGGCCCATCTGGACAGGGTCATCCTTTACCTATGGATCTGGTCATGGAGTCATGGCAAACAGTGGTTACATTTCTACATATTAAGCCACAAATCCTGGATTATTCCCCACATGTTTGACTACTCCCACACTTGGCTTCTCCCATTAGTTGGAACCTTCCTGATTTGGATTTAATCTTAAATTTTTGTTTTCTGGCTTCTAAAGGAGCCAAGCAGAATTAACTGAATAAGCCATCATTCACCAAAACTCTACCTTATTGTTACATGGAAAACTAAGAGTCTAATACAGATTCTGCTGAAGGCCAATCTTAAATTTTTCATTGCTGCTTCAAAGCCATTGCCTCTTTTGTCCTCTAAGTCATTGATAAAGATGTTGAATAGCACTGGGCCCAGGACAGAGCCCTGTGGGGTGGGACCCCACTGGTCACTTCTCTCCAGGATGAAAAGGAGCCATGTTGAGCACTGAAGCCAAAGGGTGTCCTAATGGCTCCTTTTCATCCTGGAGAGAAGTGCCAGTGGGGGTCCCACAGGGCTCGTCCTGGGCCCAGTGCTATTCAACATCTTTATCAATGACTTGGAGGACAAAATTGGGGGCATACTTATCATTTGCCGATGACACCAAATTAGGGGGGTAGCTAATATCCCAGGGACAGGATCAAAATTCAAGATGACTTGAATGACTAGAAAGCTGGGCCAAAGCTAACAAAATGAAATTCAACACTGATAAATGCAAGGTACTGCACTTAGGGCGGAAAATGAAATGCACGATAAAGGATGGGCAACACCTGGTGAATGAAACTACATGTGGGGATCTGGGAGTCCAGTAGACCACAAGTTGAAGCAATGAGTCAACAGTGCGCAGCCGCAGCCAAAGCCCATGCAATTTTAGGCTGCATCAATAAAAGTTGTGTCTAGATCAAGGGAGTGACAGTACCACTATATTCTGCTTTGGTCAGGCCCCACCTGGAATACTGTGTCTAGTTCTGGCCACCAAAATTAAAAAGGATGTGGAGAAAACTGGGCATGTCCAAAGGAGAGCAACTGGAATGGTGAAGGGTCGGGAAGCCATGCCTCCGAGGAACGACTTAGGGAGCTGGGGATGTTCTGCCTGGAGAAGGGAAGGTTAA
>NC_056523.1:71841611-71934774 GCF_019175285.1 Sceloporus undulatus | reverse complement strand
CCACAAGTTGAACATGAGTCAACAGTGCGACGCAGCAGCTAAAAAAGCCAATGCAATTTTAGGCTGCATCAATAAAAGTATAGTGTCTAGATCAAGGGAAGTGACAGTACCACTATATTCTGCTTTGGTCAGGCCCCACCTGGAATACTGTGTCTAGTTCTGGCCACCACAATTTAAAAAGGATGTGGAGAAACTGGAGCATGTCCAAAGGAGAGCAACTGAAATGGTGAAGGGTCGGGAAGCCATGCCCTACGAGGAACGACTTAGGGAGCTGGGGATGTTTAGCCTGGAGAAGGGAAGGTTAAGAGGTGATATAAAATCCCTGTTTAAATATTTGAAGGGATGTCATATTGAGGAGGGAACAAGCTTGTTTTCTCCTACTCCAGATACTAGGACTCGGAACAATGGATGCACGCTACAGCAAAAGAGATTCCATCTCAACATTAGGAAGAACTTCCTGACAGTAAGGGCTGTCTGACAGTGGAACACACTCACTCAGAGTGTAGTGGAATCTCCCTCCTTGGAGGTCTTTAAACAGAGGCTGGATGGCCATCTGTCGGGAATGCTTTGATTTGGATTTCCTGCATGGCAGGAGGGTTGGACTGCATGGCCCTTGCGGTCTCTTCCAACTCTATTATTCTATGATTCTATGATTATCAAGTTCAACATATTTTAAAAAGTGCACACTAGATGCAAAAATAGTAAAACACCTTAAATATTGCACTTATACTATCTCCCACAATATGGTGACAAGAATAAATAATAATAACAATAACAGTAGCAATAACTATGACTACTACTACTACTTCAAGCTTCTCCCTTTTAAATCAAGATATTTGAACAAATCAAACCATCAGGTCTTCTTAATTGTCTCTCCTCTCTTTCTCTGTTCCTTCAGCATGGTTCTTCTTCACTGTTCTGAAACAGTGCTGCTGCAATCTTTGTTGTTGTTGTTAGCTGCCCTCGAGTCGGTTCCAACTCATAGCAACCCTGTCCACATCCTGCAAGCCCTTGATCATAACCCCCGATTGAGTCTATCCATCTGGTTGGTGGCCTTCCTCTCTTTCTTCTACCCTCTACCATTTCTAGCATTATTGTTTTTTCTAGTGAGCTGTGCCTTCTTATTATGTAGCCAAAGTATGATAGTCTCAGCTTGATCATCTTTGCTTCCAAGGAGAACCCTGGTCTGATCTGTTCTAGAACCCATTCGCTTGTCTTCTTGGCGATACATGGTATCCTAAGTACAGTACGCCTGCATCATACACAGGCGCGCCTTACAGCATATGCTGGAAGCTGTACTGGAAGAAGCGGCGCCATGCACCGGAAAGAGTAATGGCACGCGCACCATGTGCCACTGTGGGCACAGGCCCCATTGGCTTTGATGGGGCTCAAATGTACACGGAATTTCCCTTACACGGGGGGGAGTCCGGAAAGGTTCCCCTGCCTAAGAGAAGAGATGACTGTACTCTTCTCTCCAGCACCACATTTGCAATCAGTTGGTTTTCTTTCTGTCTGCTTACTTCACTGTCCAGCTGTCACATCCATACATGGTAATTGGGAATACAGTGGCCTGAACAATTCTGATTTTAGTGCTCAGTTGTATGTCTTTGATCCTCAGTATCTTTTCCAGTTCTTTCATAGCTGCCCCTCCCCATTCCTAGACTTCTTATTTCTTGACTGCAGTCTCCATTCTGCTTATTGTTTGATCCTAAATAAGGTAACTATTTCAATTTCCTCATTGTCTAGACTGAATTTGTGTATTTCTTCTGTGGTCATTATTTTCATTTGCTTTATGTTCAGCATCAGATCTGCCTTTGCACTTTCATCTTTGACCTTCCTTATTAACTGTTCGAATTCCTGAATGTCTTCTGTTAATATTATGGTGTCGTCTGTATATCTTAGGTTGTTAATGTTGCTTCCTCCTCCTTTTTCTGATTCTAATTCTGCTTTTCTTATGATGTTTTCAGCATATAAATTAAACAAGTAAGGTAATAGGATTCAGCCTTGCCTGATCCCTTTTCCTATTGGGAACCACTCTGTTTCCCCAAATTCTGTTCTGATGGTGGCCCGATTCCTCATCAGGATTATCAAATGTAGTGGCACGCCCATGTCTTCGAGTGCATGCCATAGCTTTTCATGATTTATACAATCAAATGCTTTGCTGTAGTCTATAAAACACATACTGATTCTTTGGAATTCTTTAGTGCACTCCATTAGCCATCACATGTTTGCAATGTGGTCCCTAGTGCCTCTTCCTTTTCTAAATCCTGCTTCCACCTCTGGAATTTCTCTCTCCATGTATGGCTGGAGTCTATGCTGCAGAATTTTGAGCATTATTTTACTTGCATGTGAGATTAGTGCTATTGTCCTACAGTTGTTGCAGTCTTTTGTATCTCCTTTCTTGTGGGTTGGTATGTATATCAAGTGTTTCCAGTCTGTTGGCTAACGCTTTGTTATCCATATTTGTTGGCATATTTCAGTTAGTACTAAAGTTGCATCTGTCTGTAGGAACTGTAGTAGTTCAATTGGGATATCATCTGTTCCTGGTGATTTATCTTTTCCTATTTCCTTTATTGTAGGTTTGACTTCACTTCTTAGAATTTGGGGTTCATCTTCACATGGCTCCTCATTCCAAATATCATTAATTCTCTCAGATTTTATATAACTCTTCTGTGTATTGCCTCCTACATCTTTTTATTTCTCCTTTTTCCTGTATAATGGGGGGGGGGGGTTGTCCATAGAGCATCCCTGCCCTCAGTTTGAACTTGGGTTTAATTTCTCAGATTTTTTTTGATAGAGATCTGTCGTTGTTCCCTTTTTGTTGTTTTCTTCTATTTCTCTGCATTCGTCATTGTAGTATTTCTCCTTATCCCTCTGTGTCAGACGTTGGACAGCTGTGTTCATACTTCTGGCTCAGGCTCCTATCTCCCTTTCCTTTTGCTTTTCTTCTTTTATTGCATGAAGTCTTTCATCTGTCATCAATTGTTTCTTATCTTTCTTTTTGGCCACTGTTAGTGTTTTCTTGCATTCATCCTTAATTATGTCTTTGACTTCTGTCCACAGTTCCTCAGGTTCCTGGTTGATTATGCTCAATACTTCAAATCTGTTTCTGTCTGTAAATCCACAGGTGTTCATTTGGCCCTTCTTCTATTTGACTGCTTTGCTGCACTTTGTACTGTCAATGATCAATTACATTTTTCAGTTTTTTGATTTCATGAATTCAACTTTCTCCCTTCCTCTATGGAAAGAAAGATACTGAATAGTGCCCTCGCCTGTATTGTTACCTTTTGGAGTGTGCTTCTCAAGTTCTGACTGTTTCAGTAAATCCTTATAGACACTGGGACCAGCACACACATCCTGAAATTAAATACAAGAAGCATTTCAAGGAGACACCAAAAAAATATGAAAACATCTATGTGCAAACAGATGTTGCTATATATGAATTAAACACAAAGCAGTAATTGCAGTATTATTTGGAGATCTAGGTGTTTACATGACAGCAACAAGACAGCAAAGGAAAAGTTACATCCAGAGCTTTATGCAACTCTATGAGAATCTCAGCATTAATTACATGATGACAAATTTCAAGTTTCTGCAGCCTGAGATAAAATATATTACTAGCAAGGCATAGGAATACTAAAAGCCCTTGAGGTTTCAGTAACCATGGAGTGATGTGTCTTCTCATATCCTTAGCATTACAAAGTAATTTTTGCCCCCTTTTTAGAGATCTCAGGCCTTTCCTCCCATTCTAGTAGCTATAACAAACTGAATCAAAAACCCTACCAATGACAAAGTCATGCCATCTTATTTATAAAAACACTTGAGAATTGGAACTGCTACGTTCATTAACATCATCAATATTCATTGCCCATAACTCTAACATTTATTAGATGAGGATTGGAAACACAACAACATATCTACTTGCTGCTGCCTATGATGAAAAGCCTTGTGAGCAAAGGAGAGACGTGGAAGTGGAGTTAGAAAAAAGCTGTTCTGTATTGATGAGATAGGAGCTTATCACTAATATATACTGTATTTTTAAAATCCATTTAGTTTTTACATTAGAAAATATTATTTACACAGGATCTATTTGCAGACCAATAAGAGACAGAGAAGCAAGGGGTTTTCTTTCATAGCATGGAATCTAAACACTTACCTCTAAAAGATCTGCAGCTCCTGGTGCGAGGACATCGGAGTAAAATCCCCGTTCTTTCATCACTGGGTACTTTTTTCTGCTTGTTCTGCTGGGACTATCTGATGGGGATGAACTGGGTCCTGGGGAGGAGTCTGATACTGGACTACTGGGATAAGGGAGATAGGGGCTCCTCCCCAAAGAGTTTGTCAGTTCCTTCTTGGCTTTATCCATCCTGCTCTTGATCTCACAGATAGGGAAATGACATCACAGAACAGACCTTTGCATCCTGTAGAGGAAACAAATTGCTTTTAGTATCTTTACTAAGAACCTACAGCCCTTCAGAAGAAGAGATTAAGAGCCTTGTGCATGTTTATTACTAATTTCCACAGTAAAAGGTTCTGAGGGTTGAAATTTCATGTAAGCCATAGGCTTAACCTAGAATTGTAAGCTGCCCACAAGATCCCTGATAGGTACCTAGGAAGCTTCCTTATATTAAAGCAGATCACTTGTCCATATTACTATTATCTAAACTGACTGGCACCAGTTGTTCAGGGTCCAGAGAATGTCCTTCCCATCCCTACTGGGAATATCAGAGACACTTTCTACATACAAAGTATATACACCAGCAACCTGTTATGACTGGTCTCCAGTGTTGAGGGGCTAGTTTGAATTAATCCGTAATGCTGCAGGTATACTGCTGAAGAAATTCTTATTACAGCTGATTCCAGTATTTGGAAAAAGGCTGTTGAAACAGAGCCACTGTTTACACTGGTAAAATGAGACTGCAAATGTGCAAAATATGGATATGATTTGAACATATTAAGCTAACGTGAACTTATACTATGCTCCCATGGGTAGGCAACAACTGAGAAAGGGATTGTGTTCCAAGTCAATAAATATCCCTCTACAATACCAATAGCAAAGATATTTAAAAAAAAAAAAAACCAGAACAAGAGGCTTAAGGCACTGAAGCTATAAAGCTACATTTTAGAGGACTGGGCCATCTAGTCCAATGGTTCTCAAATAAGGCTCCGAAGGGGGGAGACTTGGAGGCCCTGATCCTTTCTCCTCCTCCCAAAGGTTTTTATCTGAGTTAAATACCAAATGCAAACAAAAGTCATTGGTTTAAGGGATAGTTATTATTATTATTATTAGTAGTAGTAGTAGTAGTAGTATCCTGCCTCTCCCTATATTGGATCAAGGCGGGTAACAACAAACAAAAACAATAAAATCAAACATGAGTATCAATAGATAAAAGCATAACAGGACATATTAGATCCTAGTTCCCCAATCTCCCTCCCACTCTAAAATCCTTTCTCCTCCTCCCAAAGGTTTTTATCTGAGTTAAATACTGAATTTACTTAAATAAAACTGTTCTAATGTGAACAATGTTATTTCTTTCTAAAATGTTAAAATATGAATATATATGAACACATGACTGAAAATAAACATGCAAAATAAACAAAATATTTTTATTCACGTATTATGTGAGCAATGTTTGTATGCAGATGTAAATGGGTGTCCCAAAAGTAAAATGTTTGAATACCACTGACCAAGAGGGTCAGTGTGGCATAGTGGCTTGAGTGCTGGATTCTCAGTTCAGCCACTGGGTGACCTTGGGCAAATCGCATGCTTTCAGCCTCGGGAGAAAACAATGGCAAACCTCCTCTGAACAAATCTTGCCAAGAAAACCCTGTGAATCCCACTGTGGGAGAAAGGCGGGATATACTCCAGCTGTGCCCTTTCCTGGAAGTTAGGGACCTTGAAACTGTGGTTCACGCACTGGTAACATCCCACCTTTTTTCTGCAATGTGTTCTACATGGGTCTTCCCTTGCACTTGGTCCGGAAACTTCAACTAGTACAAAATATGGCTGCCAGACTGGTCTCAGGAACAATGAGAAGAGACCACATAACACTGAGCACTTCACTGGCTGGCAATTAGTTTCCAGGCCTAGTACAAAGTGTTGGTTACTACCTTTAAAGCCCTACATGGCTTGAGTCCAACCTATCTTCGGGACCTCCTCCTTCCATACAATCCACCCCATGCACTTAGGTCCTCTGGGAGGAATTTGCTGCAACCTATAAAAACTAGTTTGTCTGCAACCACCCAGAGGACCTTTTCGGCTACCACTCCCAAATTATGGACTGGCCTGTCAGATGAGATCCGTCATATCACCACCCTAAACAGCTTTTAAAAAGCTGTTAAGACAGATTTCTTCTGGCAGGCCTTTCCCGAATAGATACTCAGCCACCAAAAGAAAGCCCAGCCTGTTTACCCTGACTCTGCTGTTGTTTGTTTGCTATTATTTTAAGAGATGTTTTAAACGATTAACTTTTATTGTATTTTAAGGGGGGATTGTAGGATATGGAACATATTTTTATTGGAATGTATATTTTAATGTTGTATGCCACCCCGGTTGCGGGATAAAAATAAATTATTATTATTATTATTATTATTATTATTATTATTATTATTATTATTATTATTTAAATCCTTCAAATAAATAAAATAAATAAAGAAGTTTGCCTTAGGGTTGCCATGAATTGGAAATGACTTGAAGACACACAACAAGTCTATTATTACTTAGGCAGCAGATAGCCAAGATGTCATGCTGAAAGATCTTGAAGAGAAATCTTTCTCACTCTTTCTTTCTCACTATCCATTTGGAATCATTTTAGTGAGAGATGACAGGTTTCCACGTTGGATCTTCTCCATTAAAACAGTGTCATCTACTCTGAGCTATGCTTCCTTTACCTCGCTCTTAGCAAAAAAATTACAATATTACAGTATCCTTCTTGTAAGGCCTATGCCATATGACTAGGGATGCCATATCCCGCCTGTAGGCGGGACAATCCCGGTTTGGGCGGTGCCATCCTGGTCCCGGTCCAGTTTGGCGCCCAGACCGGGACGGCACCAGCCGCGGCCACCTCCGTGCGCCGCAGGGTCCTCCAAGGCCTCGCTGAGGCCTGGGAGCGCTCTCCATGGTCGGAGCTCCGGCCGCGGAGACGCTCCCTCCCAGGCCACAGCGAGGCCTTGGAGTCTGGCTCCGCAATGGGAGGAGGAAGAGGCCGGGGAGGAGGAAGAGGCTGCTGGAACAGCAGTGATCGCCGCGATTCCAGTGGCCCTCGTTCCTCCTCCCGGCTTGGAGCGCCTAGGCGTCTCCAAGCCAGGAGGAGGAAGAGGCTGCTGGAACCGCGCAATCGCCGCGATTCCAAGCGGCCCGCTTCCTCCTCCGGCTTGGGGCCGGCCTAGGCGTCCTCCAAGCCAGGAGGAGGAAGAGGCTGCTGGAACCGCAGCAATCGCCGCGATTCCAAGCGGCCCGTTCCTCCTCCCGGCTTGGGAGCTGGCCTGGCGTCCTCCCAAGCCAGGGGGAGGAAGAGGTGCTGGAACCGCAGCAATCGCCACGATTCCAACGGGCCCTCGTTTCCCTCCGGGTCTGGGAGCCGGCCTAGGCAACCCTACATAGACTGATGAGATTACAAGAATGTGCCTCTCTAATAAGGCTTACCATTTAAAGAATGAGTGAGAAAAATCTCTGCCTGTAGTCTCGAGAAAGTCAAAGTAGAAAACATTGAAATAGACAAACTAATGTTCTCAGACAGAAACACCCGTATGCTCAATGGAGGGCGTCACTGCCTACCAAAACTGACTTCAGAAATCCTGATGAGAGGAATGCCTTATCCATTGCAACATTATCTAAGCCAGGGGTCGGAACCTCTGCCCGCGGGCCGGATGTGGCCGCGGGGCCTTTATGCGGCCCCTGGCTTCTTCCTGCCGCCGCGCACCACCGGTAGCGGCTTTTGCCGCTATGGGCGCCGCCATTTTGGGACCTTCCTGGGGGTCGCGCGACATTTCGCCGCCATTTTTGCCCAAATGGCGGCGAAATCTCACGCGCCTTCCCGGGGGTCGCGAGAGATTTCCCCGCCATTTCCCCCCCCAAATGGCTGCCCAGGGCTCTGACGGCGGCAGCGGGCCTCTCAGAGGCCTGTTGCCTCCACTGGGGTCCTCCAGGAGGGTCTCCAGCGGTGGCAGCGGGCCCCTGGAGGTCCACTGCCGTCCATGGGGCCCTCCAAGAGGGCTCTTGCGGTGGGCAGAGGGGCCTTAGAGGTGCATTGCCTTCGCTGGGCGTCTCCAGGAGGGCTCCAGCGCGGCAGCGGGCCACCTGCGAGGCCGTTGCCTGGCTGGGGCTCCAGGAGGGCTCCAGTTGGCGGCAGCGGGCCCCTGGGAGCCCGTTGCCGTTGCTGGGACCCTCCAGGAGGTTCTTGTGACGGCAGTGGGCCTCTCAGAGGCGCATTGCCTTCGCTGGGGTCCTCCAGGAGGGCTCAGCGGCAGCGCGGGCCCCTGGGAGGCCCGTTGCCTTCACTGGGGCCTCAGTAGGGCTCTGTGACGGCAGCGGGCCTCTCAGAGGCCCGTTGCCTTCGCTGGGGTCCTCCAGGAGGGCTCCAGCAGCGGCAGCGGGCCTGTGGAGGCCCATTGCCATCGCTGGGGCCCTCAGGTGGGCTCCAGATTGCAGCAGGGCCCCTGGGAGGCCTGTTGCCTCGCTGGAGCCTCCAGGAGGTCAGCGGCGGCAGCACGGGCCACCTGGGGCCGTTGCCTTCGCTGGGCCTCCAGGAGGGCTCCAGTGGCGGCAGCGGGCCCCTGGGAGGCCCATTGCCATCGCTGGGGCCCTCCAGGAGGGCTCTTGTGATGGCAACGGGCCTCTCAGAGCCTGTTGCCTTCGCTGGGGTCCTCAGGAGGGCTCAGTGGCGGCAGCGGGCCCCTGGGAGGCCCGTTGCCGTCGCTGGGCCCTCCAGTGGGCTCCAGGGCAGCAGCGGGCCCTGGAGGCCGGTTGCCTTCGCATGGGGCCTCCAGGAGGGCTCCAGCGGAGCAGCGGGCCCCTGGGAGGCCCGTTGCCTTCGCTGGGGCCTCCACGGAGGGCTCCAGTGGCGGGCGAGGCCCCTGGGGCCCGTTGCCGTTGGGGCATCCAGGAAGGTTCTTGTGACGGCACGGGCCTCTCAGGGCCTGTTGCCTTCGCTGGGGTCCTCCAGGAGGGCTCCAGCCGGGTGGCAGCGGGCCCTGGGAGGTCCACTGCCGTCGCTGGGGCCCTCCAAGAGGGCTCTTGCGGGGGCAGCGGCCTCTCAGGGTGCATTCCTTCGCTGGGGTCCCCACCGGAGGGCTCAGCGGCTGGCAGCGGGGCCCCTGGGGGCCCGTTGCCTTGGTGGGGCCTCAGGAGGGCTCCCGTGGCGGCAGCGGGCCCCTGGGAGGCCCGTTGCCGTTGCTGGGACCCTCCAGGAAGTTTCTGTGAGGCAGTGGGCCTCTCGAGAGCATTGCCTTCGCTGGGGTCCTCCAGGAGGGCTCCAGCGGCAGCAGCGGGCCCCTGGGAGGCCCGTTTGCCTTCACTGGGCCTCCAGTAGGGCTCTTGTGACGGAAGCGGGCCTCTCAGAGGCCCGTTGCCTTCGCTGGGGTCCTCCAGGAGGGCTCCAGCAGCGGCCGCGGGCCCCTGGGAGGGCCGTTGCCATCGCTGGGCCCTCCAGTGGGCTCCAGGATTCGAGCGGGCCTGGAGGCCGTTGCCTTCGCTGAGCCTCCAGGAGGGCCAGCCGGCGGAGGTGGGCCCCGGGAGGCCCGTTGCCTTCGCTGGGGCCTCCAGAGGGCTCCAGTGGCCGGCAGCGGGCCCCTGGGAGGGCCATTGCCATCGCTGGGGCCCTCAGGAGGGCTCTTGTGATGGCCACGGGCCTTCAGAGGCCTGTTGCCATCGCTGGGGTCCTCCCAGGAAGGCTCCAGTGGCGGAGCAGCGGCCCCTGGGAGGCCCGTTGCGTCGCTGGGGTGGAGGGGCCTCCAGGTGGGCTCCAGGGGCCGCAGCGGGCCCCTGGGAGGCCGGTTTCCTTCGCTGGGCCTCCAGGAGGGCTCCAGCGGCAAGCAGCGGGCCCCTGGGGGCCCGTTGCCTTCGCTGGGCCTCCAGGAGGGCTCCAGTGGCGGCAGCGGGCCCCTGGGAGGCCCGTTGCCGTTGCTGGGGCCCTCCAGGAAGGTTCTTGTGATGGCACACGGGCCTCTCAGAGGCCTGTTGCCTTCGCTGGGGCCTCCAGGAGGGCTCCCGCGGCGGGCAGCGGCCCCTGGGAGGCCCGTTGCCTTCACTGGGGCCTCCAGGAGGGCTCTTGTGATTGGCAGCGGCTCTCACCGCGCACTTGCCTTCCGTGGGGTCCTCCAGGAGGTCCAGCGGCTGCGGCAGCGGCACCCTGGGAGGCCTGTTGCTTCGCTGGGGCTACAGGAGGGCTCACGGCGCAGCAGGGAGGCCAGTTGCCGTCGCTGGGGCCCTCCTGGAGGGCTCCTGCGGCGGCAGCGGGCCTCTGGCGTCAGGAGCCGGCAAAGATGGGGAGGCCTCCAGCGCTGGCGGTCCCCGCTGGCTCTTTCCCGGCCTCTGATGGGGCCTGGGGCCCCGTCAGGGGCCGGCAAAGAGGAGGTGGCCTGGCCCCGGGGGCGGAAGCTCCGCCCCCGTGGGTGGGAGCTCCGCCCCGGGGTGGGAACTCCGCCCTGGGGTGGAAGCTCCACCCCGGAGGGTGGAGGCTCCACCCCTGGCACGTGGCCCCTCCCCCGGTGGTGGAAGCTCCACCCCCCGGCTTCGGCCCCCCAGTTGTCTGAGGGACAGCTACCCGGCCCCCAGCTGAAAAAGGTTGCCTACCCCTGATCTAAGCAAAAAACTCAAGCATACATGAACAGTAGAACAATCCTTTAATGTGGCCATATCCAAGTGGCTCCCATTAGCATGCCAGGCTGCAAACCATCACACTCATGTTTCATGACAGTTCCAGCCCACTTGCGTTGTTATACCATCCTGACTGGTGATCACCCCAACCTACATACTACATGCTCCATTCTTCTTTTTAAAAGCTGTCTACAGCTGATCATCTAGTCCATCTGTCTTCAACAATAGCCAACCAGATTTCTTCTCACAATCGTAGTTTGTCAAAATGCATTAAGTAATGGCAATAAATCATTAATTACATGAAAAAATATTAAACATGACAAAAACCTGTTCCACAATAAATCACATCCCAACATAGGCAGATATATCTTAAGACAAAATCAACAGAACCATGCAAAACCACACACAAAAAAATAAAAAACTCAAATATTAAGATAAAGATGTTTTTTTATAATCCCCTCAATAGAAACATTACATGTTCAATTTCAGCGTTTTTGTCATTAGAATTAAGAACGAAATTGGCCTGAGAAGACTTTTTGTTCAGTTGCCTGATTGTGCTTTTGTTTTTCTTGGGTGATCTCATCTCATTTGCTTTTCAGCTGTCAGGTTAAATGCAAGCCCAAGCAATTATTATGAGCCTGGGTATCTGAGCTAGATAAGGATACTTATGTAAATGATGGTGTTAATTAAGTGCTGCCCTCAGCATTCTGGCAAGGGGCTAATGCAGCCTTTTGTTGTGCAAAATTTAGCCCCCAAAGCTATTCTTTCTGTGCCCAACTTAACCTCACAGAGCAACATCTTTTTGGATTGGCTGCAGCCTGCACACATGGCTGGCTGCACCATAGCAGGATGGCATCAGCAAATAAGACTTGGTGATCAGTGACTGAGCAGATGTTGTATTGTAATTAGAAGGTGAAATGGCAATAAAAATCTAGGCATGAGCAAAATCTACATACCTTAGAAGGGTCAATATAATGTATTATGTGCCGGCTCAGCAAGTTGATTCTTTCCCAAGTAGCTGCCACATTATACACTATACTCTAAGAAATTGAATTAAAATAATTATAAAATGACTCCTCACAAAACTCTTTACTCATGACCTAACATCCATTGTGCTGCCTGTACTCTTACAATGGGTCAGTTTTCATAGACTTTTAATTTTTAGAAAGGTCAATAATTTCTTGACATTTTGTGTGTGTTTTGTCATTCCATTTTCCCCACAAAGATGTGAAGGCTTCCCCAGTGCTAGAATTCCCATGTCTTTGCTTTCTGTACACAGAAAGACAGAAGGAGTAGGCAATTCCCTTCCCCTTGAAAAATAGTAACTTCCTGTTGTAGCGGAATGATAGCACTGCCAGTATCACAATAATGTTATTTTGGTAGTGATCTAATTTTTATGAAATAGAAATAGGGCAATCATGCATGAATTTCTGCTTTACTCAGCAAGCAACCTGACTATCTAGACAATCTGAGGGCTAAAATGCTCAGTCTAATTCTCATAAGGATGTAATTCTTCACTAAGTTTCTTCTTGAAGGTTGCAACAGATAATTTCAGCACTCTTCTTCCTATTGCAAGGGGGACTTTGAAAACCACATGGTGGCTATTTACAATTCAAGACTTATTCTGTACCAAATTCGCACGTGGTTGTTTTGTACAGAATACAGCATTTTCTGTGCAAGAAACAGCATTTTAACATTTTTCTGCATGAGAAAATAATACTTCTGTGCAGAAAGTGCTGGTTTCTGCAAAGGAAAGCTGCCTTCTATGCAAATCAACCATGAGCAAATTTTAGACAGAAGAAATCCCTACACAACATTGCAGGATCCGGCCTGAGCTGCCAGGCAGTCCTGGAAGGATCAGAGCTAAGCCAATAGGCAGAGCCAGCTGTACTCATGATAGGCAGCTGGAGCAGCTGAAGGTACAACCATTTACATTGGCCTCTCCACCCTTGCCACAGCAACATGGTTTCTTGTTCTCCTAGTAGCTGTTCTGGTTGCATTTTGCCTTGTCTTGGTAACCCCTGCTGTACCTTAGTCTGCCTCTACCTCCTGCACTTTGGACTCCTGGAAGTCTACCTTGCTGTGTTTAGCTCTGATTTGCTTCCTGACTCTACCATCGGTCTCTGTCCCATTGGACTCTCTAAAATAAATTCACCATTTGCAATCCTAGCCCCAGCAGTCCACCTCTGAATCCAGACTACCCACTCCTTGGACCCTGACACAAAGGTAGCATCCTCATCAATTCTGCCAGTGAAGCATAGAGGTCTATACAGGGACAGGAAGATACTAAAAGTGACTGACTGGCTATGTAAATGGTGTAGATGGGAGAAGTTTGACTTCTATGACCATGATCTTCACTTCTTAGACAGAGGACTACTGGCTATAGATAGGCTGCATGCATCTCACAAAGACTGGGAAGAATGTCTTCAGTAGCAGCATTGCAAATCTGATCAAGATGATGTTAAACTAAATCTTTCAGAGGGTGGAGATAACAGCTTAAACATCTTTCCAAAAGGAAGCTCTAAACACAAGGATATGAATGTTAGAGGACAAACTCTCAGGGAGAAAATGGGAGTCACAGTAAAACTTGTAGAATAAAAAAAGTCCCAAATGCAAACAAAAGTCATTGGTTTAAGGGATAGTTATTATTATTAGTAGTAGTAGTATCCTGCCTCTCCCTATATTGGATCAAGGCGGGTAACAACAAACAAAAACAATAAAATCAAACATGAGTATCAATAGATAAAAGCATAACAGGACATATTAGATCCTAGTTCCCCAATCTCCCTCCCACTCTAAAATACCATTAAAAACAATTTCCAATAAAATGGTTAATAAAATACATCGAGATCAAAGTCCAGTGGGTACAGCTAAACAAATGGAAAGTGAAAATTCTGAGGAGATCAGTTTGGGAAGGTCTGCCAGAAGAGATCCATTTTTATTGCCTTCTTAAAGGCCTCCAAAGATGTTAGATGGCGGATCTCATCCGGCAGGTCATTTTTGGAGCAGCAACAGAGAACGTCCTATGGGAAGTCGTCTTCAGTCTAGTTCTCTCTAACTGCTGTATGTTCTTCCCAAAGGATCTGAGGTCCGTTACAGACCGCCGCTTTGCGGCGGTCTGCCGGCGCTGCTGTTCGCTCTGAGAGGGAGCTGCAGCAGCCAAACCGCGCTGCTCCCGTGCGGAGCAAAAAAGCTCCAAAATGGAGCTTCTTCTCGCGTCGCAGTTATGACACCGCGAGGTGCCAATGGCGCCCTCGCGACATCATAAGTGCTGCGCGACGTGCGGACGCACAGCGTCCGCTACGTCAACATGGCAGCGGCCGTGTGGAACGGCTGCCACCATTTGTTACGGACAGAGTCCGTAACAGGGGTAGGGGCGTCTAGAAGAGATGCCCCTTTTTTAAACTGGGACGTCCTGAGGACGTCCCAAATGGCAGTATGTAACCCACCTGAGAGTGTGGGAAGGATTGTATGAGAGGAGGCATTCCCTCAGATAAGCTGGGCCCAAGCCATGCAGGGCTTTATAGGTAATAACCAAGACTTTATACTGTGCCCAGAAGCTAATGGGCAGCCAGTGCAGGGATTTTAAGATAGGTGTAATAGAATCAAATTTGGAACTCCTTGTCACCAATCTGGCTGCCATATTTTGGACCAATTGCAGCTTCCGAACGTGGCATGAGGGTTGCCCCATGTAGAGCGCATTGCAGAAATCGAGATGAGAGGTTACCAATGAATGTACAACCATTTCTAGGTTTTCCCGTTCCAGGAAGGTTCGTAGCTGGAGAATCAGCCGAAGCCGATAATGTGCACTCCTGGCTGTCACATCCACCTGGGATGACAGCTGAAGCGACAAGTCCAGGAGCACACCCATGCTACAAACACAGTCATTTAGGAGAAGCGTGACCCCATCCAGAACTGGAGAGCTTATCACCATACCCGGATTGGGGTTGCCTATAGTGAGTACCTCCGTTTATTTGTATTCAATTTAAGTCTATTTTCCCTAATCCAATCCATTACTGACTTCAGACAGTCATTCAGAAGGGAGATACCTTCCTTGGTCACTGAAGCAGTCCAAGACATGGAGAAACAAATTTGGATGTCATCAGCGTACTGATAACACCCCGGCCCATGTCTCAGGATGATCTCACCCAGCGGCTTCGTGTAAATGTTGAATAGCACTGGTGATAGTATTGCACACTGAGGGACGCCCGATTTTAGCTCCCTCTTGACCAAACAACTGTCGCCAAGCGACACCATCTGGAACTTGCCCGAGAGATAGGACTGGAACCACTGTAGAGCAGTACCTCCGATTCCCAATTCCCTCAGGTGCTCCAGAAGGATACCATGGTCTACAGTATCGTAGGCCACTGAGAGGTCCAAGAGCACCAACAGGGTCACACTTCCCCTGTCAATGCACAGACGGAGATCATCAACCAAGGGGACCATGGCAGTCTCCATATCCTCACCTGAAGTCAGTTTGAAACGGATCAAGATTGTTTCCTATGATATCTACACACAATGACGCAGCCACATGAATAACCATCACACATCATGATTTACAGGAAACATGAGAGAGCTTTTTCTGTGGAAGCATCTGCCTTTCAGGAAATTCATAACTCCTGGAATTGCCCTTACATGGCAAAGGATATGTATACAGCAATTCATAATGTGAGCATGCTGAGAGGAGTAAACATATATTAAAGCAATAATAAATAGCTACAGTGGAGCTGTTTTAGAGAAAGAAACTGGCAACAACTCCTGAATATTCCTTGCCTAAGAAAACCCTATAAATTCATGGGGTCACCAAAAATGGGCAGACGACTTGAAGGTGTGTGTGCATAAGTGCGCGCACACAAACACATAGTGGAGCCAACAAAGTGTAGCAATTTGTGCATTGGATTATGACTGTGGAGACCAGAGTTCAAATCTCCACTTGGCCATGGAAAATCACTGGGTGACCTTGGGTAAGTCGCACATTCTTAGCCTTGGAGGAGCACAAATCTTAACAAGAAAATCCTGTAATAGGTTTGCCTTAGGGTCACCATAAGTCAAAAACAACTTGAAGACACATAACAACAATAAGATAGTTACAGAGCTGTGAAACAATAATTGAATGAAACACCCAGTGAGTGCTGGAAAATTTCTGAAAGCATAGACCTAAGAAGTCTCTTAGGCAGGACAGCATTGAGAGCTACCATGTGAAAAACACATATATTATCAATAAGCATTTTTTTTAAAGTATTACGTAATGGAATGGGTGAGCAACTTGATTTTTAGTCCATCAACTTCCCTCCTCTTACCTTCAGTAACCCCTAGCTATTGTCCGTTTTACTAACTTACAAAAGCTAAAGAATGAGTTTGTCACATTTTATTTTTATTAGCTATTTTATGTTTTGGCTATAGCTATTTTTGCTGTGCAGCATGACTGGCTGCTATCAGCTGAAATCTAAGACCTCCTGAGGAATCATAGCTGGACCTTTTATGCCTGCTGAGCTGCTACTATAAAACACCACTAATGTAAAATTACCCTGCTGTGTCTTCCTCCCCTCATATCTGTTCAGTGTCCTGTTGAGGGGGTAGGAAAGGTCATGAAGCAACTGTGCTGACCTTACACCTTGGCAGTCTTGAGTTCAATACCTTTTATTTCAAGTAAAAAAATCCAAAAGAAACACATAAGTGCTATTTTACACCATCTTTGAGAATATGACAAAACTCCTTTTAAATTTAGTTTGTAAAGGTTTTGACTTTTAGAATTTCACATATATTTATTAATCTATTTAATTCTAAATTCAGTCTATCAAGTTCACTTAAAAATGATGCAAATACCTCTGTATTCATATTGGAAACAAACGCAGTCCTCACCTCACTGGACTCCTTTCCATCTTCTGACAGAATACAGGTTGAGTTTCTCTTATCTAGAATTCCAAAATACAAAATATTCCAAAATCCAGAATTCTCCATGCAGACGGATTAGAGAGAGGCACACTTGCTTTCTGATGGCTCAATGTATACAACTTTGTTTCATGCCCAAAATTATTAAAAATATTGTGTATAAAACTATCTTCAGGCTACGTGTGTAAGACATGTACAAAACAAAAATGAATTTCATGTTTAAGCCTGGGTCCCATCTACAAGATATCTCATTAAGTATATGCAAATATTCCAAACTCCAAAAAACTCAGAACTCCAAAACACTTTTGGTTCTGAACATTTCAGATAAGGGAGACTCAACATGTATTCATAAATATTCAGCAATATCAAGTAGGTTCATCCAATGGCTGAATGTTAGCACATCCATGTCAGACATCCACATAGCTGCTGAACACACACTCACTAGTTTGGCTACTTGTTGTAGTCATTACCGTAAATGTTGTCAAGATGACTTTGACTCATGGAGAACCCATGAATGAGAGACCTGCAAATCACCCTGTCATCAACAGCCCTGTTCAGGTCTTGCAGACTCAGGGCTATAGCTTCCTTGACTGAGTCTACCCATTTGGAACACACCTTCCTCTTTTTCTACTGCCCTCTACCTTACCAAGCGTTGTTGTGTTTTCTAGTGAGTCATATCTTCTCATGAAAGCCAGCATAGCCTAGTGCTTTAAGCGTTGGACTGTGACTCTGGAAACCAGAGTTCAAATCCCTGCTCAGCCGCAGAACCCACTGGGCGACCTTGGGCAAGTCACAATCTCTCAACCTCAGAGGATAGCAATGGCAAACCTCCTCTGAAGGAATCTTGGAAAGAAAACCTTATGACAGGGTCACCAGACACAGAAATAACTTGAAGGCACATAACAGCAACAACAACAACAACACGTCTTCTCATTAAATGTCCAAAGTATGGTAGTCTCATTTTAGTCATCTTGTTGTCTAGGAAGAATGCAGACTTAATTTGTTCTAGGACCCATTTGTTTGTCTTTTTAGCAGTCCATGGTATCCATAGAATTCTTCTTCAGCAGCACATTTCAAACTCATTGATTTTCTTCTTATTAGCTTTCTTCACTGTCCAGTTTTCACAATCATATATAGAAATGGGAAATATGATGGCATGGACAATTCTAACTTTAGTATTCAATGATATACTATGTTTAGCTTTCCCTGATTCATGCTTCTCACATTCCATGTTCCTATAATAAGTATTATGAAGCTTTGAACTTTTCTTTTGCTTTTGAGCATGACAACATGTGAACATCCTTTTGGCTTGAGTCTAGTTGTGCCATTAGCCACAGCACTACTCATAGTTCTCCCCTGCTCTACTCCAATAGATTGCTATCCAACCTGGGAGTGTCATCTGGCATTCTCTCATTTCATTTTGGGTTGGTCATTTTTCAAGTTCCTGTCAGTTCTTAATGTGTGTGTGTGTGTGTGTGATACTCAAAAATAAATATATCTATTTTATGTTTGAAGCTGACACAGTCTGCATAGCTACCTCAACAGCATATGCCCAAAAAGGACATGCACAGTGGGAAGTAGACCAAGCATGGTATATAGATGATTGGCAAACTCTGCCCACAATGGAAACAACAGATGCTGCTATAGGACAGGGCTGTATTCCATTGACAGCTGTGTGGGGGAAGTGAGCAATACACCTACCCACAACGGACCTGTATCTTTACTGCTGTGCAGCTGGTACAGTTACTGGTCCTTCACTGAAGTTCTCTGTAATCACCAAAATCTATTCACCAATTAAAATAAACTCCTGCTTAGTATCCTGATCAAAAGCATGCCCATCTGTCAGATGCACAGGAGGATGCACTCATGCTAGTTCTTGACAATTGTGAAATTGGCAGCATCTTTCCAGAGTACGGGGAAATAAAATAGGGCCCAAAAAGAATTTACTCAACATCTATTTATTTAATTTTTAAGACTTTGCTAATTAAACCAAAGACCAAGAATCCAATATTTCAAAACAAAACAGCAATGCAGAGGAAAGAAGCTCAGCTGCCCTTGTCCTATTGAGATGGCCCCTGCTACTTTTCTTAGAGACAGTCTGGTATATTGTATTTTTCTTCAGCTTGGAGGATGAGTATAAAAATACCAATCTGTTCCTTTCTCCCCGCTGTGCAAACTTTGAAAAGTAGCAATGCCTGGGGCCACTTAAGAGGTGATAACCCGACCTCAAGCATGATGTTTGGATTTTCTGGAAGCTCCTTTGCCCTTCCTTCGAAGTCCTAGGGCAAAATTCTCCTTTAGATGCAGCAAAAATGGTATTGGCTTCTTGATCTGACTGAAAAACTCTCTTACTTAATAGAAGAGGTGGAGGGGAAAGTTCCATTACATCCCTCAGCAAGCAACTAGCTTGAGGTTTCTTTAGATACACTGCTGGTTACAGTGAGAGCCAGTGTGGTATAGTGGTTAGAGCCTCTGGACATCAGAGTTCAGTTCCCCAGTCAGCCATGGAAACCCACTGGGTCACACTCTCAGCCTCAGAAAACCCTGATAGGATTGGCTTAGGGTCACCATAAGTTGTAAACTACTTGAAGGCATGTGGAAAAACAAAATCAGCTTGAATCCAGAGAAAACGGAATTACTAGTGATAAGCTCGCCCGGTCCAGGTGGTGAAATTTGTCCACCTGTCCTGAATGGGGTCACGCTCCCCCTGAAGGACTCAGTTTGCAGTCTGGGGGTGCTTTTGGACTCGTCGCTCCAGCTGACTTCTCAGGTGGATGCGACGGTCAGAAGCACCTGTTACCAGCTTCGGCTGATACTCCAGCTGCAACCCTACCTAGGCCGTGAGGACCTTGAAACAGTGGCACATGCTCTTGTAACCTCTCGGTTGGATTTCTGTAATGCGCTCTACATGGGGCAACCCTTCTACCAAACCCGGAAGCTTCAGCTAGTGCAGAATATGGCAGCTAGGCTGGTCACTGGATGTCCCAGGGCTGACCATATAACCGATTCTGCATGATCTCCATTGGCTGCCTGTTCGCTTCCGGGCACAATACAAGGTCTTGGTTATAACCTATAAAGCCCTAAATGGCTTTGGGCCCAGGGTACTTGGAGGACCGCCTCTCCCCATATAGTCTGCCCCGCACACTCAGGTCGTCCGGGAAGAATCTGTTGAGGATCCCGATAACGAGATATGTATCAACCTCACAAAGAGCCTTTTCTATTTCAGCCCCTGGGATCTGTAACACCCTTCCTGAGGAACTCCGCTCCGCCACCTCCCTGGATCTCTTTAAAAAGAGACTTAAAGACCTTCCTGTTTCGGCAAGCCTTCCCCGATGCTCCTTGATGATATATGACTCCCCCCCTATATGTACAGCATTATCGAACACATTTAGCTGGCCTGGATTTGATGTATGGATATGATGTATGGTTTTAATCTGTATTTTGAAATGTTTTTATTGAAGTTTTATTTATGTATTGCAATTTTTATCTTGTATTTTGTATTTGATATTGCAATTTTTACCTGTACACCACTATGATCAACATGGAATAGCGGTTTATAAATAAAACCTATTATTATTATTATTATTAATTATTATTATGCAGCACAGGGGCAATACTAATCTTCTCTGTATCATTCCAATTTTAGTATATGTGCTGCCGAAGAGTCTGGCAAAAACAGAAATGCAAATTATATAGAAAAATCCCGAAGTGGATTTCACCACAAGAAGCATTTTATAGTAGAGAAATGATGGGAGGTGAAAAGTGGCTAACATATAAAACACTAATTAAAAAAGCAGAAGGAAATTGGAAAATGAGAACTTTGGAGAAACTGCAAAAAGAAGGGAAGAGATCAATTGGTTTAATTATGGACAAATTAGAGAATGTTTTAGACAAGACCTCAAAAAGCAGGGATTTGAGGAAGAAGAGAATGAATTGGATAAACTTTTATATGGCGACAAAAATAAAATGATTAGCAACATTTATAAAGTTATACTTAAGCTGGATCAAGGACCTGAAACCGTTAAAAATGTAATGATACAGTGGATGCAGAATATAGGGTACCCAATCGAAATGAGCAAATGGGAAAACATGTGGAATAAAATAACAAAGTACACAAAGTCTCAAAGTTTGAGGGAAATTATTTATAAATGTAACTATGCTGGTATATCACCTCAGATAAACTTGCAAAAATATACAAAAATAATTCAGATACATGTTGGAAATGTGATAGAGAACAGGGGATGTTTTACCACTGTTGGTGGTGATGTAAAAAAGTTAAAGAGTATTGGAAGAGCATAAACAACATAATGACAATAATCTTGAAGAAAACAATTAAGTTCAAACCTGAATTTTACTTATTAAGCATGAGACCAGAAATAGAAAAAAAAAAAGAAAAAAAATTGTTTTTACATGACCATGACGGGATGCATTACATTTGCACAACACTGGAAATTAAAAACAATACCAGAAGAAAGAGATTGGCTACTCAAACTATATGAAGCATTGGAAATGGATATATTATCTCAAAAATTGGCATTAAAACCCCTGGAAGAAATACAAAAAGAATGGGAACCAATCTTAGTATATTTTGAGGAAAGGAAAACAAACAAATAGGATATAGACTTAACAAAAAGAATTAATATTTAATTGACAGGTATGAGCTGGAGGTTACGAAGAAGCGGAGAGGGAATGGGAGAGAGAGAAACTATTATATGGCTTAATTAATTAACTAATTGAATAACTATTTAATGACATATATTTTGAATTTTTTATGTTTATGTTTAGAAAGAAACGTATAAAAATAAGTAGATTATAAACTCATGAATTTTCATAGACTAAGAGAGAAAGGTAATAGATATTTGGTATAAACAGTAGCAAAGATACTGATAGAAATACAAAGGGATTAAAGCTAGGGGATAAAATCAAGTTACATAAAACAGAATATTTTGGAAATCCAAGAGGTCATGAGGGAAAGAAACTGTTAAGGGTTGAGGAGGAAATTAGTTTGTGAGGAGAGGTGAATGAAGGTATAAGCAGGTTATGTAAAAGGTTAGAGAGGGGAGAATAGAAAATGTCAGTACGTAAGAAGATTGGAAAATGATGATGTGAGAGTTGTTGGATGGGGAAGGAGAAAGATTTGGGGAAGTTGGGTTATGTAAAGAGAAGGAATGAGAAGGGAAGAAGAGAAAAGAAAAGAAGAACGGAAGAAAGAATAAGAAAATCTGCAAGATTTGAAGCAATGAAAATCTGAAGACCTCCAGTATTATAGTTTATGTTAATATAAGATGAATGTTAGACACAAAGTTTTAAAATGGTGAGAGGTGATTGAACAGATTGTTTGACTGACTGTTTGTAAGTAAGTAAGTAAAATTTTATTTATATACCGCTTTTCTCAGACCAAGGCGGTTTCCAACATTCCACATAACAATATAAAATCACAAGAAACATAAGATTAAAACCTTGTACAATAAAAACAATAAAAACTACAATTCATGCCAGCTTGACATGCTGACGAAAGAAGGGGGCGAGGAGAGAATACTTCAGGGGTCAGGGAGTCAGGGGTAAGCCTGCTCAAATAGGAATGTTTTTAACCCCTTCCTAAACTGAGTAAGGGAGGCGGCCAAGCGGAGCTCAAAGGGCAGCGCGTTCCAGAGGCTGGGGGCCGAGATAGAAAAGGCCCTCCTAGTAGTGGCAACTAATCTGGCCTCTGGAACCCTTAGCAATTGCTGCCCGGTTGATCTGAGTGTGCGGGGCGGATTGTACGGAGAGTTTGATGTTTTTAACTAATAAAAATTTAAAAATAAAAAAGAAGGCACACAGCAACAATAACTGCTGACATGTACTTCATGCAGTTAAGATGCAAAGCAGATACTATATCAGATAGTATTTCTCCATTCCTAAAGGATTTTGAATGTACTACACAAATACAGTCAAGAAAGCATACAATTGGGGCTGGGAACAGGGTGGGGAGAGTAGGAGCCATAGGCATGCTCCTGTGGCTCCTAGTACCGGACATTTCCTGGCCTTCAGCTGTCTCTCGGAGATAGCTGAAGGCCAGGAAAAGCACAAGGGGAGAAATCCCACCCCGGAAGTCCTGCCCCCAGAGGGCAGAATCCTGTCCCCAGCACCAGGTAACACAAGGTGCCAAAAAAATACTTGGTTGGGGCACATGGCCACAAAAAGGTTCGCCCTCACTGGCCTATGTTGACTTTTAAGCATAACTGGCAACGTGATTATACTGTGTATATTGGGGGGAAATTTCCCTTAAGTCCGTTTTACCTTATTTAATTAATGCACAAAAAGAAATCTCTTGTTTGTCCTGAATAGGGTAATAAATGCTTACATTCTTATGAAATCCATTACAGTCTCATCCAGAACAAACAATTATAAAAACATTAAACTGATGCTGACACAGTATATTTGCTGCAATTGCAGTTCATTTATACATCACACAATCAATGTTGCTCATTAAGGTATATCACAAATTCTTCAACACCTTAAAAACACATTTTCAGAACAAGCCTGGAACATAATTCTGTACTTATTTCATGGTAGTAAGAGAAATATGATCATGTTGTAATAGAAATGCTGATACAACAAAAACCACAACACAAGTCATGGTGGCAAGACTACAATTTCAGTTCCTCAATCAAAGCCAGTATTACACTTTAAAGACATTACAATTCACACATTTTTCTTATGCTCTGGCATGGGCTTTTGATCTAGTATTTTAGCTGCATCTCTTTGATCCGTACTTCAACCATGTGGGCTAAAAAAACAATTGTTTTTTAATGAGGTTCAAAATGACTCAATGGTTATAATGGAAAGAGAAAATTACTTTTAAAATTCAGTCCTAACAACAAAAAAAGGGGCAACATCAAACTAATTGACAGATAAATCTGGGAAAGAAAATGTTAGCTCTTTCTGTCTGTTTAGGCATACTTAACATCCCATTCATGGGCTGGGGGTGGGAGATGTGCCAGATTTTAAAAAGAACTTTACACAAACAAATCCCGATTTCTGTTGAGAATTGAAGCCCACTGGCACTCCCACTGTTGCACCTAAATATAAGTGATGGCTGGTTGAGGTATGTTGGGGAGGGGAGGGGAGAAGAAGCACGCATGTAAGAGTCCTGGTGGTGCAGTGGTTAAATGCCTGCACTGCAGCCACTTACTCAGGTTGGGAGTTCAATACCAGCACAAGGGGTCAAGCTCCACTCGGGCTTGCATCCTTCTGAAGTCGCTAAAATGAGTACCCAAGTTGTTAGGGGCAATTAGCTTACGCTTTGTAAACCGCTTAGGGAGTGCTTAAGTGCACTGATAAGCAGTATAGAAATGTACTTACTATTGCTACTTTTAAGTTGCCTGTCAACTTATGGCAATGCCACAATTTAATGGGGTTTTCTTAGGAAAGGAATACAGTTTTGCCAGTTACTTCCTCTGAAATATAGCCTGGTCTTGATTGGCAGTCTCCTACCCAAGTACTAACTGGGACTGACCCTGTTTAACTTCCAAGATCAGAGAGGATCTAGTTCTTTTAGGCATTTAGGCCCTCAGGTTGGATGTACCTGGATCTTTTTAATTTCGGTGCAAAAACATGTGAAATAATCATAAAGTGGTTTCAAAATACACAGTGTTTCTGCTACTAGTGGGGATCTGTGATCAGCTTTGCCTCTTTGAAATTTGTGGGGAAAGCTTCCAGATTGTCTTGAATCCCATCGTCTCTTCTTTTTAGACAATAAACACAGAACTTGTGGATTATAAATTTGAATAATATATTAAAGGACAGAGAATAGATGTCCTGATGTGTATGCATCTATGGAAAATTTATATATTCCAACATTGGTATTTTAATAGGCAGAAAAGTAATACTAAAAAGAAGAATATTGTTTGGCAGTGTCATCTCTGCAGGGTTGCAAACTACTGTGAGCTCATTACAGTTGAGCAGCAGACTAAGGAAGGGTCACTACAGAGGCATAAAAACAATGAACTGGAAACATGAAATGTTGTGTCAGAAAGCTTTCTCCTGCATAGAAAAATTTATATCCAATTTGCTTCAATCTATGGATTTAAGAGCAATTGAATTTAATTCAGTTTCAGTTTAATCAGCCAGCAGATAAATATTGTGCCAGTCTCTCACAATAGTTAAAAGGTTTACAGTCAATGACTTATATCCAGTTGTTAGTGCCAATTACAACAGACCCACTAAATCAATGGGAAGTTGGTAAACTGAAGTTTATGTGAATTTCACCTGATTCAATTCAACTGGATGTGTAAGTTCTCAGAAGCTTAAATATACCTAAATATAATCTCCTGAAAGAAGCAGGAGAATATCAGATAAACAGATTATTGGCACTTGAAAAATTAAAAGGATTAAAACAGTGTGTTCATCTGTGTCTTCTAACTCAGGTTAATTCAATTTTAAATCATGACTTTTTAATTGGTATACAGTTGCCCCTCCAAGTCTGCGGACTTGAAATCCATGGACTTGAAAATCTGTGGAGGGGTGACCATCATTAACCTTAATGGGTATGCACCTGTGGCGCACGCCCCACATGCACGCGTCCCATTCAAGCCTATGGGGCTTGAATATGCACAAGATTTGGAACTGGTGGCAGGGGGTCCAGAATGGATCCCCTGCAAATTCCAAGGGGTGACTGTAGTGTAAAGACTGTATTATATAAATGTATTTTAATGTTTTTATAGTATTGTTGGTTTATGTGTTGTTTTAAACTGTGTTTGTATTTTAACTTGTTGTACCCTGCCTTGAGGAGAGGTGGGAAAGAGATCAAATTTATTAATGTTGTTGTTTATTAAAGTCTACAGTAACAGTTACAAAACTTGAGACTTGTAGTTTTGTTGTGGCACCAGAGCTCTCTGATAGAGGAGGCTAAATGTCTCTCACTACGGCTCCACTTTGGCCCCTATGGCTGAATCCTACATAGGCTCTGTAAGGCACTTGAGATCTCTGGCTGGGAACTCTAATTCCCCTCCCTAAACTACAAATCCCACGATTTACAGGTGGTTTTCATGACGGTCAGAAATGAAACCGTGTCACTGTCACTGGGTGATGCAAAAGGGTCCTACTGTAAATAAAAACATTATAGTTTTATAACATTATGTTATCTTATATAGCTTTTCATTCCATATATATATATATATATATATATACGCACACACACACATATACTATATATATATATATATATGAAATGAAAAGCTATATAAGATAAAGGTCTGATGCAAACAGACTGTCTTTAAGTTTCATAGAATATTTTGGTTTGTTGTTTTTTTACTTTCCGCTCCGGGCCAACAACAAACTCCAGCTCCCAGAATTCCATAGCCTTGAGCCAGAAAAAGAATTAAAGCGGTGCCAAACCGGGTTATTTCCCCAATGTGGATGCAGAGAAGGTTGCCCAAAGTGGGGAAAGACTGGAAGGCACTGGGTTTTTCTGGAGCTTTTCCGTCACTTCTGGGTGGAGAGGGGTCCCAAAGAGTGCCTCCTTCCCCCAGGCTTCCCAGTATATCCCAGTATAACCCAGTAAAGCCCTCGCTGTCCCCCATCTTACGCACCCAGCCGCCCCTGGCGCTGATCAACTGCTCTGTTTGACTGTCTCCAAGACTCAGGATGCCTCCTGAGACCGTTGCTCTGGGGAGGGTTAAACCATTCCAGAACTAGGGGGGTGAATGGGTCCCTGAGGGAACAGGGTTGCCCCTTTTGCGCTTCGAAGTCGAGCTTTTTCTTCCTTAAGCCTTAGAGGATACTTTTTTAAAACCTAGCCCCTTTCCGACGCCTCGGATAGTTTCGCTTTTCCACGCTTTTCTCTCCCTCATGTCTCCATGCCCCCCCGCGGGCGAGAAATTGGTTTCTTCCAAGCAAAGCCTGCTCCTCCTGGCGACAGTTGAAGCCGCCAAGAGCTTTTGAGGGTGTCCCTCCGCCACCAAACTGTGCCCTTTGAGAGATTTCGGACTTCAGCTCCCAGAATCCTCAGCCACGTTGGCCAATAGTCTGGGATTCTGGGAGATGAAGTCCAAAATTCCCTTAAAGGGCACAGTTTGGAGACCATCCATGAGCTACACTGTAGAAATAAAGCAGTTTGACACACCATTTTAGCTGTCATGTCTCCATCCTGGGATATGTAGTTTCATGAGGCACCTGCACTCTTTGGCAGAGAGAAAGCTGAAGGCCTTGTAAAACTACAAATCCCAGGATTGCATAAGATGGAGCTACAGCACTCAAAAGTGGTGTCAAACTACCTTATTTTATACAGTGCAGACAAGAGGCACCTTCAGTGTGGAGGTTTTCTTATAGGATATCATGGCATGAATATCAGGGGCTGTAGGCTTTATTTAAGAGGAAGGAACTGGACAAACCACCTCTTAAGAGTCCTCTCTGCCTAAAACAGGGTGTCCAGATGTCCTAACCACGTAAGAGGGCAGGACCTGGAAAAATGTAGGACGTTTGAGGGTGCTCTGATGGTGAGTTCCTGCATGGCAGAATGAAGTTGGACTGGATGGTCCTTGGACTTTCTCCCAACTCTACGATTCTATGATTCAAGAAAAATATGGGACATTACTAAATAAAGGCTAACAGCACTCATTTTTTAAAAAGTAAATTCAAGCTCCTTAGTTCTGCTCAAAATGGAGGACAGTGTGAAATTCCTCCTGGAGTGAAGGTTGAAATGGAGGACATGTCCTGGAAGAGGAGGACGACTGGTCACCCTAGCCTATGGAAAGCCTCTTAAATTCATGGGGTCGCCATAAAAAAGACAGGCCTGTCTGAGGTTTAAGGTGACAACCTGAAGGCACACAGACACAAAATCACAGACGCTTGGGATAGGCCAGCCCAGAGAGGACAACTACAATGAGTCTGGGCCCCAAACATTCTCTCACTGGGCCCCTCCAAAGGTCACACAGACCCAGAGGTTTCCAGGAAAGGAAATCCATCCCTAGGAGGGGCAAGAAAATTCAGGGAGTCCGGAGGAGCTGTGCCTAATTTTTAAGGAACAGCCTGAGGAGGAACATGCAACCTCACCTCAGGGCCTCGCTCTGGGTTAGGCAAAGCCATCTGGGTTACAATCCTTGCATCACATCAAACTTCACGTTAGAAGTGTCGCCATCCTGGAAGAGACATAACATAAATCATGGATGGCCTGAGGGCCAAACTAGACAAACTGTGGATGGTTTTTTTGTGGGGTTTTCAGGCTATGTGGCCGTGATCTGGAAGTATTTATTCCTGACGTTTCGCCATCATCTTTGACTGACATCTTCATAGAATGCTGGCATACACACACACACACACACACTGTGTGACCCTTGGCTGAGACGAAATGATTTACACATTAATCCCCCTGCTTTTAAAACTCGTGCAGTTTCTTATATGTGTGTTATTTTACTTCTTATGTATTTTTTTATCATTGATTTGCTGGTCTTTGACCATAATAAAGTTTATTGACACATTAATCTGTGTGTTGGTCAGTTGGTGCATGGCAAGGCCTCAAGGTGGGAAGATATGCAGGAGGATATGTGTGTCCATCAATCAGTGATCCATTGTCTGTGCAGGGACCGTAGCCAAGGGAGGGGTTTCTTGGGGTCCGGACCCCCCCCTTCCATTAGAAAAATGAATGGTGTGTGTGCTGCTGCGCTGCCGCACCCAAGCCCCTTATAATGTGGCACTTATCTGGACCCCCCCCCCCTTCCTAAAATCCTAGCTACGTCCCTGGTCTGTGGGGAAACCCGTGATCCTGGGTGATGTTCATTGTATACTTGCTGGGTCTTGATTTTGGTGTTTTTCAGGACTGTAGCCACACTTTGTTTACTTCAAGAGTTTCTTCTTTTCTGTGCAGTTAGTTGTCCAGGTGTTTATGGATTTCAGTGACCATCCCTGTGCATTCTTTGACCTGATAGATCTTTCGCCAGTGTTGCCGGTGGTCAGACTTCTCCTGTTCCCTTATCTGTTGGAGTTCCCCAGGGCTCTGTTCTGGGTCCCCTTCGTGTTTCCTCTACACACTAATCCTTAGGTAACTCATGAGCTCTTTTGGTTTTTTCCTACCATCTCTTGCCAATGACACCACAGTTATATCTTTCCACACCTTACCTTCTTTCCAAGGCTTGAACAGCAAGTCTGGTCCTGCCTCACAGCCGTCTCGCCGTGGATGCGACCATCGGTGTTTGAAGCTCAACATGTCCAGGACGGAGCTTCTTGTCTTTCCTCCTAAGCCCACCCTTCAAACACTCCTTTTCTGTCTCTGTGGACCACAATTCCATTCAACCATCCAGCAAGCCCGCAGTCTTGGTTTTTATCTTTGACTCTCTCTGTCGTGTATCCCTTAGATCCAGACCACAGCCAAGGCTTGTACAGTGGTACCCCGGGATCGAATGGCCCCCTTACGAAATTTCCGGGTTACGAAAAAATCCATTGAAAAAAACGGTCCGGGTTACGAAGGTTTATTTCGGGTTACGAAAAAAAATTTGGTGCTTTTCGGCGCTTTTTTCGCACGAAATCGCGGCTTTCGCTATTAGCGCCTATGGGTTTTTTCGGCTTGCGAAGATTTGGGTGTACGAAAGCGGCGGCGGAACGAATTTAAATTCGTAACCCGGGGGGTACCACTGTAGATTCTTTTTGTATTGAATATGCCAAAATCCGACCATATCTCTCCGCCTCTACTGCCAAGTCCTGTTCCATGCCCTAGTGATCTCACGAATTGATTACTGTAATGTCCTCCTGGCTGGGCTTTCCTCTTTCTCACCTCCGTCCTTTAATCTCTGTCCAGCATTCAGCTGCACGCATTATCACTTCCCACCCACGGCTCTGACCACATCCTCTCCTGTGTTGGCATCCTTCACTGGCTCCCCCTCCCTTTCCGCTATCAGTATAAGCTCCTGCTGTCGACATTTAAAGCCCTCCATGGACTGGCCCCTCCTTACTTATCAGACCTTCTTTCTCCTCACTTCCCACAGGGCCCTCCGTTCCGGTAGTCAGGCTTGCTGTCCAAGCCCAGGATTTCCTCTGCCCCCTCCCGGATTCGCCCCTTTTCACTCGCTGCCCCTCACTCCTGGAACCTTCTTCCCTGTGAGCAAGAGCCATCACTTCTTTAACACAGACTTCAAATGGAGTTGAAGACCAGTCTGTTCAGGGCAGCGTTCCCAGGCATTGCATAATTGTCACTTGCATTTGATATTCTTTTGTTTTCTGTTTTATTGAATCATTTCCTGTATTGCTATGTATTTTATATGTATTATCCTACTAGAGATGCCCTTCCCCACCACCACTCCTGTGTCGTGTCTTTCTAGATTGTAAGCCTGAGGGCAGGGAACTGTCCAATTAAAAAGATTGTTATGTACAGCACTGTGTAAATTTACTGCGCTTTATAAATAAAGGTTAATAATAATAATAATAATAATAATAATAATAATAATAGTTGTTGGTATTTTATTTTTATTTTATTTATTACGGTATTTATACCCCGCCCTTCAGCCCTAATGGCTATCGGAACAGCTTACAATTATTATTTTTAATTAGAAGTTTCCCTGCCCTCAGGCTTACAGTCTAATTATGGTCCAGAATTTCAGTGTTTTCAAGTAGCATTTTATGCCCAGGGTGGTTTATAACATGTTCTGCTACTGCTGATTTTTCTTGTAGATAAAGGGACTTAGTAGCTTAAGCAAGGGGGAGAACTGAGAATGAGATATGAACACACAGCACAGGATGTACCTGGACTGCAGATTTCAGCCCTGAATCTGGGTGGGAAGATTGTTATCCTTGATCAAGGAGGTTCTCTCCCCTCCAGAACAGCACAGCCAAGTAGTCTGTACCAGGAGGAAAGAAGAACAACTTTATTTATAGGGTTCCAAAATTTATAAGCTTGCAAAGTGATGTTACAGAGGACTAAAAATTCATGTGTACGTTATTGAGATTCCCGTGATTTCATTTGGTGCATGTGTTTACTTGGTCTTAGTTTTTAACAAACAACAATTGAGCATTCAATTTACTTTCCCTTAGTCATGCCACATTGCCCAAGTCTAATAGTAAATTATACAATGAGCGGAGGGAGCCATAGTTCATAGCAGTTTTCCAGCAGCTGCAATAGCATCTGTAACATTCCAGACTGATTAAGGTCACTTTCCAATCTTACTATTCACAACCCCATCATCAATACAGGTGAGCTCTAGTTTGCTATACAGAAAACATGCAGGGGTAGCTGTCTTGGCCATTTAACAAATCCAAACAAAAATCCATCAGTGATGCCTTTATAGGCCAACCAAAATGCACAATATACTAGTTTGCTAATGATCATTGATTTTGGGCCTTTAAATGTGAAAATCCCTTCATTATAGAAAATCACACTCTGAGAACAACCAGCCTGATCCTGACTACAAGGAACTTGGGAATCTTGGTTTGAACTTTTAGATAAATCATTGAATTACTCATATGGTTTCAGTATTCAGTTTACAGTAGCACTTTTGAGAGAGAATCAACATGGAATAGTGGTTTGAGTGTTGGGCTGTGACTATGGAGACCAGGGTTCGATTTCCCACTTGGCCAGAAAACCCACGGGGTGTCCTCAGGCTAAGGTAACCAGATATCCTTACCACAAAGCAGGACAAGGCACTGCAAAATGTAGGGCAGGGGTAGGCAACCCTTTTGAGCCGGGGGTCAGGTTGCTGTCCCTCAGACAACTGGGGGGCCGAAGCCCAAAAATAAATAAATAAATAATTTTTAAATAAATAAATAAATAAATAAATAAACCGGGACAAATGTAGGACAAAATTTTCAAAATGGAGGGCACTTTTTAAATAAAAAATGGAGGACACATGAAAAAATTTGCTGATTTTTAAAAAAATGTTAAGATAAATGCATGTTTCTGAGGCTTCTATAGACAATTTCCCCACCATGCCCCTCGCGCGAGACGCCAAAGGCCCCGGTGGCAATCGGCGGCAGGACCAGGCTGGGGCCGGTCCCAAGGCCTCAACGGGCCGCATCCGGCCCGCGGGCCGCAGGTTGCCTACCCCTGATGTAGGGTGTTCAAGAAAAATGTAGGCCATTAGAAAAATAAAAGCTAACAATATTAATATAAATATAAATTCATGCTTCTTAGTCATGCTCAGAATGGAAGACATTTTCAAATTCTTTCTGGATAGAAGATTGAAATGGAGGACACATCCTGGAAGAGGATGACGGCTGGTCACTCTACCTCAGGCAAGTCATGTGCTTTCAGCCTCAGGGGAAGGCAGTGGCAAACCTTCTCTGAACAAATTTTGCCAGGAAAACCCCATGATAGGTTCGCCTTAGGGTCACTATAAGTCGGAAATGATTTAAAGGCACACAACAGCAACAAACACCTTTGAGACTAACTGAAAAAAGAAGCAGGTAGCATGAGCTTTCATAGACTTGAGCCTAATTCCTCAGATGCATAAAGTGGAGTACAGGAATTGTAATTTTTCATTCCTTTAATTTTGATGAGAGTGGTAGTAGTGGAAGCCACTGTGAAAAGGTGGATGCAATTCAGATTGGGAGTGAGATGGACATCCACTTAACATTCCCCCCCCCCCCCCCCCCGCAATGTCATGTCCCCTGTGTAATCCCCTTCCCTGCTTCTGTTTACCCAGTTACATGACAAAAGGATAAAACAAATGATAAAAGCTGTTCAACAGTGGAATATGCTGTCTCAAAGTATGGTGGAGTCTCCTTCTTTGGAGATCTTTAAACAGGCTGGATGACCATCTGTCTGTGATGCTTTGATTTTGTTTTCCTGTATCGCAGGATGTGGACTGGATGACCATAGTGGTCTCTTCCAACTCTATGATTCTGATTTTATGTAAAGAGCAAGAAATGGTTCCATGGTAAATGATAAGGAAGGCTGCAGCTGAGGTGGTGTGTACACATTACATTCAGAAATTAATAAAGTAACTTTTTTGGATTGCAGTTCTGACAATCACCCCTGGCTATGCTGGCCAGAGAATTCTAAGACCAAAATGTTACTTTACCAAGCTCTGATTAAAACAAAGTTTTAAACTTTGTAATTATCCAGAAAAATGATCTAAGAGTAATTTACAGTTCATGGAAGAGTGATGAGACTCTAACAAACTGATCAACAAAACATTTGAAATTAGAAAAGAAAAAGATTTATTTTGTTAAGTTTACAAAGGGATAGTTCTGTCACGGCAAAAGCAGCAAAGACTCCTGTGGTTCCTTAGCAAGCAACCAATGTATTTGTTTTTCTTCTCCAAGATAGCTATATGCAGATGCCCAGAGAAAACTAATTTGAAAATGCTTAAGTCTGGGTAAATTTCTAGAGCAGGTATTTTATTTTATGACACCACAGAATAATTTCTCTGAATGAATCTGGGGTATGTGAGAAGTCTCTGCACCTTTGCTTAATTTTGAACTGCCCTGTAGTCTTGTTCTGCAATATAACCAGCTTCAATTGGGCAGGAGAGAAATAGCAATTTCCATTCATTGAAACATTTCTCAGAGGGATAAATATGTTGGACTGTTACAGGGGAAAAAAAGAAAAGAAAAAAAGAGCACAGGCCTTTGTGACATCTTAAGAGCTTAAGGATGCTTTATTTATCCTCCTAGCAATTGAAAGGCCCTGTGTACCTTTTCCATCTTTTCTTGCAACAGATTTCCACAGTACAAGAAAGATGGAAGAAGCAAAGGAAAAACAAGGGAGGATTGAGGATGGAAGATGATGTTGTCTGAAGCCCCCATAAAATTGAGTGAATGCAGCATGGCTGAGGATGCAGTAAAAGTCTCAACTGGAACCACACTACACATTACAAATTTCATGTTGGTTATAGCTTAGGATAGGTTTTTGTGTATTAGAATTCACTACAGTTTTATCTGATGCAATCGATTCTGTCCACAAATGTTTATGCCGTGATAAATTCATTGGCCCTTAATATTGCACAAGACTTTTTTTCCTATTTATTAACTAGATTATTCATCAATCCTTTGGCATCAGTGAGGCCCAAAACAACTCCAAAGTGATGACTCAGGTTCTGAAGATGATATTCTGGGAGTGATTTACTTATTTAAAACATTTTTACCCCACTCTTCAGTTTAAAAGACTCCCAAAGCAGGGGAGGGGGGGAAACTATCGCTACCACACCATATTACAATCTGGAAGATACAACATTAAAAGAAAAAGGGATGGGAAGAGAACTGGAAAACAAATGGAGAAAGTAATTTTTAAACAGCAATGTTCTATTACTGCCATCAATGTATTGTGGAAGGTTGTATTGACAGAAGGTTGATATGTACGACATGTCCTGAAAAAAGAGAACATCTAGTCACCCTGGGTGTGAATGTAGACTTGCAACAAGGACAGGGCCCAATGCACCTAAAAGATGGAGACATTACAAAAGATGACCATTACTTGAAGGGGGACCCTCTATGACCCCCACTATACTGGATAATTACTAGTCAGGGCCCTATCACACTACACTGTTACTGTGCTATATTCTACTTACGTGGAATTCTGGAGTTTGTTGTTTAATGAGGCCCAAGAGCCCTCTAGCTGAGAATTGTAAATTTCCCTCCCTAAACTACAAATAACAGCATTCCATATTATGTTGCCATGGCAGTTAGTGTGGAATCATAGTCCTATAACAGTGTAGAGTGTTAGGGCCTTCAGTCTCCAGTGTTACATTTTTGGCAAGGTCATGAAGTGTATGGTGGTCTGTCACTCCAACAGTTCTCTTACGTAGTTCTTTTTCAATTTGCCTTCTCTTGAGACAATGAGACAGAGACAGCTTTAATCAGCTTGGATGATTTCAGCTGAGGAATGGACTGGAAAACAGAGTGTCCCTTCTGGTTCAACTGGACTTCTCAATAGTAACTGACACCACAGAATCACAGAATTGGACACCAAGGGCCACCCAGTCCAAGCCCCTGCCATGCAGGAATACACAATCAAAGCATCCCTGACAGATGGCCATCCAGGCTCTGTTTAAAAGCCTCCACCATTGGTCATAGCATCCATCTGGACCTCCTCCCTGGGATAGGAGTGAGGGGCTGGAATAAGACTGAGGCGCCCCTAACGGACGGCCTGCAGATGCCTCCATTTTCACCAGATCGGGGCTGCAGCTCCTTTTTGTGCCCTGGAGAGGGTGTGATCGCTGTGGTAGTGTGGCTCTACGGTGCTCTTTTGGCACTGTGTCATGTGGACGCAAACACCGGAAGAGCACTGTGACACCCTGCATGCCGTGTGGTGCGGCGCATGGTGTCACACTGCCCTGGAGGCAGAGCTGGGGTGTGCATCATGTAGACACTACGACCCAACTCTGCCCCCAACTTGGCCTTTAATGCCGGTGTGTACAAGGGTTAAGATGCACCATTTTACATTTGCACCAGGTTCCATGGTGATGTGGGAAACTCTGACCTGTTCATTATCTTGGCCATTGGCTCGTGGGGTCACTTTGGGCTCTATCTTTGTTCCCCCTACTACTCAGCATTTATATGAAACCACTGGGAAAAGTAGTCCTGAGATTTCTGGTTGTGTGCCACTCACTTTTATTTCTCCTTTCCATTTAAATTGGAGAAAGTTGTTTTGGTACTAAACCAGTATTTGCTCTCAGAAAACAAACTGAAGCGTAATCTAGGCAAGACAGAAAAGCAAGCGACCAGTCAAGTCAGATACAGAAATGGGGATCTGGCAGTAAGTCTGTGCTGAATGAATACCCAGACTGTTGGGGGCAAATTAGCTTACTTGCTAATTAGCTTACTTGCTGTTCACCGCTATGATCTTTGGAATAGCGATATATAAATAAAACAAATTATTATTATTAATTATTACATTCTCCTTTAAGAAACATGTTCACACTTTAGGTGTACAGTGGCCCTTCTTAATCACTGGGGTTTGGTTCCAGGAGACACACACATACCCTTGGATAACAAAATCCATGGATATACACGTATTAGCTAAAATCTATGCAGGGGGATTTTTACTTAGCTCAAAATTAAGAGAAGGTCAGCTACAAGGACCTTACGAAATTGTTTTTCGTCTGTATACCAAGGGACCGATAGATATAAGAAATGATACAGAGGCAAGCTTCTCCAATTAAGTATATTTTATTTAAAGGGGGAAATCACACAGCAATTCACTATCACACACTCATTCATTCAAGGCTCAGGAAATCAGGGGTTAGTGTGGAAAAGGTTTGAGACAGCACTACATGTGATATTTACTATATACGAGGTTTGCTTCCGAGGTCCAATTGGGTGAAATAGAATAAGGCACAGTTATTCAGAATGCATTAGTTGAACGGAAGTGCTTGAGTTAGACCAGAGACCACAGTGACGTAGAGTCCCCGGGAAATCTAAACTAGCACACTGAGGGGAGATTTCCAAGGGTTTTTAAGGGTGAAAACTAGCCGCTAGACAAAGGTGTTTGGTTGTCTGGGGTGAGGTAATCTGGTCTGTCAATAATCAAGGGAAATGGGAAGGGAGTTAAGTTAATAGTTGGCTCATCAGGTGAGACATCTAGACAATCATTGCCCATTCTTCTGAATATTGGAGGTGATGATAGTCCCATTAGTGACTCCCAAATTACCTATTGGGCAAGTCCGAGGGGCATTGTTCTCAAAAGATACCATGAGGCTGACCTCAGTGCATACATGTCCTGCCGCTTTGAGGATCATGGCGGACTACAAGGCAGAGCCCATCTGGGGTCACGTGGAATACCACACACCAAAATTCAGAAAAATGCACTATGGCTAACAAAGTCCCTTTAAATACAATGGCATAGCAAAATGGTGTCCCTTATATAAAATGGAAAATCAAGGTTTGCTGTTGGGATTTTATACTTTTTAAAAAATATTTTCAAGCCATGAATGTTTGAATCCATGGATAAAAAATCTGTGGATAAGGAGGGCCAACTTTACTCCTGAATTCAACCCCGAACCTGGATTTCCAGGTTTCTGCAGTAGCTGAGAAATCGTTTGCACAATTAAAACTAGCACAGCTGGTTGGTCCATTCCTGAAACTGTCTGATCTGGTCACAGAAACACATAGCCTTCTTTACCTACTGTTTGGATTGTTGGTACATGGTGTACATGGGGTTACACTAAAAAGCATTTGGGCACTTAAATTGAACCAAAACCCTGTAGCCACACTTTTGACCAAGACTGGTTACAGCACTCATAAAATCCTTCTGTTACAACTGCTTCACTGGCTGCTGGTCTCATTCCAGGAACAATTCAAAGTGATAGTTATGATTTATAAAGGCCTATATGGCTTGGATCCAGGCTGTCTGAAAGACCATACGAGTCCAGCAGGTTTTGAGATCTGCAGGAAAGACCCTTCTTTCAGTGTTACTATATTTAGGGAAAAGTTTGATCAGACACAAGAGAGGATCTTCTTGATGGCTGCTCTCAGACTGTGGAACTCTCTTCCAAGGGAGAATAAGTCCATTTCATCCCCAGTTGTCCTTCTGCCAGCAAGTGAAAACCTTCTGTTCAGCCAGATGGAATCTTGGAATTTGTACTTTTACATTCTCTGCCAAGGTGTGCTGGTGTTTCACAAAACGACATATCCCAGGATTCTGTAGAATGGAGCCATGGCAGTTAAAGTGGTGTCAAATTGCATTATTTCTACAATGTACATACATCCTAAGATGATAAAAGGTCTGGAAACCAAGTCTTAAGAAGACTAGCTTAAGGAGTAGAGTACATCTAGCTTGGAGAAGAAAAGACTGAGAGGTAACATGATAGCCATATTTAAATAACTGGTGAGATGTCATGTAGAAGATGGAGTCAGCTTGTATTCTGCTGTACTGGAACATGAACCAATGGATTTAAATGGTACAAAAAGAGATTCCACCTCAACATAGGAAAAACTTCTTTAATGGTGATAGTTGTTCAGCAGTGAAATGGATTACCTCAAAAGATGGTAGACTCTCCTTTGGAGGCTCTTAAACAAAAGTTAGATGACTATTTCTCAGGAGTGATTTAGTTGTGTAGTACTGCATGGCAGGAACTCAGACTAAATGTCCCTTGAGGTCCCTTCCAATTCTGTGATTCAATGAAAATAAAGACAAAAGCAAAACAACAGTGTGAGAGAATGATAATATAAAGAACAGTTATGTAGGAAGTAATGGGTCTGAAAAATGCATCACAAATACAATGGAAAAGAGGATTGTTATACCTTTAATGGTTGTGTATAAGCAGGAATTTCAGCAGTTGTAATTTGTCAGGCAAGTAGCATCTGTTGAAATTCCCTCTTTTGTACAACCATTGAAAGGGTCACAGCTCTGTTCTCTTTGGCATCTGGTTAGCTGCCAAGTGAAGGACTGCTGTTGAAGGCTACAGTCCTGAGAATAAATTCTATTACACAACTGAATCTTCTTCTGAGAAAACATAGGATTCCTATGCACACAGGCACCCTTCATGTTTGGCTTTAGAGCTTGTGCAGCACATGGAATGGCACTATACTTTCACTTTTTGTCTAACGATGCATCCGCACTGCACAGCTACAACACTTTGATACCATTTTAATAGTGACAGTTTCCATCTGAGGGATTTTGGTGATTTGTTATTATGGTAAGCTACTTCAAAATACCTTGTGAAAAGACATGACAGGCAGGAAACCAGTGCAGACTAATATGAGTTTTGTAAGAGAGCTAGCATGGTATAGTGGCTGGACTGTGACTCTGGAGACCAGGGTTCGATTCCCTGCCTGGCCATGAAACTCACTGGGTGACTTTGGGCAAGTCACACACTCTCAGCCTCAGGGGAAAACAATGGCAATCCCCCTCTGAATAGGTCTTGTCAAGAAAACCTAATGAGAGGGTCGTCTTAGGGTCACCATAAGTTGGAAACCTCTTGAAGGTAAACAACAACAACAGTAGCAACAACAAAGTTACTTCTCTGCTGTAGTTCAACGAGTTGCAATACAGTGCTCTAGGAACAAATTCTACGTGCCTCATCAAATGATAAGCCCCATGGAACTGTGCTATGGCTGTTAAAGTATAAAGGGGTTATAATGGGGCAGTGTAGATACACTCTGTAAAAACAGAAATTAGAAACAGTTACAGAAAGAAAACCGATCTGGTCATTTCATGATTTTAAGCTAGTCACAACATTTTTCTATTTAAAAAAAAAAAACCTTGTGAAAAGACATGGCAGGCAGGAAACCAATGCCGACTATGAGGTTTGCGTTACAGCCATCAGTCATCTCTAATAGAACTTCAGATGCTAGAGATGGTTTTATTCTTGTGAGTGGGGACCAGCAACTTGGCCACAAGAGGGCAGTAATCACCTAATGAACCATAGGCGATTGCCATTTTCTGTGGGGTCCAGGACTTCTCTTAATTAAGAATCCAGTCAGCGTGCTCAGAAACTGAAGTCCTTGCCTTAATGAATGGAAGAGAATGGCTGGGGTTGCTGCTTTGATGGGAAAGCTGCAACCCACTTGCAACAGAACTGGAGACCAGAAAAATGCTGCTCTCATGGGAAAGTATTCCTCCAAAAATACAGAGCTACAGCTGATCAGTTTTATGATTAGCTTTCCACTAACAGAGAACACACCCTGGTGTTTGAAACTCTGTAAACAGAGCTGCCCACCTCAGTATTTGCTATGAAACCTGCAAGCATTTACTTCTACCTAGCAAAAGCACAATGTAGAAGGGAATGTGTGTCTTTATATCTTAATCGTTTTCTAATTTCCACTGCAGCCTTAGATGGATTCCCCTCTTGAAAAATAGTAAAGGATTGCTAGGTGAACCCAGGCCAAGTACCGTCCCTGTAGAATATCCAGGTGATTTATCTGAGGCCCTTCAAAGCCTGAATTCACAGCAAGTCTCCTCTGTCTATATGGTTCATCTCATCTAATTTTTTTCTGTGTGTTTCAAGGCTTGAGACAAAATGCTTCACTGAGTCAGAAGATTAAAGCATAGAAGTTTAACTAGCTGGGAGTTCAAGAATTTACTGGGCCATAACAGGCCCAACAGTTTTGTGATTGACGGGTAAATAAGTGTCTGTGCTTATGATTGCATTCTCATACGCACTAGCCTTTACTAAACATGAAAGTTTATATCTTCCAAGACATGAGCTGCAAGTAGATCCTGTGGAGGGGTCCATCAACAAACAGCCTGTGACCGCATTACTGGAGTTAGGGACTGGGGATCCCTGTGAAAGTGGAAAAACCACACACACACACACATTTTTTTAAACCCAAAAGATCTTCTAGAGTGACTCAAGTTCCATTAAATACAATTGCACAGTAAAATGGTGTCCCATATATAAAATGGCAAAATGAAGGTTTGCTTTTGGGAATGTATACAGGGACGTAGCCAGGATTTTAGGAAGGGGGGGGGGCTTTCAGACTAAGTGCCACCATTATAATGAGGCTTGGGTGTGGCAGCGCAGCAGCACACACCATTCATTTTTCTAATGGAGGGGGGGTCCGGACCCCAAGAACCACCCCCTTGGCTACGTCCCTGATGTATACGTTTTAAAAATATTTTCAAACTGTGGATGCTTAAATCCATGGATAAAAAGGCTGACTGAATTTATTATCTCCAAAATGGAATGAGTTCTCCCTTTGTTATGAGCTTCATTATTGGTATTCATGTGAGTCTATTGAGCAATAGCCCCTTTAAAACATACCTAACACCACCATTGTGTCTCTTCCTGAAGCTATCTATAGATTGAAGAATGGATAGAGTGAGGGATCTGAAGTCTGCCTTGGCTTTCTAGAGATTGATCTGCATCATACTTGCCTTCTTTCCAAGGCAGTATTACACAGGCATGATGGAAGAAGCTATAGCTCTCAGAAACTTGCACTGTATGTAACTCTGAAAAGTAAGCATCCCTGTCAGAGTCTAGCTAGTTGTCCTCACACCAAGCATCTTGGCCCAAGGTTTGCCTCCATCTCTTTGACATGTTTGACTGGCTAATTTGTTGAAATATATCCTTGAAGAAACAACATTTCCTTTCAGGGATAGAATCATAGAATCATAGAATTGTATTATTATTAATGGTATTTATACCCTGCTCTTCAGCCCTAAAGGCTATCAGAGCGGCTTACAATTATTATTTATTAGATGGTTCCCTGCCCTCGGGCCTACAATCTAAAAGACACGACACAAAAGGAGAAGGGAATGGTGGTGGGAAAGGGGATGAGGTCCAGTGGTTATTCTCTCCCTCTGAAGCCTGGACCAAGGAAGATGGACTGGAGAGAGGGCTCTTCTAGAGCTGGAAGAGACCACAAGGGCCATCCAGTCCAACCCCCTGCCATGCAGGAACTCTCAATCAAAGCATCCCTGACAGACGGCCATCCAGCCCCTGTTTAAAGACCTCCAAGCAAGGAGACTCCGCTAAACTCCGAGGGGGTTTGTTCCATTGTCGAACAGCCCTTACTGTCAGGAAGTTCCTCCTAATGTTGAGGTGGAATCTTTGATTGAGTATTGGCTTACAAGTTTATAAGCTTGGTTTTATAAGTATGGAACATGATGGCAAAGTACTGACTTGTAAGTTTATAAGCATGGGATATATATACAAATGGAGCATGTTGATAGAATATTCTTTTATATTGCAATGATTTATACATGAGTCTTCCTTCAAAAACTACTAAAACACTACAATTGCCCCAGATGGGAGGGTGGGAAGGGAGGAGCCAAATATTGAGAAGTTTTGAAATAACTCCACTGACTTCTTATTTAATTTTGGGTACAATTCAAAGTGCTGCTTCCAAAGTTTAAGGCCGTACTTATACGAGAGTAAGTGCTATTGAAAGCAATGAGGCTTATGTATGAATATACACATAACATTTTGTAGTTCATGAGTTGGGATTTCAGTATCTCAAGAACCATCTCCTCCCTCACAAACCTGTTTGTGCATTAAAATCAAAACTGGAGGCCCTTCTGCCATCACCTCTGAGTAAGCAAGTGGAAACCAGGCAAGAGAGCCTTCGGATACTACCCACAGCAAAGTAACAGGGCCAAATGCAAAAGAGGACAGGACTGCTGAAATTTGGAGACTTGTATAAGAAAGGAAATTTCCACCTCTGAGACTGGAGGCCAGTCCTGTCCTCTTTTACAGCCATCTATCCTGCATTGTTGAGTTAAAGATACAGACCAATGTGCTTTGAGATAAAAATTTTCTAGAGTGACTTGGTAAAAGGTACAGCACTTCCATCTTTGCTTTCATTTGTTTACTATTTTATACATTTTATGTATGAATGTATGTTGTTTTATATATTTTGTCATTCTCCCTTAAGATTATCTAATTTATTTACCTTTTCAACTGTTTTACTCATATATCTAAAATGAGATGTATGACTATTTCAGATAAATAAAAATAGTGTAAGACAGGTGTTAAAGTTAAATCTCTGTGATTTTATTGCTGTATATACTCATGTATAGGTCTAGAAATTTTAGTCAAAAATTTGACCAAAAAACCCTGAGTTGACATATCCATAGTTTAGTACCGTATTTTAACTCTTATTTTAAAAGGACTCATATCTTGGTGAAAGGCAAGAGTCTAATGTGTCTTAGAAGCACTGACCCCCCCCCCCGTTCCTCTCATCCATCCAGTCTTTTGTGTTAGCACAAACCAGTTATGCCTGCTGGAATTTTGTAAGTTCTTTGGCATTGCGGAGTCAAAGGCTTTCATGGCCAGCATCCATAGTTTTTTGTGGGTTTTTCAGGCTATGTGGCCATGTTCTAGAAGAGTTTTCTTCCTGACATTCCAGCATCTGTGGATGGCATCTTCAGAGAATGCTTGCCTGGAAAAGAGTTGGGTATGTATATAGTATATCTTGATTTCAGTAAGGCATTTGACAAAGATCCCCATGACATTCTTGCAAACAAGCTTGTAGAATGTGGGCTAGACAAGGCAACTGTTAAATGGATCTGTAATTGATTGACCGGCCGAACTGATTGACCAAAGGGTGCTCAACAATGGCTCCTTTTCATCCTGGAGAGAAGTGACCAGTGGGGTCCTACAGGGCTCTGTCCTGGGCCCAGTGCTACTCAATATCTTTATCAATGACTTGGAGGACAAAATTGGGGGCATACTTATCAAATTGCAGAAGAGATCAAATTAGGGGGAGTAGCTAATACCCCTTAGGACAGGATCAAAATTCAAAATGACCTGAATAGACTTGAAAGCTGGGTCAAAGCTAACAAAATGAAATTCAACACGGAGAAATGTAAGGTACTGCACTTAGGGTGGAAACAATGAAATGCACAGATATAGGATTGGGGACACCTGGCTGAATGAAACTACATGTGAAAGGGATCTAGGAGTCCAAGTAGACCACAAGTTGAATATGAGTCAACAGTGCAATGCGGCAGCTAACAAGGCCAATGCCATTTTAGGTTGCATCAATAGAAGTATAGTGTCTAGATCAAGGGAAGTAATAGTGCCATTCTATTCTGCTTTGGTCAAGCCTCACCTGGAATATTGTGTCCAGTTCTGGACACCACAATTCAAAAAGGATATTGAGAAACTGGAGCGTGTCCAAAGGAAGGCAACTAAAATGGTGAAGAATCTGGAAACCATGTCCTATGAGGAATGCCTTTGGGAGCTGGGTATATTTAGCCTGAAGAAAAGAAGGTTAAGAGGTGATAGCCCTGTTTAAATATTTAAAGGAATGTCATATTGAGGAGGGAACAAGCTTGTTTTCTGCTGCTCCAGAGACTAGAACGCGGAGCAATTGATGCAAGCTCCAGGAAAAGAGATTCCACCTCAACATTAGGAGGAACTTCCTGACATTAAGGGCTGTTCGACAGTGGAACAAACTCCCTCGGAGTGTAGTGGAGTCTCCTTCCTTAGAGGTCTTCAAACAGAGGCTGAATGGTAATCTGTTGGGGATGCTTTGATCTTGATTTCCTGCATGGCAGGGGGTTGGACTGGATGGCCCTTGCAGTCTCTTCCAACTCTATGATTCTATGATTCTATATACAGTATATTTATTTATATACCGCTATTCCATAGATCATAGCGGTTCACAACAATAATAAAACCAGTTAAAAACAACAATGTACAACAACAATCACAGTAAAACGTAACATCAACATTTATACAAAAGGCTAAAAGGTGGAATACATCACATTGTGTCACCCTGGGAAAGGAGGAGTGATTTGCATGTATATTGTTTTGTTGCTAATGGCAGGCCTTTGGCATTGTTTTGCTTTGCTTCATCCTTTGTTACATGCCCCTAAGATTTACCTTTATCTTATCCACAGGTCATATGAAAGTCCATAATTTTGTCTTAAAACCTGCCCTCGACTGATACATGAGGTTGACTTATAGTTGAGCATATACAATATTTTTGATGGATTTATTTTCACAAGTAATATAATATCTGGATATTTCTGAGTAATAAATAATCTAGACTATGTGTCTATGTTCTGCAGACCTAGAAGTTAAATGATTAGAAACTGTCATCATTGATGCAGTTGCTTAATCTGTGCAAATAATCACTGAAGGTACAGGAGATGGAATAGAATTTAGTTGTTTGCCTTGCCCTTATTTTATATGCTTTAAAATAACAAACACAGCACTATGGGTTACATTTTTATTGCCTTGCATCATCATTTATATTTTGTGTAGTAGGAGTACTACTGCACCAAATCTGAATGCTGACATTTTATGTCCATCATATAATTTGCCCTGCAGGGGTGGGTGTGATTGCATAGGCTGCGTGGAGTGGCAAGGATTCTGTTTTTTAACATTACCCCTACATTCTCGCCCACAAAGTAGAGCGTTAATCTGGAGTAAACATCACATATTATGGCAATAGCCTTAAAATACATCTGAGAAATATGCTTAATTTTTACAGCAAAAATAACCCAGTGTTCTGTGGTAGAGAAAGAAGGCTATTTATAAAACAGTTCAGTTTTATTTCTTCTGAATATATATATATATATATATATATATATATATATAGGTTTAAAATGACGACACCATGTCAATATATAATAACAGTGCTTTCAAAGTTAATTAGCACCAGCCTGTTGCTCTTCGTTTCTCACATCCTCTTTGTTATCTGCCATCTTTCTTCGCAGAATGTACTCCATGAAATGAAATTTTGGATATAAATTTTGAAATCTTTCAAGTACCACTAGGCTATGCCATGTTGCTTTAAGAGTACAAACCTGTTCTACTGTGGTGGGGTGGGATTGGTTGTGTTTAGTATTTTTAGGCATTTACTTATTATTTATTAAGTATGTTCATGCAGCCAGAAGGCTTATAACAGGGGTAGGCAACCTGTGGCCCGCGGGCTGGATGCGGCCCGGCGAGGCCTTGGGACCGGCCCCAGCCTGGTCCTGCCACCGATTGCCGCCGGGGCCTTTGGCCTCTTGCGCGCAGGGGCAAGGGGGGCAATTGTCTATAGACGCCTCAGAAACATGCATTTATATTAACATTTTTTTAAAAATCAGCAATTTTTTTTGCTTGTCCTCCACTTTTTTTAAAAAAGTGTCCACCATTTGAAAATTTTGCCCTATATTTGTCCCGCTTTATTTATTTATTTAATGGTTTTTTTAAAATTATTTAATTATTTATTTTTTGGCTTCGGCCCCCCCAGTTGTCTGAGGGACAGCAACCCGGCCCCCGGCTCAAAACGGTTGCCTACCCCTGGCTTATAATCATGCGGAAGGCATCTTCAGCAACACCCTTGCTGCCTAGCCTACTGTGTGGATCAGAAATATATATTTGAGGTCTTACAGACTAGACCCCACCCCAGTTCTAAATCTGTGGAAATGATTCTAAGTTTGTGCTGTGCTTTCAGCATCTAGGATGGCAAATTAAAAGTAAACTAGAAGGTTTACAATTCTTCTCTGAAAAGTAGATAGGATGTTCATAGGATAGCCTGAGCCAATATTGTGTCTTTGTTTGTTTGTGTAATACACCTTATATTATCTCTGCCACAGTTCTTTGCTACTTTACAGGAAACTGAGCAGGAGATCAACATAGATTTGGCTGAAATGCATTGTAGAGATTCCATGTAATGAATGAGTTCTTACTTGGCTTTTATGTAGTTCCTGACATTAGGAATTATTAATCAGTATATTATTATTATTATTATTATTATTATTATTATTATTATTATTATTATCATTATTATGTGTATTAGTAGAATATATTAGTCAGGGATGCAGTGGCTCAAGTAGCTAGGATGCTGACTCTGTTGACTGTAAGATCAGCAGGTTGTCAGTTTGAGGCCCGGGTGCTGGCCACATGATCACAGGCTCTTTGGCTTAGTAACGGAGATGAACACTGCCCCCTACAGTCGGACATGACTTGACAACCTTCTCAACAGGGAATACCTTTACCTTACCTTTTTAGTGAACTGATATATCCTTGTTTGGCTTGTGCTGGAACTAGCCCTCCAAAACCAGGTAGAGAGAACAATGCTTTTCAGAAGCTGCTGGACCATGACAATATTTAAATCTAGCCAGCTTTGAAGGATGATTGGAATGAGAGTCCAACAACATTTCTCCAGCCCTGCCCAGAATGAATCTGATTAACTGGTAAGTAGGGGACCACTGGTTTTCTATCCGTTTTGGACCCAATAACTTTTGTTACCTTTTATTGGAACTTCAAAATTATAGCACTTGGGAACTATCTTTTCATAATGTACTGAAAAATATATAAATCTTCCCTACCAAAATGTTAATATATGGTGAAAGCAATACAACATGTGAAGCATATTTTCCAAAAATACCTTGGTTTTGTATGCCAGCCAATATAAAATGCCCATCCATGCCAGTTGCTTTCACTCCCACTATGAGGAGCTACACTCCCATATAACTAAAACAAGCATCATTTGACAAGTGTTGGAGGGTGTGCTGTTAGAACTTTCTGCACATTTGCTGCTCCCCTTAAGGCATAGCTAAATATATAAGAGAAGGTGTATTGCGAGAGAACCATAACTGCTTCCAGACACCGTGTTAGGGTGATAGCATAGTCATTATGTTACACTGACTGGGAGGAAGCAGATTACATCCCAGCCTAGTCATGTCAAACATTTTCTATGATGCACTTCTAAATGTAAAGTGTGTATTCATAATTGTGGCATTTTTCCTTAACTGGGCACTGCAGACTTTAAACCTGGTAACCTAAGGATAATTTAAAGAAGCCCATTTCCTCAGTCACCAAGCTATCAAATCAAAATAGCAGAATGAACACTTACCCATTCCAGTTAGTTGCCAGGTGATTTGAGGGCAGGAATGTCTGAGTCAGGCAACAAGATCCAAGCTAGCAACCAAGGAAGGATGGCCATGACTTGTTAATTTCCTGTTCCTTGACTCTGTCTCTCTTGTTTGAACAGTTCGGCTAGAGGTTAAATGTTAATGCCTTGAATGAAAACCCAACACTCCCTCCTCCCTCTCTTTAATCTGCCTATTCATTAACATGCCTCTAAGTGTCTTTCCTGGCTATCTCAGCCTGTGTTTTTGTTTAATTGTTGGACTCCCAGGTTCTGAGCAGTTACTTGATTCCACGAACTTGCTTTGAATACACTGTAGTGCCAGTCAACAAAGTAGCAGCCCCCCCAACCATTGGCTGCCAGTCCCTGCTGAATTTCCAGAAAACAATTTATTTCCAATTTTTTGTTCCAAAAGTGTTGGTTCCTGACATATTGGGGGGGGGGATAATTGCCAGTACCTTGCATCACATGAGAAGCAGGGACCCTACAATTGCTTTTGAGCTGGTGCTAATGGGGCTCAAAACAGGCAGGATGCTCAATATGAAATTTGCACACTTGTATGTATGTTTTTACCAAACAGTAAAAACAGAAAATATAGTGAATAGCAATAACATTAGCATTTCCATTTCCATACCGCTTATCAGTGAACTCAGCACTCTCTAAGCAGTTTACAGTCTGTAAGACAACTTCCCCCAACAAACTGGGTACTCCTTTTACTGACCTATGAAAGGACGGAAAGCTGAATGGACCTTGGAATCCTGGGAGTGAACTCACAACCTTGTGGCTGGAGTACCAACATTTAACTACTGTGCCACCAAGGCTCCTAAAACTCCCAACTAAAACAGTTAACAACATGACTACCATGAAGACAATGACAAAATAATACATGAAATATTATAGAAGCATTAAATGTTGAAATCATAAGATTAATGTATCAATAAAAGGGGGAAATACAAAGTGTGATGAGACACACCCTGCCTCACTACCTTTCTCAGATGCCAACACAATGGGACTTTCAAATCCCACCGCTTGGCACTAATATATGATGTGGAGTAAGTGAGACTCTCACTCAGAACCAGGACCCTATGGTGATTCCTTACTTATGTGATCCCACCACTGTCACCAATTATGTGATGGCTTGGCAACTACCTCACCATCTGCCACAGATCATGTAATGAGCACTGCTACTATCTTACTTGCTGCCATCAATTATGTGTTGGGGTGACAATGCCTCACTTTCAAATCTCTTAAACCCCTTTACACTGTGTGCCACCGTGAGACGAATGATGTGTGGAGATCCTCGAACGCAGATCTCTCACAAACAACTCGCACACTAGAACTCTCTTCAACTGCCAGCACTCTAGGGTTTTAAAATCCCAACACCTTGACACCAATTGTCCTAAATAATAAAAGGTCATTTTCCTTTGGTAGTGTTTTATGTATGTTTGGTAGCATGGATGATGTTATCTGTAAGCACACTTCAGGCAACTACTTGTTGAAACAAAGGAACTAATTTTATTTACAAACAAGATTAAATACAGTATCTTTCTTTTAGGATGATATTCAAGCTTGATACGGTGTATAAATTGCTTCAGTATTTACAAAGTTTCTTTCATTTGACTTTATAAACATTCCCTTATAGCCTTAGTTCTCACAGAATTTTTATTGAGACTCGGTATTTCCTAGCCCTTCTAGTTATTTCTTACACCAACAACCACTCTAACTGAACTTCCTCAATTTCTTAAAATTTTATTTCATCTGTTCTCCAGCTGACTTTAATAATCTCCACTGCCTCCTAGCAATCTATATATCCCGCAGGATATTAACACATATCCTATAATTCCGGATTCCCTAGTCCCTAACTTGGGTAACTAAACCCCTTCTAACTGCACCTCACAGCAGTTTTCCTCAGCCTTCTTGGCTGCTAACTCTTCAGGGTGCAATGACACACTCTCTTAATGCATGGCTACACCTCTCTATTTATTCCTGCTCCAGGCAGCAGCCCCCACCTTTTCTACCTTCACTCCCATTGGCTGATCTTAACATTTTAAAATGCCTGTGTTCTCCACACAAAGGATCCTATTATGCAAATACAAAGATTACTACAAATTAGGACACTACTAAATGGTAGTTCCTCAGGGGACCCAATTATACAAGAGTCTTCATGGTTCTGATCCTTGGTGCACTGTTTGAGAGTGTTGTCAGTCCTTCCTAGCCTAGCTTTAGGGCAGTGATGGTGAACCTTTTAGAAACCGAATGCCCAATTCAATGGCATTCCTGCAGCGGGTGTCACCCAGTGCCAGGGGTGGGACTTCAGGTGCAGGACTTCCTGGGAGACAGTTAAAGGCACGGGAGGCTGGGGGAAGTGTAGGAATAGGTGCATGCCTGTTCCTCCTCTTCCCCCATCCTTCCGTGCTTTCAGCTGTCTCCACATGCCCTCAGAGATGGCTTTGCATGCCAGAGAGGACACACATGCCATAGGTTTGCCACCACGGCCTTAGGAGGAGCTCTAGCTCCCCCCCCCCAATACCTTGTTCTGGAGACCATGCTAGAAAGTGCTGTCTTTGATTTTCTTCTTGATCACAGATCTAGTTGAATGTCCTGTGAAAACCCAAGGTTAAATCTCCAAGCATCTATAAAAATTGAGGAAATTATCCTTTGAAGCAAATAGGAAGTTGGCAGGAAGACAGACACTTTTTCCAATCCACCACTTCTTCTGTAGACTTTCCTTCCCCAGGAATGGGGAGAAAGAGTCATTTTTCTCTATCTTATACATGGCAGACATGCTAATTTCTCATCTGGAGAAAAACAGCAGTGGGCAAAGGAGGACTGGCAGGTGGAGAGAGGATTAAACATTCATCCTACTGGCAGCCATTTCATCAATCTAAAACATCTAATCTCCCACTGGTTTTTAGATGTTCAAGTAGACATCAAGCTCCCAGATGGAGGTCTTCCACCTTGTGGCATCTGATGTAGTATCCAGAATCTTACTGGCAATGCCAGAAATTTGTTTATGCCAACCACTTGCCAGTACTGTACTGTGAAGTCAGAAGAAAAAAAATATGTGTGCAAAAGATTAGAATGACGGCAGCCTTTTCCCACTGTGATGTCAGTGAGTGTGTGTTCCTTCAAGTCACCTTTTGACTTATGGCAACCCCATAAATTTCACAGCATTTTCTTAAGCAAGGAATACTCAGTGGTGGCTTTGCCAGTTCTGTCTTCTGCCTACAGCAGGTTGTAATCACTCAACCGAGTACTAACCAGGACCAACCCTACTTATCTTCTAAGATCAGACAGTATATGGTGCCTTTATTTCATGACAGTAAGGAACTTTTTACTACCATTACTACTATCTTTGGAGAGTCCGGAAATATAAATAAACTCTACTACTACTACTACTACTACTACTACTTTATTTTTATCCTACCTGTCCCGCAGGATTGAGGCGGCTTACAACATCAGTAAAATACAATATAAAATACAACATATATTAAAATAGACTCTATTATTCCCTCTCCCCCAAACTATACCATCATAAAATATCATTCAAACAATTAAATACTCAAAACAGTCAGCAACAGGGGATGGGCAGTTTTGGGTGTTCTGTATGATAGTCTGTATCCATGGGAGACCAGGTGGGGTACTCGGGGAAGGCCTCTCAGAAGAGATCCGTCTTGACAGCTTTTTTAAAGCTGTCAAGATTGGCAGTGTTCTGGATCTCCTCTGACAGGCCATTTCATAGTTTGGGAGCAGCAGATGAAAAGGCCCTCTGGGTAACCGGAGCCAACCTGGTCTTTATTAGTTGTAGTAGGTTTTTCCCAGAGAACCTAAGTGTGTGGGATGGATTGTATGGAAGGAGGCGATCCCACAGATAGGTTGTACCCAAGCCATGAAGGGCTTTAAAGGTCATAACCAACACCTTGTACTGTGCCCAGCAACTAATAGGCAGCCAGTGGAGAGATTTTAAGATGGGAATAATGTGGTCACCTCTAGCCCTCCCGGTGACCAATCTGGTTGCCATGTTTTGGATTAGTTGAAGTTTCCGGACTCGGCACAAGGGTAGCCCCATGTAGAGAGCATTACAGAAATCGAGTCGTGAGGTTACAGTTTCTAGGTCCCTTTGTTCCAGGAAAGGACACAGCTGATAGCAAGTACTCCTGACTGTCGCATTTACCTGATCTGACATCTGAAGCAATGAGTCCAGGAGCACTCTCAGACTGCGAACTCAGTCCTTTAACAGGAGTGTGACCCCATCTAGGACCGGTTGACCTATCCTTATACTTGGATTAGATGGAGGTTGTGCAGAAGAGGGTGACCAAAATGGTGAAAGCTCTGGTAACCATGCCCTAGGAGGAATAGCTTAGGAAGCTGACTATGTTTAGCCTGGGGAAGAGAAGATAAAGGGTGACATGATAGCCATGTTTAAATATTTGAAGGGGTGTCATGTTGAAAATGGAGCGAGCTTGTTTTCTGCTGGTCCAACACAGAGCAATGGATTCAAACAACAATAAAAGACATTCTACCTAAAAGTTAGTAAGAACCTCCTTACTGTAAGAGGTGTTTGACAGTGGAATATGTTGCCTCAGAGTGTGCTGGAGTCTCCTTTGGAAGTTTTTAAGCAGAGGTTGGATGGCCATCTGTCACAGGGGATGTTTTGATTGTGAGTTCCTGCATGGCAGGGGATTGGACTGGATGGCCCTTGGGGTCTCTTCCAATTCTATACTTCTATTATTCTTGGAAGAAAGGGTTGTTTGGCAATGGAACCAATTGCCTAGAGAGGTGGTGGGATATCTGGAAGCCTTCAAAAAGAGTCTGGAAAGCTACCCGCTGGGGATGTTCTAGCTGGAGATCCTGCATTGAGCAGAGGGTTAGACTCAATGGCCCCTGATGCCCCTTCCAAACATTAGGAAACATTATGATTCTATGACCCGATGACTGTGTTCTCTTCTTCTTCCTCCCAACTGCAATTACCATGCCATATAACCTAGCATTAGGTTGTGCCTCTGTCCTTACCCTCCAAATATAAAGCCGAGGCTTCAGTCTCCACTTCAGTACCTGCCAGGTCCTCTTAAAGAGTTGACATTTGCAATCCTGACATTTTCCACAGCTCCATCTGGGAATTAATGGCCGGATATTAACAGCGATGGGGCTGTTTATCATAATTAGTCTCATGAAGCTATTGAGCATTCAGCTCTCCTTCCCTCCTGCCGCCTCTCTCCTTTTATTATCAGCTCTGAGGAGATAACTGTAGAAACTGGGAAAAGAGATGGCTGATTTATTTATTGATTGATTTATTTTGGTCTGTCAGGTTTAGTCTTTAAAGTTTGCCAAGCTGAGCATCTCTTCGTAGTGACGATGCCAAAATTGACCTGACTTGGGCATGTAATTGGAATTACTGGAGCCATTTGGTATTTTGAAAAGACATTTATTATTCTGACATTTTCTGTAATTTAGACTTCTCCCAACACAAACTACAGAGACAGTGGTGACAGGGATATATCAAATACTGCAGATATTATAGTACTGTTTCACCTGCAGGTGTGTAGTAAGAAAATCTTCCTTAGCCTTAGGATTACTAGACCAACATTTCAGTAAATAAATAAATAAACAATGTTTATTTGAGGTGGGAAGGATTGCTTCCTACAGCCATAGGAAATATTGAACAAAGACAAAGACACTTTTCTACTTTTTGCTTGCTTGCTTGTTTATTTAATAAATATTCTCAATTTTCATCTTGAAAGCCCCCCATGGCTCACAGAAATGTGCTAAAGTACAAGTAACAACCTAAAAACAACATGGAACATTACACATCTTTTATTTACCCTTGTGTTTGTGCCTATGTGTGCTGTATGCCTTCGTGTTGTTTCTGAGTTATGGCAACCTATCACTGGATTTTCTTGGCAAGATTTGTTCAGAGAGGGTTTATCTTTCCCTTCCTCTGAGGCTGAGAAAGTGTGACTTGCCCAAGGTCACCCAGGTTTCCACTTTTCTTTTAAAAACCAAGTTTTAACCAGAAAATAACTGAGAGAAATGGATTGCCCTGACAGGATATTTTGCAATGTGGGAATCACAAGTGGTAGGTACTATCTTTCATGTCCACTTGCCTCACTCCTGAGAGTGGGGAGACTGCTGAAGGACCGCAGATCCTGATAGGGATACCTGGAAAGGTATACCTGGGACAAGGCAGTCTTTTGGATATTCTAGCCCCAAACTATTAAGACCTTTAAAAGTTAGCATCAGCACCTTAATTTAGTGTGATTTACTGAAAAACAAAAACAAAACCAGTTTGTGTTATAGTAAGGGTTGGCCAGGTTGAAGGAGTGTGTATGTGTGTATGTATGTGAAGATAGAAAGTCAGGTGTGGGCTGTCTGGAAGAAAGGAAGTTTGCATATAGATCCAGCCTGGATAGGAGAGTGAGGTGGGGAGGCATCCTGTTTTTCAAGGTTTAGGGCTCAAAACTGTCTGACAGGTCATTATGAATTTTGTTTGTTTGCATCTGCATTTTTACAAAACAGAAACAGAAAAAGCATTTCATCATCACGACCATTAACATCACCATCTTTACCATTCTTGGAAGGAGTTAGAATCGTGACTACCAGGAAGGCAATAATAAAACAATAAATGAAATACTGCAAAATGGATTAAAGCATAACATTAATTTATTAGCAGATTAAACAATATGCAAGATGTTGTTATTATTGTTGCTGTTATTATTATACTGTTATGCATATCAAATTATTGATATTCCCCCATTTCCCCCTTTGCACTGAGTCTAATCTTGCTTTCTGTATGATATGTTCTGCAAAGAAATTAAACTGATAGGGTGATAAAATGCAGCCTTATCTGAACCCCTCGCCCTTGTTGATGGACTGCCATTACGTTTCTCGATATTATGTCCTGCCAGGGACCTCTTGTCCAGAGTAGAGATTATGCATCAAGGCAATCAGAAGTTGTAGCATTCCCATTTCTTTTAGAGCAAAGCATAGTTTCTCATGATCTCCCAGTCAATGGTTTTGCTATAATATATAAAGCACAAGTAGATTTTTTGCTGAAATTTTTTGCTATATTGTATTAACCAAATTATGTTTGCAATATGATTCCTAGTGGTTCTTCCTTTTCTTAATCCATTTTGGAATGTCTGGTATTTCTTGTTCATATATGGTAAAAGTCTTTGTTTCAAAAGCTTAAGAATCACTTTTCTTGCACAGGAGATCAGTGCAATAGTCGGTTGGTTGCTTTAGTCCTTGGTATCCCTTTTAGTGGGTCTTGAATATATATTGAGCATTTCAGTTTTTGGGCCACTGTTTTGTTTTCCATATTTGTTGACAGAATTTTGTTAGAATTGGAATAGATACTGTGTCTGTAGCAAGTTAAAACAGAAGTTGCTTCACTTTCTGTTTCAAAACAGCCTTTCTGGGCCTAAATTAGTCTAGGAGGTCCTAAAAGTATGTCAACAATGCTCCTCCCCCCCGCCGCATCATAGAGGGTATTTGGGATAAAAATGGTAACAAAAGGGAGGGATCCTAGCTAGGCAGGCCCTGGGAATGCCATGCAACCTGTGGGCTACCTTTTGTTCACCCCTGTAGTAGCCTTTTTCTTTTTGGGTTTTTCTCTAGTCCACAGAATAAAAATGATTGCTGCAAGATCTTCACCTTATTTTCCTTCTACCTCCCCTTGATTTAGCCTTGAGTATGAACATTCATAAGCAGAATGACTACCTAGAATTCACCCCCATATGTTCAGGGTTGCATACCTCTTCATTTATAACTGGGAGACTGAACTTCAAAAGCTGTCTTCATCTTTTTTGTGTGCTTGATCATGTAGTACATATCAGATTGAGGAAGGTAACTTACCCATCAGTTTTTGTGGTCCACTTTTGTCAGATCATTTCATGGGAGGACCCAAGCTGCAGAGTCCATGGAGAGGAGAGAGGTCTTGCTGGTGTGATATGGTAAAAATTAGGATGAGAGATCCAGTTAGGAATGATGTTCTGAAGATGACAGTTAAGGAAATAGAAATTGAGGGTCTGATTAATAGTGTGTGTGTGTTGTGTGCCTTCAAGACATTTCTGACATGGTGATTCTAAGGTGATTGAACCTATAATGGGGCTTGCTTGGCAAAATTTGTTCAGAGGAGGTTTGCCATTCCTTAACATTTTTGCCTGATGAAGAAGCTAAGGAAGCTTTGGAAGCTTGTATTTTTTGCATGTTGGTTGGTCCCATAAAGGTATCACTGTTTTGTGGATTTTGGATTATGTTGTATTTTGCTTCATGGCCAACATGTCTGCCCATGAATATGTTTGGTTTACTGTTACTGTTTACGTTGCAATAATGTAATGATGTAATGCCGTGCTGTTCAAAGTGGTGGTTACAATAATGCAATGTGGTGCTGTTCAAAGTGGTGGTCTCTGGACCAGTGCTAATCTTTAAGCCATTGGTTGCTGGTCTCTGGAGAATTTCCAGGAAAAACAAATTGTAGTCAGTATGCACAAATATGGTTCCAGTCCCTGGCACATTGGAAAAAATAATAAGTGCCAGTCCCCTACACCAGATAATTTGAGAAGCACTGGTATAACACACATTGTGTTCCTTTGTGAACAGTTCAGAAACTTTAGTAGGTCCAAAGCACTGCAGCCAGGCTTCTGACCTGGACAGGGAACATGCAGCTCCTCTCATGAAACAGTTTCACTAGCTATGGTTTTCACTGTACCCTGCTGTATATCTACATCTAATTCTATATACTTGGCTATTCTAGTCATGTCCCCCCCCCCCATTGTTTGGATGTCTCATTTCTCTTTCTGTTGCAATCCTGTCTTCCAGTGATCTCTGTCAATGTCTTGCTGGTTTAACTTCCAACAATTCCACTGTCTTTTTTCCAACCAAGTCAAAGAGATTATCCAAAGTCTCCCATCCAGATGTTTGCTAGGTAAACATAAAAGATTTTGTGTTTACACATTACCCATTAACATTCTTTTGCTGATGTGAAGGTAGTAATTATAGAGCCAGATGGGGCTGTACATACAGTCATTGACACCAAGCCCACACACTGCTGGGTGGCATTTTTTAATGAGAGGCCAACCACTAGCAGGAAGATCAGCAAAGCAATTAAATACTGAATTTCTAAATCTACTGCATAGCTTATTCCAGGTGAAAACAAAGTGCTTTTGGCTGCAGCATTTGGCAAAAAGAGTGCAGTACATGAGATACACTCCAAGCTAATGTGCAGATTCCCCTTGTTACAACATGATGGTAATAGTACAATAATTATATGCCATCACCTGCAAGCATAATACAAAGACAACAGTGTGCAGTCCTGAAATCACTGAACATAATAATACTTTGCCAAAAAAGTGTACTCTTTCATATCCTCTTACCACAGGATGACCCTGACTCTATGGAGAGCTCCACACCAACACTTGCTGGTTCTGGTTCTGGTATGGGGAACCTTTACCTAATTTGAGACTCTCCATAGGATCAATCTGTCAACAAATATGGAAAACAATATAATGGCCTACATATTGGAAACACTCCATATACATTCCAGTGCCAAAGAAAGGGCACAACATTAATTGCAGTAATCACAGGACCATTGCATTAATTACAAGGAAAGTGCTGTTCAAATTCTGTAATAAGGACTTTTACCATATATATATATATATATATATATAGAGAGAGAGAGAGAGAGAGAAATGCCAGATGTCCAAACTGGGATCAGGAAAGGAAGAGGAACAAGGGATCATATTGCAAAAACATTATCTTGTATAATGGAGCACAGCAAATAATTTCAAAAGAGAATCAGCCTGAGCATTGTAGATTATACCAAAGCCTTGATTGCATAGATCATGAAAAACTAAGGATTGCTCTTAAAGAAATGGGTGTGCTACAACATTTTTTATGATTCATAACCTGTATTCAGGACAATAGGCTACTGTTAGGACAGAATATGAAGAAATGGAATGGTTTCCAATTGGCAAGGGGGATTCAGGTAAGGCTGCATTTTCTCATCCTACCTATTTAACTTGTATGCCAAACATATCCTACATAAAATAGGATAAGATTTGAGGAAGGAGGGGTGAAATGTGGACAAAGGAATATCAACAATTTAAGATATGCAGATGACACCAAAGTCAAGGGTAAAAGTGTAATGTAAGGTTTACAGTTGAACATTAAAAAAAAAGAAAGACCACAGACAATTTACATAACTTTAAAGCAGACAATTAAGACAGTGGCCCAGTACAGACCACCCAAAAAGGGTGGTCTGCCAGCACCCTGGTTTGCTCCACAAGGAAGCCATAGTGGACAAATCGTGTGGCCTCGAGGAGCAAAAAGAACCTGCAAAAAGAGGCGCTAATGGCGCACTCGCGACATCCTTATGGTGCTGCGATGTGCAAATGCTAGGCATCCGTCATGTCAAAATAGCGGCGCCCATCTGTACGGAAGATGTACTAGGGTTACGGGGCATCTGTAAGCGACACCCCAAGGCAACTCTAGCATGTCATCAAGATGTGCCACGAGGCCCATCTGTACCGGGCCATTGAAATAGTTCAAGATTTTCCATACCTTGACTCAGTCTTTAATTAGAATTGAGATTGCAGTCAAGAAACCAGAAGTCTAGGACTTCGAAGGGCAGCTATGACGGAGCTAGACAAGTGCTTGAAATGTCAAGACACATTACTGAATAAATACTAAAGTTAAGATTGTCTGTGTGAAATCTGGACAGTGGAGAAAGCTGATAGGAAGAATATCAACTCATTTGCAATATGGTGCTGGAGAAGAGTTCTACAGTCACTGTGGACTGCTAAAAAGATCAATAAACGGGTCCAGAACAAATCAAGCCTGAACTCTCCCTAGAAGCCAAGATGACTAAACTGAGAGTGTCACACTTTGGACATATCATAAGCAGACATGATTCCCTAGAAAAGACAATAATGCTTGGTTAGGTAGAAAGCAGTTGGAAAAGAGCAAGACCCCATTTGACGTGGATGGACTCAATCACGGAAGCTAGGGCCCAGAGTCTGCAAGAACTGAGTATGGCTGTTGATGATAAGGTGAGTTGGAGGTCTCTTATTCATTTCTTTTTGTTGTTGTGTGCCTTCAAGTTGTTTCCAACTTATGGCAACCCTATCACAGGGTGTTTTTCCCCCCAAGATTCATTCAGAGGAGGTTTGCTATTACCTTTGTTTGAAGCTGAGAATGTGTGACTTACCTAAGGTCACCCAGTGAGTTTCATGTCAGAACAGGGAATGAGACTCTGGTCTCCAGAGTCATAGTCCAACACTCATACCACTACTCCATGCTGGCTGTCCTCTCATTCATAGGATAATCATATGTTGAAGATGACTTGACAACAGATAACAATGACAACAAGATAAATTGGGGGTGGCCAAAGCTCCAGGGATCAATTTCTGAACTTGCCCCCCCCCTCCAAACTGCATTCACAGCACATTTAAATATATCCAGAAGTAGTCAGACATCCACTTCTGGGTTTGAGTGAAAAAATGTTTGTCTTTTTAAATGTGTGGGGTTTCCTGAACTTTGTATAAAAGGAAAATGCCCTCCCCAAGACTTGTAGTACTGTCAAATATCCCTTTTGCCCCACCCAAAATTCAGAAAGGGGATTCCCAAGAGCCATCACCCGGGGAAATATATATTATATGTCATGGCCAGCCATAAGGAGGACTCAGAGGACGACGAGGAAGACAGCTCCTCAGGTGCAGGAGGAACCTGAGGCTGTGCCAGGCCCCAGTTCTGCTCTGCTAGGTCTGAGCTCTGCTCTCCCAGCCCCAGTGGATTTGGCTCAGCCAGACCCTAGTTCTGTGGGATCTCCTCCAGTGGAACCTGAGGCTCAGCAGCCCATCCTTGCCCCAGTAGAAGTGGCAGACCTGAGAGACATAGAGCAGCAGAGCATTGAGGTTCCTACCTTTAGCCAGAGGAGATCAGAAAAGGCATGCCTTCAGCGTTCCAAGAGGCTTGCTGAAAAATGCTCATTAGACAATTAGCAGCTGTGATAAGGAAGCTAGATATAAGGCACCTGGCAGACGCTGAGCTCTCTTGCCACAGACTATTAGTTCTCATTAGTGAATGCTGCTTGGTCTGACTCCTGGCTTCCTAGACCCTTGACTGCCTTTGAATCCTTGACCTCGGACTGGACGCTTTGACCAACCCTCTGGCACTCTTGACCTTGAACTGGATTGGTAGTATTGCTCTCTGTAATCCTGAACATTGGACTGGCTAGTGGCTTATTCTATTGGACATTGTTTGGTATTGTTGAGGAACTGCTTCTTGGCAGCTTGGCGTGTTTACCTTTTGCCCAGCAGGCTCAGCATTCCCGGACATTATGGTTTTTGCATGAAGCTTGGGTGTAGAGAAACATTTTTCATGACCTCTAGCATTTGAATTAGTCCTAACCTTCTAGATGTCATTGAAAAAAATTCAGTGTCATATCAGGTACTTTTCATGCACAAGATTCCATGTTCAATCTTTGGTATCTATGACAAGTAAAACAGTCCAGAAGTACTGAAGGAGGACATTTTTCTTTCTGAAGTTGCTTCTAGTGAATACTGATATATTAGGATAATGTGGACCTCTGGCCTGATTTACAACTGTTTAAAGATGGGGTGGGAAACCTGTGGGTCTCCAGATGTTGTTGATGGACTTCAGGTCCCATCCAGCTTGACCAGTATTGTCAGTGGTCATGAATACTATGGGTTGTAGTCCAACAACATCTGCATGGCCACAAGTGTCCCTATGCTCCTTTAGGGATTGCTTAGATGAAGATAACAGATTTCAATTAACTTTGCAAAAGGGAGAATGACTCACTCTTTATCTAGTAGAGTTAAGCACCTTCATAAATGTCCAGGGCAAAGGCATAATAGGGGTGAGGGTGAATAATAAACATTTATGGCACTCATAAATAAATATGGAAATAAAATCAAGAGTGGCACAAAACATTTGCTTAAAAGCTCTAAATACCATGTCACAAATTTTGGAACAATAAAATGAGGGAAAATGCAGTTAAAAACAATAACATTGTTTTAACAGCTTTGATTACCACAGCTTAGTAAATGTGAACATACTGAATTGGCCACTTGTGGGCCAATGCAATTTAAAAAATGTTAGAAATTATGTCTTTAGGTCCATATGTTTATTTCTCCCTGGAGTGGCACTTCTGCTTTGCTTTTAGTATGCTTGCAAATGGTTTGGCATCTGAAGAACATAAACACTGAACATGAGATATGCTACTTGTCATGGAGAATCTCAGAGAAAGGATCAGTCTCTACAAAAACCCATGAGGACACCCCAGGAGGCAGAACAGGGAGGATGGAAATTTGGGAACAAGAGCTGAGATGCCAGTATGGAGCAGCATAGTGACTTAACGTTAAACTGGGTTAAACTAAACTAAGCTGATTAGCTACTGAGCCAGAAAGCAGTACAGTCAATTGCTCAGTGTTCAAGATTATATCCTATAGCAGAGAGGAGGGAACCTTTGGCTCAGCAATTTTTTTAGACTACAAGTCTTACACTGGAACTGATCGGGAATCATTGACCACAACATATCAGATGGATAAAGGTTCCCTATTCCTGTTCTACATCAAAATTGTATAAGACTGCACAAACTCTCATTCTAGATGCTTTGTAATTCATAGGGGACAAGACAGAATACTGAATTTAGCTTTGAAGATCACACTGGAGTTGGAAGGTTACAGCTGGTTTATATAAATGACTACATAAGCTGCACATAAATGTCTTGGACAGAATAGATACTAGGCTACAGTACTTGGGCATCTTAAAGTTGATTGTGATGCTCTTATTCTGGAATTATGGAGCCTACATGAGGGCCATACCAAGGTCAGCCAGGACATAATGCATGTTTGCGAAAGGGTTCTTGGGTCTCTGACATCTGATGTAAAGGTTTTGCCCTGTTTATCAGGCAAGGACCAAAGGCCAGACACTTAGTATTGGTCTCAGTTCAAAGCACTGAAAGCTTAATTGTGCCCACCACTAGTGTCAGGGGGCAATATCATACTCCCATTTTTCACCACTCCTCCTTCGAGTCATTAGGCAGTACTGTCATCTATTTCAAGTGTACAAAAGCTACAAGCTGGGCCTGGGCTGAGATAGGGATCACAAAGCACAGAAACTTCCTTTCAGGGCCTCAGCTTAGCCATGAAATGTGTGCAGAAATAACAGACGGGCTGTTTCTAAGAAAATGCAGCATGCCTTTTCCTCATCACTCACTGTACATCATAAGATTCATGACTTTTGTGTGTCTATTATTAGCAAGGAGGTGAATGGTGGTGAGGTGAATGAGATCACAGAACTGATATTGTGTTTTAGAGTGATTCTATTTAGCCAATCTACTGTGAGATAAGGAAGCTAGCTATGAAAAAAAATTAAAAAAACAGACTCTTTCTCATTATTAATGGAGAACAGACCTTGTAAATTCAGTTTATGGATTGAAGTTCTGCAATCATTTTCAGGGTGATAAAACACTCTCTGATCTGGGAAGTGTTAGTGTTTGCACTAATGCATCAATGTTACATTGTGAGAGTAAGGCAGTTCATTAATATTAAATGTAAAGAGCAGCTTGTACACCAAATTGCTAACAAACTCATTCATCATTAAATCATCAAATTAGAAATTAATTCAGAATTACTAAAATGGCCACCATGACCCCCTAAACTATACCCCAAAAGTAATGGATTAAAATAGTGAACTGTTAATCATGTTTCAAAAATATAATATTGCTGGCTTTTAATGATTAAAATAATGAATTTAGTGTTGAAATTTTTTAACAAATTGGGAAGACAATTTTTTTGTAATTAATTATTTTCAAGCTCTAAACATACCTAACCTCAAAGAGCAGCAACAAAACCAAGGAAGATTCAAAGGAATTATTTTATAATGTGAAAGATGCCAGCCACAGATGCTGGCGAAATGTCAGGAAGAAATTCTTCTAGAACATGGCCACATAGCCCGAAAAACCCACAAAAAACTATGGATGCTGGCCACGAAAGCCTTCAACTTCACATAAAAAGATTTGTTGCTATTGAGAAAGGCTGTTATCAGTAGAAGAGTTGTCCAATTTGATATTCATTTGTTCCTGTATGGAGAATAGTCATTACTTACAAGTGACCATTCACGTATCAAAGTATCATATAGTGGGACTATAGCTTTACTACAGGCAGTGTGTGGAAACTTAGGCCACCACATTGTTGTTGTTGTTGTGTGCCTTCAAGTTTTATGATGACCCTAAGGCAACCATGTCATGGGGTTTTCTTGGCAAGATTTGTTCAGAGGAGGTTTGCCATTCCCTTCCCCTAAGGCTGAGAGCATGTAAACTTGCCCAAGTTCACCCAGTTGGTTTCATGGTTGAGCAGGGATTCCAACCCTGATCTCAAGACTTGTAGTCCAGCACCCAAACCACTACTCCGCTCCATCACCAGGGTTAATAGGTATTCCATATTTTGAAATATTTCTTATTAGTTTGATATCCCTAAAGAATCTGATTCAACACAGAAGCTATGTTTTAGCCCTGCTGGGATGACCAGTGTCCCCTTTTACAAAGGAGAACCCTTTATTTTGAAGGGCTGGCAAAGGGCTGTTGCCACAGTTAGCACCTCAGCAGAATCAGCAGGCTCACAGGTCATTTACCCACTCAAGAGTTATTGTAAGAGTGTGTGTGTGTGTGTGTGTGTGTGTGTGTGTGGCTTCTAGCATTGGTTGTTAGCAGGTTGGTAAGCACCCTTAACACCTATACCACTTTGTATAGCCTAAAGGATGGAGAATGATTCACCATCATGTGGCTATTACTATTTTGTCCCTTAGTCTTACATTAATGTAAAAATGTTGTTGTTAACTGTCCACGAGTTGACCTCAACCCATGGCGACCCTGCGGATGGGACACCTCCAAGAACCCCCATCTTCCACTTGGCTGCTTAGTTCCTGCAATCCCATGCCCATATCCGCCCTGATTGAGTCTATCCATCCAGTTTGTGGTCTTCCTCTCCTTCCTCTGTCCTCTACATTTCCTAGCATTATTGTCTTTTCCAATGATCTATGCCTTCTCATTATATGATCAAAGTACATCAGTCTCAATTTTATCATCTTGGCTTCTAATGATATCTCTGGCTTGATCTGTTCCAAGACCCAGCTGTTTGTCTTTTTGGCTGTCCACAGTATCCTAAGCATTCTTCTTCAGCACCATATCTCAGATGAGTTGATTTTTCTTCTGTCTGCTTTCTCTACTGTCCAACCCTCACATCCATACATAGTGATGGGGAATACATTGGCTTGGGCAATTCTAACTTTTGTGCTCAGCTGTATATCTTTATTCTTCAGTAGTTTTTCTAGTTCTTTTATAGCTGTCCTTCCCATTCCCAATCTTCTTCTTATTTCTTGACTGCAGTCACCATTCTTGTCTATGGCCCATTACAGACGGGCTTAAAGTTATGCGCAGAGCGCATACTAGGTTAAGGCGGGGCGTGCTTCCGCACTGCCCTAACGCTGTGCGCGCTGTGCGCGCACAAAATGGCAGCGCCGTTCCACACAGCTGCCGCCATCGATACGTCACGACCGTGCCACCTCCAAACGAGGTGGCGCGGTTGTGACGTATTGGGGTTGCGGCAGGCGCCTAGGGCGCCCTTTCCGCAACCCCGGAAGGAGCTCCGTTTCGGAGCTCCTTCCTGGTTTGGTCCGCTGGGCGCAGCGGACCAAAGGAGAAAGGGGCCAAACGGCTTTCCAGGCTGCGGGGAAGGGCCTTTTGCCGCTTCCCTGCAGCCCGGAAGCGGCAGATCGGGGCCTCAGCGGCTGCCGTCTGAACACTGAGGCCCCGATCTGGCAGGGAAAGGTGCCCTACAGGCTGCCCCAAAGGGGCGGTCTTATGCACCTATATTTGATCCTAGGTATGGGAATTCTTTAACTATAGGATCTCCCTTTTTCTAGAACTCAATAGCTGTACGATATCCTTCCATTTTGTTTTTCTTTAATGATCTACAATGGTAAAGGGGGGGAAAAACTACCCAGAGAGGCCACGAGTAAAAGTGGAGACAAATCTGCAGCACTTACCAGGGTGACCAGAGAGCCTCTTTTTCCAAGACAAGTCCTTTATTTCAACCTTCTGTCAAGGAGAAATTCCAAAATGTCCTCCATTTTGAACGTGCCTAAGAAGCGTGAATTTATATTTCTATGAATGGTTTTGGCTTTTATGTTGGGATGTCCTCCATTTTTCTTGAATGATGTACCTTTTACAATGCTTTGCCCTCCTTTGCAGTTAGGACGTCTGGTCACCCAGCACTTAGCCTGCCAAGGTCTGGTCATCAAGTGAGCCAACAGCCTCTGAAAGCATCCATTGTAAGCCACCCTCCCTCCCCAGTATGCAAATAAGAAATAGGGATGGTATAATAGTAACAGCTCATTGGCTGCTGCCTGTCTGTTTCAAGGCTGGCAGTCATAATGGGGGTCTAGATGTCCTGAGCGATTTAGGGTTATTCTTGTGCTCTGTACTTCTGACTTTGGCCACAATGGCCTAAAAACCTTGGTTTCACCAACTGCCAGCAACCAAACACTCAAGGCCAACCCCTTTTCATAAGTGAAACCATCTCATACTATGTTGTGTGTAGCACTGGGCCTTTCTTTCACTGGTTTGGGGGACTGCTCCTGTGCCAAGCTTTGTTCCAGGCCCAAAGTAATACCCCAAAGTGGCTACTCAACAACAAACCCCTGTCTCAGGTACAGGTGCCATCTTGAAGCCAGGTCTTAATAGTGGAATAGGTATATAGACTGCATAATTATTTGAACATCAACTAAGATAACATGGTAGAAAGAGGATCTGTGAATCTTTGAGACCTTGAAGCTCTCACCTTTCTGCATAGAACATAAGAAGCTGCATTTTTACCAGGTCAGATTATTTGTCCATCTAAGTCAGTAGGATTTAGACTAGCAGTGGCTCTCTACAGTCTTGGGAAGGGGTCTTTTCTATCACCAACTTCCCCATCCTTTTCATTTTGAAGTGGAGATGCCAGATCTTGAACCTGTTGCCTTCTGCATACAAAGTACCTGCTCTGCTATGGAAGTATGTTGCCTCCCTTCTCTTGAGCTACAAGGCCAGGAAGGTGGCTGTTTAAAAGGGCAGACAAAGAGAAAGGCATCAGTAAATGCCTGATCCAGAGAATGGTATTTCTAAAGTCCTGTGAGAAGAGGAAACAACATGATCAGTGGTGAGTGGAAAAAGAGAAAAAGAATTAGATCAGACCTCAGGGTGATTATCTGCAAGAATTATCATTGTCCATGTAGTTCAAAAGTGCAAGATAGGTTGTTGTTGTTCGTAGTGGTGGTAGTGGTGTGTGCCTTCTAGTTGTTTCTGAAAGAATTAAGTAAAAGTCCTCCAGATTTCCAATGTGTTATATATAACAATGGGACAGCGAAGCATTAGTAAGGCTATATTTGGTCTGATATTGTTGTACCCAGCAGCTGTGCATCATTAGTATTTCAACTCACATGAGGCTGCTAGTCACACCTTTTTGCCAGTTAAACGCTCTCTTTTGCTCTATCTTGTCCTCTAGATATGACCAATTGATGAATCTCACATAAAGTCCTTCTTTTGGAGATTCTTGAATCTGCTTGTGGATTATGGATACCAAAAAGGACCAGTATGATGGTGAAGAGAATGACATAAATATGAGGCCTTATTCTTTGGGACATTACACAACTCAGGGTAAGTTTACTGCAGAACACGGCAATATAAAGTGCCCTTCAATACTCATATGCAGTCTGTTTTCCTAGCAGAAGCTGGTACACACTGACTCTTGGGGTGTAAGACTCACGAATCTGCTTATGAGGAATGCATTCTAATATAAATATGTAGAGGCTGGCCTTACCATAACACAGTGGATTCTTTCACAATACATATTTATAGTGCTGATTCCACTTTAACTGCTGTAGCAACATACTGTGGAATCTTGGGAGCTGCGGATGGGGGAAAGATGTGTTTAGAATTCTTAGCCAAAGAGCAATAGTGCCCCACCAAACCTCAAAGGCCAGAATGGCAAGTAAAATGGAACCATAGGGCTACAATTGTATATTACTTTTATTGCTGTTATTTTATTCATTTATTTCCTGCCTTTCTCCTAATACAGTGGCCCTACCATATCAGTGGGCTAGCCATCCATGGACTCAACAGTCCACAGATCACCCTGCCCCATCACTGCCCACTTACTATAATGGGCTTGAGCATGCACATTTTTTCTCATCTGCAGGGCCTCCTGGAACCAAACTCCTGCAGATGGGAAGGTTGCACTATAATGGGGCTCAAGGCAGCTAACAACATACTTAAAAACAAGACCTTGAAACAGTAGTACTTGCACTGGTGACCTCTCGACTCTACTTCTGCAGTGCTCTCTACATGGGGCTACCTTTGTACCAAGTTTGGAAACTTCAATTGGTACAAAATATGTCAGCCGGGTTGTCATGGGCACATCCAGAACTGTCCATATTACACCAGTTCTAAAATCTCTTCACTGGCTGTCTATCAGTTTCTGGGCAAGGTAGAAGGTGTTGGTTCTACCCTTTAAAGCCCTACATGGCTTGGGTCCTGACTACTTGCGGGAGCGCCTACTTCCATACAATCATCCCTGCACACTTCAGACCTCTGGGAAGAATCTGCTACAACCTAAGAAGACCAGACTTTCAGCAGTGACCCAGAGGACTTTCTCATCAGCTGCCCCCCAGGCTCTGGAATGACCTGCTGGATGAGATTCGCCATATTATCACCTTGGAAGCCTTTAAAAAGGCTATTAAGGATATTCTGGCAGGCCTTCCCAGACTAGGTTAGATCCATTAGATCCATTAGACTTGCCTCCCCTTCTGTTGACACCTCTATTGCTACTGATACCAAAATTGTTTAATACCATCACTCCCGTCCCTCCCTCCTCTAGAGGAAGATTCATTTCTTCCGCTAATCTGCCCGAAATTTTAATGTATTTCTATTGGACAGTTTTAAATTTTTTATGTTTAATCTCTTTTTATGGATTGATCACTGTTTTTATGATTGAGGAGAGGGCTGAGGTTTTGAGGTTTTTAAATTGTAATTTTTAATTGTTTGATGTTTTACTTATACTGTTGGAGTCTGCTTTGATTCCTTTGTGAAAAAGCAGAATACAAATAATAATAATAATAATAATAATAACAACAACAACAACAACAACAGTGTGCCCGTGTCATACGCAGCTTTCAGCATACGCTGAAAGCCACATGGGGAGGAAGGGGTGGCATGTCACATAGGGACTAATGGGATGTGCGCCCATGGCATGCGCATGCTGCTGCACCACCACAAGCATGAGCCCCATTTGTTTAAATAGGGCTTGAGCACATGTGTAATTTGCTTTACATAGGGGAGTCCGGAAGGGATCCCCTGTGTAAAGCAAGGGCACACTTTATTATTATGAGTGTAGATTAAAAATTATACAAAGCTTCGATAAAAGTAAAAATATAAAAGTTACTTTAAAAGAAATTAAACAATTTATAAAGTTAAAAGATTAAACCTTTAAAACCTCAACATTAATTAAAAGATGATAAAAACCATAAAACAGCACATCCAAAGCTGGGTGGCACATGAAAGTTTTCACTTGCCTATGGAAGGAAACCAAAAGAGAGCCACCCATGTCTCCCCAGGGTGGGAGTTCCTAAAACTGGGAGCAGCTACCAAGTAGACTCTCTCCCTCTTTCCCACTAAATGAGCCTGAGAAGCTAGTAGGACTGAGAGAAGGGCCTCTCCAGAAGAGCATAGAACTCTAACTGACTTAGAAAGGGAAATACAGGGGCTGTACAGACCGGTACTTTGTGCCAGCCTGTACGCACGGTGAGGGCTGAGTGTCCACATGATCGAAGCTCTTACTGTGCTGCCCAGCCGCCATTATGGCATGCGCCCATGATGACGCACGCCAGGTACAGTCCCCAAATGGCACTTATGACGCCCCTTCCAGGAAGCTGCTTAGAGCAGTGTCTTTTTGCTTCCTACAGGGAGCGGATTTGTACTGCTGCGTGCGGCTCTTGAGGCACCAATCCAGGGCAAAAAGGGGCGGCGTCCTACCACCCATCTGTACAGTCGCTCCATCCTTCAAGTAGCCTGTACCCAAGCCATATAGAGCTTTATAGGTCATCACCAGTGCTTTGAATTCTGCCTGGAAATGGACTGGCAGCCAGTGGAGTTGTTGCAACAAAGGAGTTGGGCGCTCTCTGTATCCAGCAACAACAATCTGGCTCCAGCGTTTTGGATCAACGGATGTTTCTGAGCACTTTTCAAAGGCAATCCCATATAGAGCACATTACAGTAATCCAAAAGGGATGTAACCAAGGCATATGTTACTGTGGCCATATCCAACTTCTCCAGGAACAAATGTAGTTGGTGCACTCGCTTTAACTGTGCAAATACATTTCTGGGCACCACTGAAAGCTATGCCTCTAGGCTCAGAGTTGAATCCAGGAGTACTCCTAAAGTGCAAACCTGAATCCCTGTTCCATAATCTGTCTTTTGACTGACCAGGAGCACCTCTGTTTTGCCTGGATTAAGCTTCAATCTGTTTCCTCTCTTCCACTCAGTTACAGTTGCCAGGCTGTGTTTAGCACAAGAATAGCTTCCTTGAATTAGGTGGAAAGGAGAAATATAGCTAAGAATCATCAGTATACTGGTGATACCTGACCGCCAAACTCTGGGCAATAGCTCCCAGATAGATAATCTGCCTCATCCAGGAATTCCAGGAGTTGCGAAGGCACCATACACTTGTGTACCTTAGCTTAAAAAGGGGATATTGGAGACTGGCCTATAGTTATCTAGAACAATAGGATACACGAAAGCCCCCCCCCCCAAAAAAGAGATCTTACAGCAGCCTCATTCAGGCAAGTTGTGTCTTCCTTGTCCTAAAGAGGCATTAATAACTTTCCTTACTCACTCAGCCTGTCCTCCTCTGGTCTGTTTAATAAGCTAGGGAGGGCAAAGGTCTAGTATACATGTGGTGAATCTCACCTCTCCAAGGATCCTGTCCACATTCTCAGGCTGCACAAATTGAAAAATATCCATCAACACTGGACAAGCAGGGGCCAAGGTTATATCCACTAGACCTGTATCAACTCTGGTGTCCAGGTCGGAGTGAATCCAAGCAATTTTATCTGCAAAGTGGTGAGAAAATTCTTTACAGTGGATTGTTGAGAGGCTTACATTTTCCTTTGGATGAGATGGTAACAGATCTCTGATCACTTGAAACAGCTCCATTAGATGGTTCTGTGAGAAAGCTATGGTGTTAGACAAAAATGTCTTTTTTGTTACCTTTATTGCCTTACCATAGGCTTTCAGATAGATTTTATCCTGTTTTCAGTCAGACTCACTTTTGAGTTGTCTGCCTGTGTTGTTCTCATCTCTGTCTTGTTTCATTGCTGTCAGCTCCTTTGAAAATTAGGGGGCAGGTTTACCTCCATTCTGTGAGAAGGAATGCTTAGGAGTGATTGTGTCTACCACCTATTCCAGTGGTGTGGGCATTTCTTCAGTCCAGAGATCAATCATGGCTTCATCAAGATTGCAAGACAAAGCAGCAGCAAATTGTATCAGGAAGCTATCTAGAATCTTAAATCTCCTCGTGTAGTCCATCTTAATGGGTCACCTGCCCCTGCAAAGACTCTGAGTCCTAGCATGTCTAAACCTGATCAAAAAGTGATCTGTCTATAACAACAGAACACTTCTCCATTCCCAGATCATCATCATTCCATCCTGAACAGAAAACAATGCCTAGAAAGGGCCCAGAACCATGAGCGAAGCCAGACACCACTTGTAACAGACTCATGATTGCTTTTGCTATGAAGTCCTCAGCATTTTCAGCCTAGAGGGGCTGCATGAAAGGGCTCAGCATTACATCCTGTAAAAATTACAGTTGTGTCTTGGATCCACAGAAATGTTCATTTACAGTTGGCCCTCCTTATCCATAGATTTTTTAATCCATGGATTCAAACATCCATGGCTTGAAAATATATATATATTTTTAAAGTATAAATTCCAAATAGCAAACCTTGATTTTTCATTTTATATAAGGGACATCATTTTGCTGTGCCATTATATTTAATGGACTTGAGCATCTACTGATTGAGTTATCTACAGGGGATCCTGGAACCAACCCCCAGTGGATAACAAGGTCCCACTGTACTTTACGCAGTTCCTTAATTTTTGGTTTTTTAACTTGAAGCTATGTCTCATCATCATAAGTTCCTTTTCTCACACACAGTGAGGAACATTCAGTGTTCTAGAGAGACGTAGTCTGGAAGTGATTTAGGGCTGTAATGTTGTGCATTGGGGTGCCTTTACTCGATGCCTGGATTTATGCTCTGAATGTAAATGGGTTCCTTCAGCTTTGCATCTGGACAATGCTACTCTCCTGGCTTTCACCATAACAGAAAGGAGATTAAAACAATAAATAGAATCCAAGGCATTTCTAGCAGGAGCGTTATATTTCCTGAACATAACATACTCAGTACAATAAAAATAGCTTCAGTATGTGCTCAGAACAGGAATGGCATTGGAAACAGGAGGACTAATGCTATCATTATGCCTTTCTGGCATAGGCAGTTAGCCAAGTGCATGACCCTAGTTGTTTCTAAATCAAGATGTAACACAAACCTACCTTTGACCATGTCTACATGGGCCAGAAAACCCCATGAACAGCAAGAGCAGTATTCTGGCTCCCAAACTGCCCTAAATTCCCCCTGTTACCTAAGCATTCTGGAGTGATGCCAGGTGGCTATCTACTCACATACATCCCATTGTGCCACCTGTTGCTGCCAGCTCAAGTTACTTTCTCTGAGGCTAAAAATGGCCAGCATCAATCACATGGCTGGGCACCTTGTTCTGACCACAGAGGGAGTAACTTGTCACAGTGGTAGTGGGCGACACTGAGAACAGCCACCCAGCATCACTCTGGAGGTCTCTGGAAAGATCTGGAGCAAAATGTAAGTTTTCAACATCTGTTTTAAGGGTTATATAATGTGGGTTTGGTGGTGACCTGGCCATATGTTATTTGGACAGTTTGCACCAAAATCAGGCCCTATGTCATCTCGACTGATTGCTGTAAAAACAGGGTGTGGGGAGGACCTGCTATTTGACTTGTTCAGACACAGCCTCTGTCTCTCCATCCATACAGGTTTAAGACAGCTTTATGAGAACCATCAGCTCTGTGATGCCACCTTGGTTGCTGAAGGAAAGAAATTCCCATGTCATAGGTGAGTTTCTGTATTTGCTGCTTTGCTAGCTTCTTTGGTGAATATTGGCCTGATAAATCAGGGCATGTCCTTATAGTTACCAAAAGGCTGCTTTACTTAGGAAGGAGGAGTTGCCTAACCAAAAGTAGAGTGCACACATCAGCGCAGAGATGCTCCAGTTTTGAGGGAATGTTATAACCACTAGCATTGCATATAACAAACTTTGTCACCATGAATCCTATCAGATCACTTCCCCTAATAAGCCAATGATTCTGTTCTAGCACTAGTCAGATGCCTGAAAAAGCTTAAATTTTTTAATTCTTGTCTGACACAAGCTCAATTTTTTATTTTTATATATATTTTTGTAAGATTAGCACAAATTCTGCTCTTGGTAATACTAGACTAAATTTATACAAATTACAGTTTATAATTAAGATTTATAAAATTATGCATACTGTGGGGAAAGTGGATAGATTCGCCCCCCTCCCTCTCTTAATAATAGAACTCAAGATCATTCAGTAAAACTGATTGGCAGGAGATTAAGGTCTGGCAGAACAAAGTACTTCCTCACACAACACATAATTAATTTATGGATTTAATTGCCATCCAATATGTTGATGACCACAACATTAGATGACATTAAAAGGGGATTAGAAAAATTCATGAAGGATAAGATTATGAATTGCTTTGAAAACTTGCTTGGGACTTCTAGGAATATAGCTCCTAGAATCCCCCAGCCAATATGGTCATGCCCATTGCTGGTAGGGACATTCTGGGAACAGTAGTTCAAAAAAGGAATGGCACAGTTATTGGCTATGGTACCTCCATTTTCAGTCATGAATGAGCATGACTTTTGCAGGCATAACATTACAAATGCCCAGGGAGAAGGACCAAACCTTTAGCAAGCACAGGTTTATAACTACACCATCCTACACCTGTTTGGATCCCCAGTAGCAATGTATCTTTAGCCTCCACTGGTACTGTCCAGCAGGTATAACTCAGGATTGTGTCCTACTCTTTCTAACAATAAGCAGCCAAGTGCTTCAGGTATTTCAGTAGCATGGAAAGATGACAATGGCCTCCTCCTGTTGTTTTTTGTACAGCGCTGTGTATAATTACAGCGCTATAGAAATAAAGTTTAATAATAATAATAATACATGATGCTCTTGACGTCCTTTCAAATAGGGAGATTTTCTGTAGATATTCTCCTTGGTACTGTGCCTCATGGTAATAGGTGAACACCTCTGTTCACAAAAAAATATGAGATCTCTACATGAACCATTTAGCCTGCAGAGAAATGTACATTTGAAAGGAAGTATAGACTAGCCCTACCACTTGTTTCAAAGCACTTGTGTTCTTTCATGTATATCCTTGACATTTCTCTCCTCCTAGCAGATTTACAGGTAAACTAGTCCAGAGGTACATGGGAGGTAAGGTGGATTTCCAAGTTATTCCAAATGACACTAATTGTGGGTCAAACTAAGCATTATGGGCACAGCAAATTCACTGTGATTGAACACATTTCCCCTCTAACAACAGAAAATAAGTGATCCAGAAGTCAGAACTGCAAATTAAGCCTCTTTATGCTTTTCAAAAATGAATGCTATACATTAGTGAGGAAAGGCATGTATTATGACAAACACATATTTCACCACTTGGGGGAGCACCTCTTCCAAATTCATTCTAAGTGTACAGTATTATATGGTTTGGCCCTGAGAAAGCTGAATATAAGTGTCCTTAGGGTTGTGAAATCGAAGGCTTTCATGGCCAGCATCCATAATTTTTTGTGGGTTTTTCGGGCTATGTGGCCATGGTCTAGAAGAGTTTCTGAAGATGCCAGCCACAGATACTGGTGAAACGTCAGGAAGAAACTCTTCTAAAACATGGCCACATAGCCCGAAAAATCCACAAAAAACTATGTCCTTAGAGTTCTTCCATCCTGAGTGGTACTCATTTCTGTTTAGAGACAGAAATGGACAAATTATCAATTTCATTTTTCTCAGTTATTTTAATTTTAGTTACTCCCAATTACTTATTATCTTAAAATTGTGTCCCATTTCTGGATCAGTCTATGATTTTTTTAGGTGGACATAAGGATGCTTACATTATTTTATCCTAATATATGTATTTATGAAAATAATATTGCCTGAAACAAACTATTGCAAGCCATATTCTCTTAATGTAATTCATATTTGTTCATGAGGCTCACTAATAGACATTTTTATGTAGACACCTGTATTTGGAAAGTTGCATCCCAAAATTCAAATACATTGGAATATTAAGGGGAAAATATGTTTTTGTTTGCATATTCAAGAAGAGTAATGCTAGGTAGTTTCACATTCATATGCAAAGTGAATGAGTTTCTCCCTGTCCCACTTTAGCTGGATTACATGAATTCAAAGGCTTTAGGGTATTTATAATTAGCATGAGCTCATTTCATGTTTTGATGCTGTTGCTTTACTGTCTTTCTTTACAGGGCTCTGTTGGCCTCATTCAGCCCCTACTTCTATGCTATGTTCACCAGGCCGTTTAGGGAATGTTGGGAAAGACATGTTGTGTTTGAAGAGATGAAATCTTCCATCCTTCAGAGAATCCTAAATTATATCTACACTGGGGAATTATTGCTCATACCTGAAACTGCTCAGGATCTCTTCACAGCAGCTAGCAGGCTTATCATCCTCCCATTACAGGAGATCATTGGCAAGTAAGACAGAATCCTGTTTTAGAAATGGAAAAGGGGCTATGTTTGGGTAGTTACTGGTGATAGTGGTTCCCAAACTGTGATCCTTCAGGTTATTTTAGACTGCAGCTCACAGAGGCTCCAGCCACCATGGCCAACAATAAGGAATTCTGGGAGCTGAAGTCCAAAACATCTGGCAGGCCAAAGTTTGAGAACCAATGCTTTAAGAGATATGGAGCTCCCCCTTGCAGGAGAAGGCACACTTTTTTGTGGTCCATAAATGACATTGAGGGTCTATGAGTAGCCTTCAGAGGACCTGTGAACCAAGCACCAAAATGAAAAGAAAGTGGATTTCCTTCCTTTCAATTTCCTCCTTGTTATTTTGAAAACTTCACCACAGCCCGAGAAAGACAGGCTGAAAGGGGCATGGTGACGGCAATCCTAGGGTTCTGGACTGCACAGCAACCAAATGGTCTGGAACCCTAGTATGTAATGGCGGTGTCCTGATGGCAGTGTCCCGTCCACATGGGCGCCACCATCTTTATGTAAGGAATGTGCAGCATATGTACGTTGCTGTGTGTCCGTTACGTCACGAGTGTGCCAGTGGTGCACTCGCGATGTAACCTGGACACCGCAAGAAGAACCTGGAAGTACTGGGTTCTTTTTACTCTGGAGGGACATCACACTGTTTGGCAGCTGTGGCATCCCTCCGGAGTTAAAATGAGCGCCTGCAGACCGCCATTTTCGGGTGGTCTGTACTGCACCTTAGGTACATTTTTCAGGTGTGTGTGTGGGGTCCCTAGCATTCATCAGGTTTTCATAGAGGTCTGTGATCCCAAAAGCTTTAAGACCGTTGTTGTTGTTGTTGTTGTTGTTGTTGTTGCGTGCCTTCAAGTCATTTCCAACTTGAACCTATCATGGGATTTTCTTGGCAAAATTTGTTCAGAGGAGGTCTGCTATTGTCTTCGCCTGAGGATGAAAGCATGTGACTTGCTCAAGGTCACCAGTGGGTTTCATGGCTGAGAGAGAATGAAAACCTGGTCCCCAGAGCTGTGATCCAACATTTAAACCACTCACTACACTGGTGCCCAAAACCATTATACAACACCACTTATTTAATATTTTTGCAACAAGTCTGAAATGAATAAGAAACATATCAGGATAGTAAATGAGAACATGGAGATATGTGCCACAGAATTTTCAGTACCAGTATCTGCTGAATAGAAGGTGTCCCATGCTTATTTTCCTGGAGTATATTAAGTAGGCTTTTCATACCTATCTTTAATATAATGAATCTCTTCACCCCAACCAAGGTCCAGGATCATGGCAAAAGTCAAGGATCAAGATCTTGGCAAAGGTCAAGGACTATATTTCACCTGGTCCACAGTCAGTTTCAGTTTTGACATGAACTGGTAGGGCCAATAAAGAATGAGAAAATTCCTGGTTCATACAGGAGTCTCTTAAATGTGGAGGTTCATAGAAAGCATCACCACATTCCTTATTCACCAAAAGAGAATTCATTTAAGGAAAATGACTAGGACACTCCCACTAACCCATAAGAATTTACCTGCAGCTGAGGGGCTAGTTTAGGGAATCTTCTTAGTTAAAAGTGATGTAAGATGTTCCTTACTGACTCTCTTTGTAGGGCACTGTTGGCCTCATCCAGCCCTTCCTTCCATCCATGCCATTTTCACCAGGCCTTTTAGAGAATGTTGGCAGACACATGCCTTTGTTTGCAGAGTTTTCCTGTTGCCTCTTCTCCTGGACTTCACAAAAGAAAAGTATTATATAGCTGTGATCTGACATTTATGCTCACTGTTTCATTCCCACAGTATCTTTGGACTTGTTGATCTTTTGCTTGGCCCACTGGTACCTTCCCTTACTATGGCTTACCTCTGTTTCTACTGGTCTCTTCTTATCAAGTCCTGATCTGCTGCCTTCCAATGCTGATCTGCTACATCTTCCTCTCCTAGGAATTCCTCTTTTTAACACAACTTTAAAAGCCCTTAGATCAAGAATGAAGAAACTACAACATATAGGTAATATGTAGCTCCCCATGGCAAAATAAATAAATAAATGTTTTGCTCCCAAATGCATTCTGAAGGTGTGAGGGGGGGCATTTTTACCATGTTTTTGGTCCTTTTAAAGATAGTAGATTAGAAACTGAAGTGAAGTGGACCTTAAACAAGGGGAAAGTGCCCTCCACACCCTCCAGGAGCATTTGGGGACAAAAGGTGAACTTTTTGTAGATGCATGTATGCAGTGGAAGGATGTGGCCCTCCAAGGTCTCTTAAGGAGCCAATGTATCCCCCTAAACTCCAGTAGTTGCCCACATCACCTTAGATTCTAAACAGTCACTCATTCGTCACCTTCTGAGAGACATACCTTCACCTCTTTTCTTCTCACTGTTTAGAAGTTTAGGCAAAGTGTGTGAGGAATGGGGAAGGTCACTTCATAACTATAGGAAGCCTAGGGAAAGATGAATGGCAGCTTATAGTCCAAGCAAAGTGGGAATGCTTCACCCTAAAATGGAATGGGGATGAGAGGCACTTTACTGTTAGGTCCACGAGGTGACCATTAGACAGATGGAAAGAACTGCAACCTCACCCTAACTATCTTGGTTTTCAGGGTTTAACAAAAGATACAACTACATGATTTTCAAAAACCTTGACAAATTCATTGCCAAGTTCACAATGTGGCCTTCTATGCAGGGGAACACAATTCAGCATGCTAATGGGTGTGATCAGATCATTACCTTTTGGAGTGTAAGATTTCTTAGCAGTTTCCTGTTGGTGCTCATTTCTTCTCTCTCTTTTCCCAGATTCTTGGCTGACAGTATTTCTATGGACAGCAGCCTAGGGACTTATGCTTTGGCATATGCTCATAACCACCATGCTTTGCTCCGTGTGGCTGCACATCACATTTTCTTGAACTTTGAACCTCTTTCTGCACATGAGACCTTCCCAGGCCTGGATCTTAGCACAGTGGTCAGCATTATTTCTTCAGACAAACTTCTAGTATCCTCAGAACTGACTGTGTACCATGCTGTGCAGCACTGGGTGAGGTCTCAACCAGCTGAGCATCTGTCACTGATCAAGAAGCTCATGAGACAAGTCCGCCTCCCACTTCTAACATCTGAGGAGGTTGCTACTGTCCAGCAAGATATCATTGCAGAATATGGGCATGCACATTTGCAATGGGAGCAGCTGGATGGAGCTGGGAGACTCCTGAAGTGTGGGGGTCTCAGGCATGGCATGTATGATGACTGGATTGTGAGTTTGGGCCTTTTTGTAAGCAACATGCAAGGAGGAGTGGTTGAACGTCTGAAAACTCATTTCTTGGGATTCAACCTGCAGATGGAAAGTTGGGAGGAAATCCCACCTTTGATGTACCTTGACTCCTCTGGCTTCTTGTCTGTGGGGCACAAGCTCTATGTCTCTGGGGGGCAAAGGCTCAATGGATCTGTCTTAGGCAATCTACATGAATTTGATGCTCTTACAGGCCAGTGGATACAGCTGCCTTCCATGTCCATACCCCGTCGTGAACACGGCTTTCTAGCATGTAAACAGAAACTCTATGCACTGGGGGGACGGAGTGGAAGAAGTGTGCTTGATTCTGCAGAAAGCTTTGACTTGGTACAGAAGTTCTGGTCTCCCATTGCCAGCCTACCCTTTGCAGTCAGTCATTTTGCTTCTGCCACCCTGAAAGACAAGCTGTACCTAATTGGAGGATTCTCTCACACAAGGGCAAGTGGCCTTGCTCATCGTGGCATCCTGATTTATAATACAAACTTAAATGTGTGGAACCAGGTGCCCCTGGCTTTTCAGTGTTACAAATCAACGGCAGTGACCATGGACAATGGGATTTTTGTAATAGGTGGATTAGTTGAGGAAAGCAGCCGGCGTGAGACCCCTGGCACTGTAATCCGAGCTCTGATTTCTGGCACCCATAAGTGCTTTTTCCTCAGCAAGGATGGTACTGTGAGCCAGGATGTTGCCATTCCAGAGCTCCCCATCCTGGTCTTGCCGCCCTGTGCAGTGCAGTGGCAAAGACGAATTCATGTGCTGGTAGGGAATACAATTTACCAATGGAAGCCTGGAGAGCCCAGTTGGACCAGAAGTCGAAAAAGTGCTCCCAACACAAGGGTGACATTCTTAACTGTGGTTAATGGTGTGATGCTGAGGGTACCAAAGAAAGCTCTGCAGCCCCTTTTACGAGAAGCCTCAGCAGCACTGACAGCAGTTTGGGTAGCTGATCAACAGCCTTATTGATGCTCCCAAATCCAGGTCACTTCCTCAGTTTCTCCATGGCACCCAGAAGTGGGAGTACCACCATACCAAGCTGTTCCCCTTGAGATCGTTAGTCCTGATTTCTTTAAGATTTGAATACACGTACATTGTTTGCTTCTTATAGCACTTGAGACAGGGTGTCTAAGGCTGAGACTAGTGGCCTAACTACTGAATAAATCACATTCCTACCACTTGTGCCTCTTGATGTTAGAAACAAGTGCCTGGGCAAACTCCCTTCATCTTGCCCATTTGTGTTCTGTCTTCTGTCTTAGTCATTGTACGCTTTCTTTTCACCTATGTCATCTGATCCTGTACACATTCACATAATCCTGTACTCAGTGCTTTATTTTCTTTCTTCTCCTATCCTTCTTACCCAACTCATTAATTTTTTTTTACATGAAAACTATTTGATCTCTCTCTCTCTCTCTCTCTTTCTGTTTTCCTCTTCTCATCCCCACACATGTTTTTCAATGTTTAGGGATAGCACTTTTAGTTTTGTTTCTTAACATGCAAAGCAGAAACCATAGCCAGAAAGGGTAAAAAGGATGAAGCAAAATATTAAGAACAGCTATCATGAAGAGAGAGTCACTGGACCATAGATGCTGATGATAAACCTTCCTTTCAAAATATTAATTGGCTTAATATTTATACATCTGTATTGATTTTGTTATACATTTATATTCTGCTTTTCATCCATGAAGCACAAGAAGGTATATCTGTACATTAATCCTCTTTTTTGGTTTTTGGTTTTATTATCATAGCAACTCTATCAGGTCGGGGAGGGCAAAATATACTATTGATTGGTATGTGAGCTTCACAGTTGAGTGGGGATTTGAATTTGGGTTTCCACACTCTAAGGGTGTATCTACATTATACATTACAGCCCTCTGAAGCCACTTTCCCTACCATGGCTCTATCCTATGGAATCCTGCAATGTGTAGTTTCATGAGGTACTTAGAATTCTCTGTCACAAAACTGTCATACCATAACCTGGGGAAATTTGGTGACCAAAATACCAATCCTAGGATTCCACAGAATACAGCCATGGCTGATAAGGTGGTATCAAACTGCTCTAATTGTGCAATATGGATACCAACTAATACAACTTCACTAACTCTTCTGTCCTGCTCTCTGTCTGCTCTATAGCTAATAGTGTTCTAGCCATTTGGGGGGCAGTTTTTGCACAAGTAGGAAAAATAAATGGCAAACCTATTTCTACAGTGTACGATTCTGGCAATATATGTATGTACTAGTGTTGACGGTTGTATATTAAATTGTTTGCTGGTTCAAGGTGACAGAAGAGAGGTAGGGGAAAGAATTCCTGCACAAACAAATATCAGTAGCACAGCAGTGTCATTCCTTCCTTCCTTCCTTGCATTTACATCCTTTGGTTTAGCCAAAATGGCTCCTAGGATGACTCACACGATATGTCCTCATCAGTTTACGTGCTTTTCTGTCTGTGCATCTCTGTGCTGTGTGCCTTCAAGTCATTTCCTAATTATGACAACCATAAAGTGAACCTATCACAGGGTTTTCTTGGGATGTTTCTTCAGAGAGGGATTGCCTTTGCCATACTCTGAGAGAGTGTGACTGGCCCAGGGTCATTCATTGGGTTTCCATGGCCAAGCTGGGATTCAAATTGTGGTCTCCAGAGTCATAGTCCAATGCTCAGACTATGCTACTCTGGCTCTCTACACTGTACAGCTAGCATGTTATTAGTACAAGGCATATTTCAGTAATAGCATCAATAAATGCAGAAAAGTACACATCTAGTTCTGTGAGCCCACTTTCAGCCAGCAGCACCCCGCCCCAGGCAGTTCTTCTGAGCACATCCTCGTTTGGAAGGATTATACACAGTACCAAGCCTGTTTTTAGTCTAGGATCCATGATGAGGACCTGGGTCAGAAATGTTTCTGTATTTGTACTCTTCCACCTGTCTACTGACCCACACCTTCCATCTTAAATCGCTTTTCTTTTCTTTTCTGAAAGCATCAGCTATTCCATTCCATTCCACATATATGCACCCACAGAGTCCAGCAGAATGGGCCTACTATCATACACTCCAGGGACCTCTGCAGTACCAATAAGTCATAACAGTGCTGGTGTGAAAACTGGAGCAGGAGTTAATTATACTCTATAAATTATGCCCAGCAGAGCAGCCAGCTCCCACAGAGAAATGATTGCAGGTAGGCAGGTGAGATCTACAAATGGTCCTGCCCTATCTCTTTGATACCCAGCTTGCCTTTCTCTGTATCTCCTTTGACATTTTATTTCTCTCCTCCCAGCCGCTTTCTCAAAACTCTCTCACAAAGAGGATCACAAACTGCCACGGTAGTAACCCTTAACAATGTACACTGAAATCTTGGATAACAACCATAACCCCACTTGCCTGCCCTAGTAGCTGGAAACATGATTCCCCAGGGGAGTTGCTACAATGCGTCCCCAAATGTTATATCGCTCGCCTTTATGCAGCCACCTGCATGGCATAGTAATGGCCACCTGCTCAACCCTTCAGCTATATAAAGCACATCCACATCAAGCTGCTCAGCAGAGGCCTTGGTCTTTATAGCAATGGAAAAAGACAAAACAGCAACAGGGGAGACCTTTAGCTTGGGGAGAGAATTAAAGTCAGCAGAAACCCAATTTCGAACCTCCACAGGGCGTTTGGAACTAAAGTTCGAAAAATTTGAGTGAAGCATTACATTCTGCTACACTACACTCTCTCCTGGCCCTTGAATATACTACTGAAGCAAAGCATGCAAAGGGAACAAGTGTGTAAATTGTTTAATACACCCTTTAAAAATTACCTCTGAGCATTCCTTGCCTAAGAAGTAAAATAAATAAATAGATAAATGGGGGGGGGGGGACCCTCTACATAGTTCATGGGGTTGCTGTAAGTCGACAGGTAACTTGAAAGCACATGCACACACACAAACTTGGAATTCAGGTTTCTTTGCTTCAAATGTGAGGAAATTTAATTTTGCCTCAACAGATTATTTCAAACAGTAGAAGTCAATATCATATTTTGGAGGCTCAGGGTAGGTTTTATACAGAAATATTGAATGATGGCCACACTTACAAGACTAAAATAGGATATTTTACACCAGCATGGTGTAGTGGTTTGAATGATGGACTAGGACCCTGGGAGACCAGAATTCAGATCCCTGGAAATCCACTGGATAATCTTGGACAAGTCATATTCTCTCAGCCTCAGAGCAAAGGCAACGGCAAACCTCCTCTGAACAAATCTTTCCAAGAAATCTTATGGTATATGTTTTGTTTGATTAAAATAAAAAAATTAAAAAAGAAATCTTATGATAGGGTCACCTCAGGGTCACTATACGTTGGAAAGTACTCAGATGAACACAATAGCAGCAGCAGCAGCAGCAACAACAGTTCAGGCTACCCATGACTGAACAGTGGCAGGGGCAAACAAAAGGATCAAGGAGGGCTGGAGTAACTCCCCTTCAAGGAAAGTTTACAGCATTTGGTGTTGTACAGCTTAAAAGATAAAGAAAAGAAAAGAAAGAGGAAGTGATTAATAGGAGATAGGGAAAGAGGTGCATAAGATGATGTACACTGTGGAGAAAGTGGTTAGGCATAGGTCTGGATCCCTCTCTCATAATGCTTGGACCTGTGATCAGCTGCTCAAGCTGACTGGTGTGAAACCTGGGATAGGTTAAAGGAAGGCAGCACATAATTAAATTGTGAAAATCACTACTGCAGAATACGATGGTGGTTGACTCTTTGCCTCACGTTAAAAGGGAACTGGACAAATTTCTGGAGGATAAAGTAATGCAGAGCTGTTGGAGATATATCTTCCAAACTGTACCAGAAACAATGTCCTTCAGTGTATCGGTTGTTGAGGAACATAAGTGGGAGAGTGCTCTTGCGCTCATGTCTTGCTTGTGGCTTTCTTCTAGGGTATTATGTTGTCCAATTTCTGAAGAGTAGGTTTAGACTCGGAAGAAGGAGCAGTAAAGATAGAAAGAATCTAATCACCAATCTAAGATATATGGATGATATCATACAGCCCAAAAAACCATGAACTTGGAACAATTACTAAAGAAAGTCAAGGAAGAAAGTACAAAGGCAGGCTTGTTACTGAACATAAAGAAAAGAAAAATAATGAGCACAAAGGATCTCCATAAATTCAACTCAAAAAATGAGGAAATCAAAATAGTTTAAGATTTTCCATACTTTGGATCAAACATTGATCAGAGTGAGACTGCAGTCAAGAAATAAAAATACTAGGAATGGAAAGGGCAGTGATGAAAGAGCTAGAAAGGACCCTAAAAAGATATACAAATGAATACTAAACTTAGAATCATAGAAGCCATTGTATTTCCCATCACCATGTACAGATGTGAGAGCTGAACAGTGAAGAAAGTACAGTAGATGAAGAGAAAATCAACTCCTTTGAGATGTGCTGGAGAAGAGTGCTATGGATACTGTGGACAGCCAAAAAGACAAATTGGTCCTTGAACAGATCAAGCCTGGAAGCCAAGCTGATTAAACTGAGACTGTTGTACTTTGGCCACATAGTGAGAAGGCATGGCTCATTGGAAAAGGCAATAATGCTAGGAAAAGTAGAAGGTATCAGAAGGAAAGAAGAAGAAGGAGGCCACACACCAGATGGATGGGCTCTATTAGGGAGGTGACACACATGAATTTGCAGGAACTAAGCAGAGCAGTGGAGGACAGGGGGATTTGGACATGTCTCATTCACAGGATTGTCATGAGTCACAGTCAACTTGAGGGAAGTTAACAACAAACAAATTTATTGAAGAAGCGGTGTCAATGGATCATAGCCACCATATGCTTCTTTACAGAGTCCTGTCAGGCAAGAATTTCTTCCTACTCTTTGTGGGTATTGTATGTATACTTGAAATCCTAGGTCAGCAGGAATGTTGCACTGGCTTCATAACCTCTGCTTGGTTCAGAATCACATTTTGACTTTCATTAGTTCAGTTTTGAACACTGTAATTGAACTAATCAATGTCAAACTTTTCCTATATTAAAATGTAAATGAAGCAAATTATTCCAAGTCAGAGTTCACAGAGGTACTCAAGGGATGTAAATTTGAATTTGAGGGTTTGTCAAAGGAAATTAACACTCACATTTGATTTTAATGGCACTCTCCTTATTTAATCACCTGTGTATACGATTGTGGACAGTTGCATGTTTGTGTGCACAATTGTACGTTAGCCTGTTTTCTATGATCATGTATGAAGTTGTGTGGGTACATATTTATAACTATATGCAAGCACCAGGGCACATATACATCTGTATGTATAGAAATGAATATACTCTGGCCTCTGACTCTCATTTACTAGGTGAAAATGGAATTAATTTCCAGCCTCCTGACCCCTTTGGTTGCCATGGCATCTGAACATCCACAATACACCATGCTGAGCTTCGCTCTCCACTGATCCCAAGAGTTTGGAGACACCGTATAAACCAGAACAATACAGGTCTCTTTTCCTTTCTTTATTATGCCAAATAAAGAGGAAGTCAGTGACAGCAGATTACTCATTTGTACTATATTCCGTCTACTGCTGGAAACAATAAAAGCAACCTGGAGAAGCAACTGAAATTGTATCTTCCACAGGAGATGCTTAACGTGGGAGGAAATCTCACATTCTAGATATTTGTCAATAAACCAAAACATTTCTGTAGTGCTATTCAAGTGTTTTACATACATTACTATTTAAATTTATTTCTCAATTTATAAAATAATTTTGTAGACAGTCATCACTAGAGCCACCCCCCCGTCTGTCTCCTCACTTCCTCTTTCGTTGTCTTGCCTCTCTATCTCCATCGTTGTCTGTTCTCAGTCGCCCAGTCCTCCAAAGTTGCTTCCTTCTTCCTCCCCTGGGTCCGTCACTTCCCATTTCTAGATGCCTGCCCCAATCCGTCTCGTCTATCCGCCGTCGGTCCTCCAACGCTGCCTGTACTCTAGACTCCCAACTCCTCCTCCTCGAACTCCCCATCTTCAACACAGGTGCGTCTTTTTAATTTACCTACATGTCCAAGGACGTTCTAATTTCCTATCGTTTCAAGGACGGAGCACTTCAACCTTTTATCAAATTTGTTAACCCCTTCAGGGCTTTGTGCTCCAGATTTTAAGCCAGTCTCTTTATAGAGCAAATCCACAATAGGGTAGCACAAAAAAGTAAATAATTAGCACAAAAAAGTACAAAAAAAGTAAATAATATATCCTTGATGGATAGTCTTACAAGTCTTACAAGTATGCACTACAAAAAGCTGTTAGTCCATATGTTGATTTTCCGAATGTATTATCTCAACTGTCCCAAATTTTTATAAGAGTCCCAACGTTTGAAAGAAAAAATTTCCAAGAGTGTATCCCAATCAATCATATAAATATTCCAACTTTTAACTTCTTATTACGACAATCCTCTCAATATTCAATATTCAGTGTTTACTTTGGTTGAACAATCTCTATTAACTCCAAACTCCAAACTCAAATATCCAAAAGAAAGCTCCTCGATAACTTATCTTTTAAGGGAAGAAAGAGTCTCTCTGCTGCTCTCAGGTGAATGGCTAAGTTGTAGCTCTACTTTCCGGAGAGTATTAAGCAGCCTTACTGTATATCTTCATCAATTTTCAAAACAAATACTCTTAAATTGGTGGGTGCCTCTGTATGGGGAGCCTAAGGCTTCCCATTAAAGTTTGTGCTGTGGGCGTGGATTGCTCTTCAGGCTCCGTTCCCCTGCTTTCTCCCCGTGTTCTTCTGACACGGGTCTACTTCTGTCTCCAGTGCTGGGGATGTCCATTTGAGCCCTCCGTCGAGCCCCCTCCGAATTCCCTCTTTTTGGGGGGGAAATTTCGGGACTTCAAAATGTCTTTTGAAGTCTCAATCCCGTGCTCAAACAGAAAGATCCCAGAGCTGTCTGGAATCCATTCAGTGGGGCGCCATTCCAACCCGGAAGTCTCTTCCCGTTATATGTTTTAATGCTACAACAGGCTGACACAGCTATCTCTAAAGAGACACTGTCAAGGATGGGCTAGGAGGCTGTTACCAGGGTAGTACCACAGAGAAGGCTCCTGACCTGTGTTGTTGCCAATTGAATCACTTTAGGGCAGTGGTTCCCAAACTTTGGTCATCCAGGTGTTTTGGACTTCAACTTCCAGAATTCATGACCACTGGACAAGCTGGCTAGGACTTCTGGGACCTGAAGTCCAAAATAGCCAGACAACCAAAGTCTGGGAATTACTGCTTTAGGGGATGGATGTGCATGCAGATAACCTTGTGATTTTCATGAGTATCATTATCATCAGAGCCTGAAAAAAACAGTTTATGTTAAAGAGAACTTCAGGGACTTCTACTGTCATAGAAAAAGTAGTACCAAGTTGTACAGCAAAACATGGTTGGTTCTGTCAGTGCAACTGCTGGGGTCCAACAACCCTTGTCAGCAACTCAAACGAGTCCTGGGGTTAAGCCAGACCCTTGGAGCAGAGCTGGCAAATTTCCAGAAGCTGAAGCGTGGCTCCTCGAGTCCAATTGGGATGACAGCAACTGGATGTCTTCCAGGAACTGCAGTAATGCAGGAACCTCCAGGGACACACAGCAAACCGATGCTGTAGCTTCTTCTGATAAAGCACCAGAGAAACAAAAGTCCCCAAAGTGCTCTTTATTAAGTGCTATAATACAAAACTAGATCTCTCAAACTCCACAACATACCAATCCAACTCATACTTCAAACCCACACCACACACTTGCAACCCTTGGGCTTATATAGTCTCCAGACCATGTGGTCTCCCAAACCCAGTGAGTTCAGGTGTGTAGCCATGCCATGTGTCTCCTCTGCAATCCAGACACATGTTTCATCATCCATGGCTACGTGCACTTGGATACTGAAGAGTCCTTGACACAATGAGCTTCAGCTGTGCTAGATCAGCCTTGCCACTCTGCTGAAGGCTCATGGCCAAACACACACACATCAAGCATTTCCCTGTGTGCTGTGTTTTAACCCTTCAAATCCTGACAGGTTCTGCTGCTTTTTTAAACTGAAAGAAGTCAGAGTAGATTATGTTAATAAATATCTATATATCTACCTTTCATCTATGTTGGAAGTGATTTTAATAATTAAGAGTATCGTCCATTATAATGTTCTGTTTAGTCTGTTGGTGTTTTTTGTGTGTTATGTAAAAAGGATGAGAGAAAAGAAGATGTGGAATTATTTGAATTAAGACAGTGTCTGTACTGAAAACCGATATAGGTTTTATAGAAGATTACCTTTGTCTGGTAATGCTGAAATACTTGGATTTAAAGGTGATGAATATACACACTACTTGGAAAGAAAACAGGTTCTGTTCTTACAGTTTTTCAGTTTGAGTTGTGGGCAAACTCTTTATTTAGAGAGTTTAGACTTTTGAGAGTAAGGCATGTACAATATTTGCCTGTGACTATGTCTTCAAGTGAGAGTTGAAAGATTCTAAGCAGCAAAGATTCCTAAATAAATTTAGCAGTCATGGGATAAGAGGGCAGGTATTCTCATGGACAGCTAACACAATACAAAGACAAAGCAGAGAATGGGAATAAATAGAGAGGGATCTGTATTGGGAACAGTGAGAACCCCCTGCACTTTTTCAAAAACATCTGTACTTACGGGATCGGGTAAAACAGAGAAGTAGATTAGAATGTGAAAAATGGGGTTGTGAAAATCTCTAAAGGGCCAGTGGGCAATAAAATGTAAAATGTGGCTCAGTATAAGAACAGTGATAGGGGTCAGAATGACATCCCATCTAGTCCAATGTTAAGTTCACACAGAAGAAAGCCACAAGCAAGACATGAGTACAAGAGCACTCTCACACTTATGTTCTTCAACAACTGAAGGACATTGTTTCTGGTACCATTTGGAAGATATATCTCCAACAGCTCTGCATTACCTTATCCTCCAGAAATTTGTCCAGTTCCCTTTTCTTCATATGATATTTTCTGCATATAAGTTGAACAAATAGGATGATAATATGTAGGATGGGCAGTGGTTCCCAATGGGGAACTATTCTGGTTCTCCATATTCTGTTCTAACACTTGCCTCTAGTCCTAAGTACATATTTCTCATCAGGACTATCAGATGTGTGGCACTCTCATGTCAATAATAATAATAATAATACTGTATTTCTATACCGCTCTTCCGGAACGATCAAAGCGGTTCACAGATCTGTAAAAATTATACATCATATAAGTGCACATCATAAAATATCTATCAGTAAAACTAATAAAACCAACAGCGTATAAAAACAAACATGGAATCTATCGATCGCAGTTAACCTTTTCTATCAGAGGAGACATTTTCTATAAAGAGTCCAAAGGAAATGCTAATTGGAAGAGGTGGGTCTTTAGAGCCTTTTTAAAAGCATCCAATGTAGAGGTCATATGAAGCTCTTCTGGAAGTTTATTCCAGTACATTGGTGCAGTCGATGTAAATGCTCTCTGGTGAGTTGCTGCCAATCTCACCTTAGGATGTACTAGTAGATTTTTCCCTGATGTTCTGAGAGTGCGGGGTGGACTGTATGGGGAGAGGCATTCCCTCAAGTAACTCGGGCCCAAGCCATATAGGGCTTTATAGGTAATAACCAACACTTTGTATTGAGCCCAGAAGCTAATAGGCAGCCAGTGTAGAGATCTTAGTACTGGTGTTATGTGGTCTGACCTGGAAGTTCCAGCAACCAGTCTGGCTGCAGCATTTTGAACTAATTGTAGCTTCTGAACCTGGTACAAAGGTAGCTCCATGTAGAGTGCATTACAGAAATCCAAGCGAGAGGTTACCAGTGCATGTACTACAGTTTCAAGGTCCTTTCGGTCCAGACAGGGACGCTGTTGGCGTATCAGCTGAAGCTGGTACCAAGCATTCCTGGCCATCACATCCACTTGAGATGCTAACTGCAGAGATGAATCCAGGAGTACTCCCAAACTGCGAACTTTGTCCTTCAGGGGAAGTGTGACCCCATCCAGGACTGGATGGCAAATTTCCCTTTCTGGACTTGGGGTACCTATCATGAGTACCTCTGTTTTCTCTGGATTCAGCTTGAGTTTGTTTTTCCTCATCCAGCCCATTACTGACTCCAGACAGGCATCCAAAGGAGAGATGCCATCCTTAGTCACTGTATCAGTCGGAGACATGGAGAGATAGATCTGGGTGTCATCAGCATACTGATAACACTGCGCTCCATGTTTCCAGATGATCTGACCCAGCGGCTTCATGTAAATGTTAAATAGCATGGGGGACAGAATGGCGCCTTGAGGGACGCCAGATTTCAACTCTCTTTTACTAGAGCAACTGTCCCCCAGCCTCACCATCTGGAATTTTCCTGAGAGGTAGGAGCAGAGCCACTGGAGTGCAGTGCTCCCGATATCCAACTCTCCCAGGTGTTCCAGAAGGATACGATGGTCGATGGTATAGAAGGTCGCTGAGATGTCCAAGAGCACCAACAGGGTCACACTTCCCCTGTTGATGCCCAGATGAAGATCATCAACTATGGCGACCATGGCAGTCTCAACTCCGTATCCTGCTCTAAAGCCAGTTTGAAATGGGTCTAGATAATCAGTTTCATCCAAGACAGCTTGGAGTTGAGAGGCGACTGTCCTTTCGATCACCTTGCCCAAGAATGGTAATAAAGAAACCGGTCTATAATTACACATCTGCAGGGGATCAAGGGAGGGTTTCTTTAGAAGTGGTTTCACTATTGCCTGTTTTAAGGCCGATGGAAATATCCCCTCCCGAAGAGATGCATTAACTATACGATGTAATGGAGTTTTTATAGCATCTCCTCCCTGAACGGTCAACCAGGAAGGACAGGGATTGAGAGGGCACGTCTTCCTTTTCACACTCACAAGTAGCTTGTCCACATCCTCGGTATTTACAAAGAGTGTTCCATAGTTTTTTGTGATCTGTACAGTCAAAGGCTTAGCTATAGTCTTTAAAGCACATATTGATTTTCTTTTGGAATTCCTTGGTGTGCTCCATTAGCCATTGTATGTTTGCTATGTGGACTCTAGTGCCTCTGCCTTTCCTGAACCCCATTTGTACCTCTGGGATTCTCTCTCCATATATGATTGGACTCTATCTTGCAGAATATTAAGCATAATTTTGCTTGTGTGGGAAATTAATGCTATGGTCCTATAGTTGCTGCAGTCTATTGTGTCCGCAGAAACTATAGCAACTGTGGGGATAAATATTGAACATTTCTAGTTTCTTGGTCATTGTTCTGTTTTCCATATTTGTTGGGATATTTTAGTTAACTCTGGAGCTGATACTGTCTGTGTGGATTGTATCAATTCAGCTTGAATATTATCTGTTCATTGTGATTTATTTTTCCCAATTTCTCTTATTGCAGCTTCCACCTCACTTTCTAGAATTCGGGGTTCATCTTTGTATGTGTCTTCATTCCACGTGTCATTCATTTTTTCATTTCTTTTATGTAACTTTTTTGTTACAACTCTTCTATTGCAAACAATGTCTTTTTATTTCTTCTTGGTCTTTTAATACGTTCCTCTTCTTATCATAGAGCATCCTGGCTTTGGGTTTGAACTTCCCTTAGAGGTCTCTTATCTTGTGGAAGAGATTTCTCATTCTTCCTTTTTGTTATTGTCTTCTGTTTCTTCACATTTATTATTATAGTAGTCCTCTTTATCCTTGTGTACTAATCGAACAGTTGCATTCATGGTTATGATTTTGTTCCTATCATCCTTTTGTTTTGCTTCTCTTTTTTCCTTTACTGTTTGAAGTGTTTCCTCAGTTACCCACTGTGTCTTCTCTTTCCTTTTGGTCACCAAAAGTGTCTTCTTGCATTCTTCCTTGATTATGTCCCTGGCTACTGATCATAGTTGTTCTGGTTCCCTGTCAATTATGTTTGATAGCACAAATTTGTTTTTTACATTATCTGTAAATTTAGAGAGGCAATATATGCAGAAAGGAGATCCTCCTCCTCTGCACGTATTGCGTCTGCAAAGTCTTGTCCAGCAGAACTGTTTAGGGTGGTGAGGGAACAGACGGTAATGCCATCTATCCAAAACCCTCTACTTAACCCAACAACAGCCTGTCATGACGCATTTAATAGCTACTTTGCAGGTAAAATCTCCCAAATAAGAACCAACCTGGATGCCAGTGTTGGAGCAAAATTGACTAATGAGGTGTCCAGTAAACCCATTTATGAGATTAAATTGGATCAGTTCGAGCTTCGAGTACTGATGATGTGGACAAGATCCTTGGAAAGGTGAAGAAGACGATGTGTCCCCTTGATCCTTGCCCATCATGGCTGGCCGTCCAGGGGGGTGATGCCTTGATGGCACTTTTTAGACGTGTCATCAAAGCATCCCTTAGGGAAGGTTATGTACCATCTTCTTTGAAGGAAGCGGTCATTAGACCACTCCTGAAAAAAACCTTCCCTTGACTCCCTGGATATGAAAAATTATAGGCCTGTATCCCATCTGCCATTTTTGAGCAAGGTGACTGAGAGGGCTGTTGCTCTTCAGTTCCAAGTGATCTTGGACAAACCCAATTATCTAGATCCATTTCAAAGTGGCTTCAAGACGGGATATGGGGTGGAGACTTCCATGGTCATTTTAATTGATGACCTTGGTCTAGCCATCAACAGAGGAAGTGTGACCCTGTTTATGCTTCTAGACTTCTCAGCAGCATTTATTACGATAGATCATGGCATCCTCTTGGAACGCTCTACAAGAATAGTTTCTCCATCTTCTGTTTCCAGTTATATAGTCTATCTGATTTTTGTACTGACCATCTGGTGATGTCCATCTGTATAGTCTCCTTTCTGGTTGTATGAAGCAGGTATTTGTAATGAATAGATTGTTGGCCTCACAGAATTCTATTAATCACTCTCCTGCTTTATTTCTTATGTGTAGTTCAAATCTGTGTACTGTTTTTGACTCTTCTTTGCAGCCTACTTTAGCATTCCAGTTGCCTATGACTTGTTTGAAGTCCTGTGTTGGTGTGCTGTCAATTTCTTCCTGGGCTCCTTCATACAGTCTCCCAACTTCCTCTTCCTCTGTGATGCATACACTTGGATTATGGTAATATTTATAGATTTTCCCTGAAACCTTATTGATATGATTCTATCTGATTTTACATTATATCCTTTGCCTGCTTTTGCTATACAGTAGTCTCTTCCCTTATGTGGGAGATCTGTTCCGGATCTCCCCCCGCATAAGGGAAATACCGCATAAGCTCAAGCCCCATTAAAGCTAATGATGCTCATGCTTGCGGTGGCGTGGCAGCGTGCATGCACACAGGTGCATGCACCATTACTCTTTCCAGTGTGCAGCACCATTTGTTTTGGTGCGGCTTCCAATGTATGCTGGAAGCCGTGTAAGGTGTGCCCGCATATAACGTGGGCACACTGTATTTCTCTTTAGTATGATTGCTTTCCCATTTCTTTGTGTCTTTTCATTTCTTGAGTAAAACATTGAGCCAAAGTAACCCATTCCTGTCCATTTTAGCTCCCTCACTTCTAGTATTGTTATGTTTATGCTTTCCATTTCCTTTTTTACTATGTCTAGATTCCAGTGGCTCATGCTTATCAAATTCTATGTTCCTATAATGTGTATAGTGCAGCTTTGGACAAGCTTTGCTTTGTTGAACATGCTTGCTGTTTGGCTCCCCATCTTTGAGTTTATTTGCACCCTTGATGAGCTCTCTGTTGTGATCTCCCAGTGTTGCTCCTTTCTATTTCTCTGTTTTTATACTAGTCCTTCCTTTTGTTTCATTTGGGCTGTTTCATCACAGGGTTTTCTTAGTGAAAGGGGTTTCATAAGGAGGGTCACTTTTACCTTCCTTCGTGCAGTGCTAATATGCGTTAGCTATGGTGTCACTGCTCATCTCTCTGTGAGATCTTAGAGCAATGTCATCCACCACTACTGACCTTGCCCAGCAAATATTTGTCCCTCTATTCCATGCACTGCCTTGTTTTTGACTGAGTTGTTTCCCCTCCCAGCCACTCTCTCTTTATTTTTCTCAGATCCTTCAGTTGCCACCAGTTGGCCTGCTCCTTTGTCCTCCCCCATTGTTCTTCCTCTTCCCAAAGATGACCCTACAAAACAGCTCACCTTCTGCTCTCTTTTCAGTATATGGCCATCCACAAATATTTATATCATAAAGCCTTCCATATTTTTGCACTACAACTCCTATCATGTCTTACCATGGTTATGCTGGCTGAATTGATGGGAGTTTCTGTCTAAGAATATCTGGGGGATGGAACATGCTACATCCCTATTTTTAAAAATAATCAGTTTGCTTTAATGCTAATTCATATGAGTGACCTGCTTCTATATTGATATTTTGCTCCTCTGTGGTGAGTACTCAAGAAAGATAACCTGTCTTTTATTTTCCAATACATATTCTTAGATACAAAAACACATATACTTTAACAATAGTCCAACTAGACATGACAGAGTCTTTTATCATGTAATTCCAGAACCATTAGGGAAGTAGCAGTAGTTTTCATTGTGTGTTCTGTACCTTCAAGTCATTTCCCACTTATGGGGACCTGTGGTCTAATAACTCTGAAGACCAGGATTTGAATCTCCACTTCCGCTATGGAAATCCACTGGATGACCTTGAAATTGAAATTGATTGAAATTTTATTTATATACCGCCGTTCCTATGATCACGGCGGTTTACAAAACAAAATGAAAAACAGAGTCCTCTGGGCTGCTCCTGCCCAGGCGAGCCGGCTTTATGGAGGCCGCTCTCACCGGCCCCTCCCCCTGGAAAAACGCCGCTCCGGCGGCAAGGAAGAGTCTCTCTGGGCCGCTCCTGCCCAGGTGGAAAGCGGGCGGGCGGGCAGTTAGGGAGGGAGGGGCCTCTTTCTTCAGGCCAGCCCCTGATGGTACTGGGCTAGCCTTCTCTCTCCCTCAGAGGCCGAACGATGACCGTTGGGGAGGGAGGAGCCTCTTTCTTCAGACTGGCCCCTGATGGTACTGGGCTAGCCTTCTCTCTCCCTCAGAGGCTGAACGATGACAGTTGGGGAGGGAGGAGCCTCTTTCTTCAGACTGGCCCCTGATGGTACTGGGCTAGCCTTCTCTCTCCCTCAGAGGCTGAACGA